>NC_052055.2:120316301-120652968 GCF_903992535.2 Arvicola amphibius | reverse complement strand
TGTCACGTCAGGCCTGCCTGCGTACTTGCGGTCACCCTGGCTTTGTGTCATTGCAGGGACTGGAGGGGGCCCTCCACCAAGCCGCAGCCTGGCTCAGGGGTGTTTTCCCTCGTTGCCCTCACAGGGCTAACCAAAGAAGATATTGCTCAGTTTAACAGTAAAATACAGGAATGCTCAGGTCTCTTGGCAGCCAGAACACAGGCAAGTTCCTAGGAAAAGGGACATCAGGAAGTCAGCAAAATCTTTGTGCATGCTGAGGGGACAGTCAGCTGCAAGCCCTTCCACAGGAAAGCCCTAGAGAACTGTGGAGTTTCTGGCAGTGAAACAAAAAAAATCCTAGCTGTCTGGGGGAGGGGCAGGCAGCAAGCGCTCAGACTGGCTGGTTAGGCTAGCCATTCCCCTCCCCTCTTCCTCCCTGTATAGCCAGGGACTGGTTACCTGCACACTCACTTGCCTCCTAGAATGGCCATGAGTGGCCTCTGCCTGCGTGTGACCAACCAGGAGGTGAGGCCTCCGTGGGTACTGAAGCCACAGTGTCAGCTGCTTTGCTGGCTAATCTGTCATTTTGCAGGTGCTGTGTCTGGCTGTGTTGAAAGCAGGATTAGGGCTGAAAAGGGGACTAGAACACACCCTGTCCCCACCTAGGCCTTGGACTGTTCAGTCCAGTGCCTTCTCTGCAGCCGATCAGTTCCAAAGAAACGCACAGAGGCTTATAGTAACTATGAACTGTTTGGTCTATTAGCTCAGCTATTTGTATTTTAATACATAAAATATTCTTTTTTATTTTAATAAATAAAGCTTGTCTGAAGATCAGAGAGTAAAACAGCCCCACTGGTCAGCCTTACAGACCAGGCAGTTGTAGGGCCCGGGTCTGCCCTTGTTCCTGGGGCTCATCTTTTTTTTTTTTTTTTTTAAATTCATTTATTTATTATGTATACAATATTCTGTCTGCATGTATGCCTGCAGGCCAGTAGAGGGCACCAGACCCCATTACAGATGGTTGTGAGCCACCATGTGGTTGCTGGGAATTGAACTCAGGACCTTTTGAAGAGCAGGCAGCTCTCTTAACCACTGAGCCATCTCTCCAGCCCCCTGGGGCTCATTTTGAGGACAGTTTCTGGTCAGATGACTAAGCTATCCTGTTTGTTCCTGTGCTCCCTCTGCCCCGCCTGGTGATTTGTTGTAGGGCATTGTTGACTCTATTGTTGGTATGGTAATTTCCCACCTGCCTAGGTGGAATTCCTTAGGCAGAAGTGGGGTATATAAGATTTTCCCCAAGGCTAAATAAACGGCATTCGGCTGATCTCCTTTCGAATGACCCAGGTCTCTTTGTGTGTTCTTTCAATCTCCAGGCCCTTGTCCGACTTGCGCAAGGTACAGTGGCGCGCGAACTGTACCGAGGGGGTAACACAGAATCGGGTGTTACAGGCAGTGGTAACACACATCTTTAATCCCAGTAGCCACACTAGTTGCCATAGAAACCGAGCAGTGCACACCTTTAATCTCAGTCCTAGAGAGGATTATAAAACGGGAGAAGACAGCTCTCAGACAGTCTCATTCTGAGATTCCTGGAGTCAGGATGGCCATTTTCGTACTGAGATCGAGGTAAGAGCCAGTGACTGGATGCTTTGCTTTTCTAGTCTTTAGGTTGAACCCCAATTTCTTTCTATGAGTTTTTATTAGTCACGCTTCATTAGTTGGGTTGGGCTGAGAGCTCGTGGGGATGAATTGTTCATTGTTATTTCTGTTTCTGTTCTAAATTTTCTGAGACAGAAAGTAGGAGCGGGGCTGAGGGTGACTGACACTCAGTTGGCAGAGTATTTGGCCAGCTCTGAGTCCTCAGGCCTTGTGAGGGTTGGGGAGATGGCCCAGTGGTTAGGAGCACTTGCCATGCAGGAGAGCGGTGGTGCACACTTTAATCCCCGCACTCTGAAGGCAGGGGCAGGTGGATCTCTGAGTTCAAGGCCAGCCTGGTCTTTGGAGTGAGTTCCAGGATAACCAGGGCTAGACAGAGAATCCCTGACTTCAAAATAAACAATCAAACAAACAAAAACAAACAAACAAAAATTAGCGCTTGCAGAAGATCTGGGTGTGGGGTCAGTGAGATTTAGGTTTCAGGACTGGGCAGGCCTCCAGTGGAAAACTGAGCTGAGGAAGGCTTAGGGTGCATGACTGCTGGGCAGGAGGCCCCAGGCCACAGCTACAACAGCATACACTGTGCCAGGCGTTTTGGTCTCCACAATGATTCACGGTGGATCCTAGGACAAAGGCTGGCTTCAGTGGAGGGTCCTGGCTCAGAAGCCATGGGAGAATGGAGTGAATGGCCTTCCAGCTTGAGTGAGCAGAACAGAGGCACTGGTCATGTGACCAAGGGGCCCAGGAGTCGGCAGGCAAGTTTCCCTAGGGTGCTGTGATCAGGGGACCTGGGATGGGGCGCATGAAGGTCGTTCTCCAGGCTCCCCAGACCTTTGCTGAAGTTGTAGGACACCCACCTGGGCTTCGGAAATGGCAGTTCCCTCCTGTCCTTACTGGATGACTTCAGGCAGGTGTTGCGACCTCCCTGGGCCTCAGTTTTCTGTAGAACTGGAGCTGGTAACAGAGCGAACTGCCTAAGGCAGAGCTACTGGAGGAAACAGTTAACTGATAGCTTTGACATAAACGGATCAAGATAAATGCACCCAGAGAGGCATTTGTGGAGCACAGGGCCCCTCCCTGCAGCTCCTCTCAGTCTGTGTTTTCCTTTGTTTTTGAGACAGAGTTTCTCTGCATAGCTGTGACTGTCCTGGATCTTGCTCTGTAGACCAAGCTGGCCTCGAACTTAGAGACCCACCTGCCTCTGCCTCCTGAGTGCTGGGATTAATGGTGTGCGCCACCACTGCCCAGTGTGTGTGTGTGTGTTATTTTTTAGGGGAGGGGTACAAGAGACACAGTAGGGGGCTTGGATCTCAGAGGCAACCTGGAAGAGTCTTTCTCTGGCTGGAGAGATGGCTCAGTGTTTAAGAGCACCTATTCTTCTTTCAGAGGACCCAGGTTCAGTTCCCAGTATCCATAGGGTGGCTTAAAGCCATCTGTAACTCTAGTTCCAGGGAATCCAACACCTTTTTCTGATCTCTATGAGCACCTAGCACTCATGTGGCTCACATATGCTCATGCAGGCAAAACAATCACACGCATAAAAGTAAAAATAAATAAAATGAAAGAAAGCCTGCTATCTTCCACCATGGAGGACTCCAGGATCAGACTCAAGCCCCCGGGCTTGTCAGCAAGGACTCTTACCCACTATGCCATTTTAAAGCCCATGCCAACCCTCCTCCCTTTTTTTGAGACAGGGTCTCATATAGCCCAAGCTGTCATTAACTCCTTAGGCAGTCAAGGACAACCTTGAATCTCTCTCTTCCTGCATCCACCTCCTAAGTGGGTACCACAGGCCTGCATCCCCACACCAGCTCTGCTATGCTGAGGCTGGATCCCAGGGCTCCCTGCAGGCCAGGCAAGCACTCTACCAACAGAGCTACATCCCAGCCCTGTGATCCATTTTTAACATTTAGCTGTTTCCTTACTGTTGGGACCATTTGGAGTCCTGGCCTCCAGCTGCTCTTCCCTGCTAGAGATCTTTACTTTCCTTCTGATTTGAGTTACTGAAAGCTGTGTCAAAGTTGTTTACCAGCTCTGCTTCACGAGCACGTGTTGCCTTGGCCTTGAGGATCAGAGGATAAGGTTTTCAGCTGTTGGTCCACCTGACTGTTGGGTATCTAAGCCTCCGTGGTGCTACTGAATAGGGGGCTTCTTACCAGTGACTAGAGGTTCATGTCTCTGTCTCTCTGTCTCTGTGTGTTTGTGTGTTTCAACCTCCAGCCCCTTGCCCAAAGCTTGTGAACTGTATGATAGCACATAGAGTGCAGACGGTCATTGTGTGCTGCACCTTACAGCAATGAAGGGGGTTAGATGCAAGAAGATGCCGAGAATGGTACTAAGTTAAAAAAAAAAAATCCCTGAACCCCGTGCAGAAGATTATGGGTCAGGCCAAGCTGTTCTGTCCAGGTTCTAGCTCCAGAAACTTCCTGTGACCCCTGTTGCTTCTGCTGGTGCTTTCTCTAACAGAGCAGGGGCAAGGTAGACATCTCCAGGGGGTAAAGGTCAGAGTTCAGGAAAGTGGGCAAAACTCTGCAGGCTCCTCCCACAGCAGGGAGAGCTGCATCTGGGACCACTTCCTCTTTTCTCACTCTGAAAATAGGACCTACCCTGCAGGGCAGTCTGAAGAGATGGGCACAGATTTCAGGCTGTCCTAGCCCTGCCTTGCTCCCAGGATAGGGAGTGTGGAGTGCGCTGGCCAGTTGCCTTCCTCCCAGCTTCTGGGGTAACTGAGGATCACCCTGCAGGCTTGCAGGATGGAGCATGCTGCCAGCAGCGAGGAGAAGCAGGCCTCAGTGTGCAACCTGGTGGCTGTGTTTGAGAACAGCAGGTACAGGTGTTTGGGGAGGGGTCAAGCCCTTCTATTTGCCTGGTTCTTCGGGTCCTGCCCTTGGTTCTCTCCCAGGTCCCTTCAGGACAGGTGACTGGCAGTACTGGAGACTGCTATTGGGGTCCTGAGCTGGACAGGGTGAACAAACAGCATGCATTGGGGGATCCCCAATACACACACACTTCCCACTCAAACCAGGACACAGTTAAGTGGCTGTCGTTGAGATTGGAGCCGAAGGGCAGGGCACAGATGACATGGGACTGGACGGGGCCAAGCAGAGCCATTGCTCACACTGCCACCATCTCACGGTCCCTTTCATACGGGCTCACCCTAATGGCCCCAGGGTTCTGTTCCCACCTTTAAAGAAGAAAGAGGAGGCAGGGGTGGGGGTGGGACCAGGTTCTTTACATTTCTGAGCTTTGGGACCTGTGCTAAGGCTTGCATCTGAAGGGAAAGGACAAAGCCAGGTGGTGGGGGGTCCTAGGTGGTCCTGGAGTGTGACACATGGAACTGCTCTGCAGACCTGGGACTTGGGAGTGTCTTAGGTACGCTCTCTGGAAGCACACCCAGATACAGGTTGGCCTCAGGAGGCTTAGGGGAGACTCTTTGAGAAGCAGAGCCTGAAAGAAGGGGAGGAGGGGGGGGGAGGAGAGGCTGGACCCTGTTTGTGCTAGGGAGTTTTAGAACCTGGATGACCACAGGGGTTCTGTTCTAGCTGAGGCACCTAGGCCTCCAGTTGCTAGATGCTGGGTGAGGCAGGTTTCTTCCCTGGAGGGCAGCTCCCAGAGGGGGACTCTGACAATAACCCTCAGCCACCAGTGCTCCCAGCCCTAGGGAGCCATGAGAACACAGTGCAGTGCCTAGGGGCCTATGGAGGGTGCAGGGACAGACTTCTGCTTATGATAAAAAGTTCCCTCCCACAATGCAAGACCACAGGCTTGGACTAGACAGGCCTCCATGCTGTGTGCAGGCCACGGAGTCCCACATCAAGCCAGCAGTACTTTCCCTTCTGAAACTTTGGCAGCTCATCCTGCCTCTCCAGGGGCTTGGCCAAGCTCATCCTATTCAGCACCCGGGACAGCTCCCCACCACCCCAGCCATGCGACCACCACACCCAGAGTGCCGGAGGGTGGGTACACTCGTGTGGGTGTCAGCCCCTGGGGTACCAAGCTGTGCCAGGCTGCACCTCGCAGGTGGAGTCACCCTAGACAGGAGCAGGTCACAAGAAGCATGTTCAGAGATGTGGGAGTCAGCCTACAAAGCCAGGGGTGCTATGCAGGCTTTCCCGTGGGGCCCTTGGCACCAAGCTGATCTGAAACTAAAGCCTGGGGAGGAAACAGCCACAGGCCTGAGTGCTTGGAAAATACAGAAGCTGAAACCAAATGATGAAGAGAAAATCTGAGACTCAGCACACTCCCGGCCGCTCAGCTCCCGCTACCCATGCCTCCCTGGCTGCACGCCATGAAGCCAAGGAACTCAATTTTCAGTGCCTGGAATGGGCCCCAATATTCCTGCTACTACCTCCATTGGGCCCTGTGACCTGGACAATCGCTTCAGTTCTCAAGAGAAAAGGCACCATCCTTTGGGGGTTTGGACCCCAGCCTGCACAATTTGAACCCCTTCCGAGTTCTCATCCTTCTGCCTCAGTTTCCACAGCTGCAGCATGGATGCAATGATATTCTTTCTCTTTGTGTTTTGGAGGGTTTTTTTCAACTTGTCTGGCCTCTATTTCCCAGTCTGTCTTTTTCATGGGGATGCCTACCTGGTCTGCTTCCCTGCACACACCTAGCAGGGAGCACTCTGCCAGGGCAGGCTTCTTTGGACTGTAGAATTGATATATCCAGTGGAATAAAACTGCCCTGTGAAGGTCAGACCCGCGGGGCAGGAGCCCTGCTCCCCAGGCTGCCTTTGTCCCCTGGTAATGGTGTGAAGGGCATGGGTTCCCCTGAAAAGCCCCAGGTTATCATCTGGGTCCTTCTGTATTACTCTATGGCTCCCACCTTCCCTCGATCAGGATTATAGAAATTAAAACCGGCGTGAAGTCCAAAGGTGAGGGTGACCCTGAAGGTGCCCCTGAAAAGCTTCTGTGTGCCAAAGGAGAGGTTCTCTAGACGTGGTTGAGTTTGAAACAGGGAAGTATACAGTTCCCCATAGAATAAAACAGTCCACAATGACTCATTCAGAGAACCGGTGCAGTTCCCTCCCAGAAGGGTGTTGATGGTGCCGGAGACATGGCTCAGTTGCTAAAGTGCTTGCCTAGCATGCACAGAACCCTGGGTTCTGTCCCCCACACCATGTAAACCAGGCACAGTGCCCCATGCCTATCCCAGCTCTAGGGAGGTCGAGGCAGGAGGAACAGGAGTCCAAAGTAGCACCTGCACCATGGGATGGTGAGCAAGCCAGGAACTAAGCGGGAGACTTAAACACGCACATACACAGACGAGACACGGGCCATCCCTGATACAAGATACAAGAATGCCCACTTTATTGTGCTCAGGGACAGCTTACATAGGGCTCTGGCCACGCCCCAGTTCTCGGGTTCTTTCAGCTGCAGACCTCATCAGAGCCCACTCCCTGCCATCAGGGTCTCATGCTCAGAGCAGCTGCAGGCTGCTCAGACCAGAGGAAAACAAGTTGTTTACAGGAAATTCAGGGTCTGGTGATCCCCAATAACCTTCCACTATAAAGAGGGCCAAGGCCAGCCTGTGATGCTTGAGATCCCGGCTCAAAAGAGTGGGGGGCAGGAGGGCTTGAGGAGAGATGCGGAAGTCTTGGCAAGTTCCCACGCTGTACCAGGCACTTGGGGGCCCCGTGAATACCAGTGACTCACACCAGTCACCCGGAGGGGACCCTCAAGCGTGCTTTGTTCTTTGCAGGAACCTGGGAACAACACCTGGATCCCATAGTCTTGATGACCAGCCCCATAGCCCCGAACACCAGCTGCCCCTGTCCCCAGGACCTTGGGAGGCACCTCCTGCTGAGGAGGCCTTGAAGTCTGAGCACCGACCAGTCAGCAGGACATATCTGAACTCCCTCAAAAATAAGCTGATAAGTGGGGCTTGGAGGAAATCCGGCCAGCCTGGGGCCAGCCCAGGGCCAGAAGCACAGGTGAGGAGTGGATCTCAGGGCTGCTGGCTCTAATGGGGGATGGGTAGAAGGGCCCCTCAGCCTTCCATCTCTCGCTCTTCCTGCCTCCTCTCCCTCTTCCTCCTCTTCCAGACAGGACCTTAGAATGTAGCCCAGATTGGCCTTAAAGTCACCTTCTCCTGCTTCTACCTCCCCAGTGTTGGGATGGCAAGTGTGTTCCAATAAGCCCAAGTCCCCCTCTTCCTATTGGTTCGTGGCCCTCCCTTATGACCTAATGTAACCTTGATAGCCCCCTACCCCTGAAAAACCAGACTGGCTCAGCTGGGAAGCCAGGCCCCTTCTGCTCCATGTCTAGAGAACTCCCCAGCAGGCAGCCAGGTCTCCTCCACAGTGGCTCCTTTGTCCCTGGCTCCCATGAAAACCCAGATGGAAGCTGCCTAACCTTAAAGCCTCAGCCCACAAACTAGGCACCCCTCTAGGCTGTATCCTAAGAAAGCTGGTCCAGGGCCAGACCTGGTGCACTGTGGGAGGGCAGGGATACCAGAGGGTGTGCTCACTGGGCACAGCCACAGTGTCTTCTGAGGAGTGGCAAGCCAAGTGACGATCCTTCTTCCCCCTCCCCTCGTAGGAACCTGAGGAGAAGAGGGTCGTGTGGGAGCTTCTGGAGACAGAGCAGGCCTACGTTGCACGCCTGCACCTGCTTGACCAGGCCAGTGGAGACTCCCCAGCACCCTCCATATCAGGAATGCTGACAGCAGCCCAGAGCTTGGCTTTGACTCAACCCACTGACCCTCGGGTAGTGTTGGGCCAGCATCGGAACTGAGACCCTTAGCACCATGGGCACTGCCTTTGTTCCTAATCATCCTTATACATGGCAGCCCTTCCTGGTTTCTCCAGGTTGCCCTCGCCAGACACCCCTCCTTTCTTATGGCGCTTCAACCAAGGAAGCTGTTTCCCTTGTTCCCTTGGCCACGTCCTAGAAATTCCTGGCTTGCCTGCCTGTCTGTAAAGTAGCTGGAATCCATTCTCCCCTGGCCATCTCTCCCAGGGCTGTGGCTAGGATGTAAATCTGGCTCTGCTGGAGCGGGTGTTCCCCTGGGCTGGCAGGGATGCTGGACAGCGGCTCCTTCTTAGGCAGGGTATGACCCGGTGCCGGTCCCCTGCACAGGTGTTCTTCCAGGAGCTGCTAAGGGAGGCGGGCCGCAGCAAGGCCTTCCCTGAGGACGTGGTGCGGCTCATCTTCTCCAACATCTCCTCCATCTACTGCTTCCACGCTCAGTTCTTCCTCCCAGAGCTGCAGCAGCGCGTGGATGACTGGTGAGATGCCAGGTCTCAGTGCCCCAGCTTGATCAGGGGCCACAGACCCAGGCCAGGGAGCCTGTGAGACACTGAGTGTAATGCTGGCCATGACTGTCTCCTAAAGGCCTCTACTCTTTGCACAGCTGAGGAGGAAGGGGGCAATCCTAGGCCCCGGGACTTAAGAGACCATGGATGTCATGAGCCCAGGAGCTCAGAGTCTAAGGAGGAGTGGGACCCTTGGGGTGTTGCTCTCTCCTGCACCCGCCCCAAGGGTGCTGGAAAGGCTGTTCGCGGCTGGGGCCAGACTGAGAGCCTCCCATCCCCCACTCAGGACAGCCACACCCCGCATCGGAGATGTGATCCAGAAACTGGCCCCCTTCCTGAAGATGTACAGTGAGTATGTGAAGAACTTCGAGCGCGCGGCGGAGCTGCTGGCCACCTGGATGGAGAAGTCTCAGCCCTTCCAGGAGGTGGTCACCCGCATCCAGGTGAGGGGCACAGGGGTGGAGCCTGCACGTTCACCTGGTGGGCCTGCCTCATTTCCCCAGGTCGGACGCCCCGCTCAGACCCCGGACTCTGCTCTCTGTCCCCTTACCCTACCGCCCCCGCTTTCTGCTCCCCAAGCTCAGCGAGGCCTCGGGCAGCCTGACCCTGCAACACCACATGCTGGAGCCTGTGCAGAGGATACCGCGGTACGAACTGCTGCTCAAGGAATATGTGCAGAAGCTGCCAGCTGAAGCTCCAGACCGTGCAGATGCTCAGAGTGAGGACACCATGGGTCCCAGGGAGCTGGGGTGGAAGGCAGGCTGGTCAAGGTCAAGTGTATACCAAGGACCTACTAAAATGATTCTCATGACCTCTATCATTGACACTTCATACATGTTATCGACACCACAGCCACAGTTGACAGACAGGCCAGTAAGGCCCAGAGAGGTTAAATGACTTGCCAGGGTCACACAAGCCAGAACAGAGCCGAGCTGGAATTTGAATCTACATCTGTAAGGTGTACCTTCTAGGTCTGGCTTTGCTCAGGGAGTAGAGATGATTACTGAAGTCATACATCTAACCACACAGCTTCCCGGGGGTCTCGGTGCCCCTCTCCTAGGTGGTTCTTCCTGCCTTCTAGACCCTCACTATGCTGGCCTGCATGGGCAGGGCTGTCCTGTGCCTAGTGGTGGTTATGGCAGGTTCCCTAGGCCATATTGCGGGGCCCCAGCCCCAGCCTGCAGGTCTCCAGGAGTAACTGCATCCTTGCTCCCTTGCTAGGAGCGCTGGACATGATCTTCTCAGCCGCACAGCACTCCAATGCAGCCATTGCAGAGATGGTGAGCAGCCCGTCCTGGCGTGGGTGTGGGGCATTTCCAGATGCACCGATCTCGCCCAGGGTACCTGTCCCACGCTGTCTCCTTGCCTCTGGCTCCCTCCTTCCATCCCCACCAGGCACATTATCAAGAAGCTGGGACCCTGCCCAGCGTAGGCTGAAGGTGTGCCCCATCTCCAGGAGCGGCTACAGGGCCTGTGGGAGGTATATCAGCGCCTGGGCCTGGAGGACGACATGGTGGACCCCTCCAACACCCTGCTCCGAGAGGGCCCCGTCCTGAAGATCTCATTCCGTCGCAGCGACCCGATGGAGCGATACCTGTTTTTGGTAGGGGCTGCCGGGTTCCGCTGTCAGGTGTGCGCTGGGAAGCAGAAAATCAGAGTCTGAGCCCTGGCTGACTTCTAAAGACAGCACAGCCCGAGGGAATTAAGGCAGTCACCAGGAAGATCTGCCGGACTGACCCTGGAAAAACCAGGGTCTCCGGACATCCAGCCGTATGGCTACTGAGGTCAATAACCCAGTCAGCTCTGAGGCTCTTCCGGCTGCTCTGGTCACCTAGTGCTCAGAGTAGAGGGACCCTTCAGAGTCCGATGGTGCAACTGGGGGCAAGACAGCTACATTCTCGCTCCTTCCCAGATCACCTGTGCAGACTTTGTGCCAGCCTAGAGTGTGGCCGGGGGAAGGGGAGGGATCACCTGTGCAGACCTGTAAGCCAGCCTAGAGTGTGGCCAGGGGGAAGGGGAAGGGTATGGCCAGATCACCCGAGAGACCCTGAGCTGCTACCCATACTGCCTGTGTCTTCCCCAGTTCAACAACATGCTGCTGTATTGTGTACCCCGTGTCCTCCAAGTGGGTGCCCAGTTCCAGGTGCGGACCCGCATCGATGTGGCTGGCATGAAGGTGAGCCATCCTCCAAAGAGGACCCAGGATAGGGGGCAACGGTGGGGGGGGGGGCAGAGCAGGTCCTTGGGAGGAAATGTGAGCAGAGCTCTGTCTGGCCCTTGTGGGGGCAGCACGGCTTATCCCAGGACAGTGCACAACCCTGTCAACTCCCTAGCTTTCCTTGCTATCGGCACCATTGCTGTCCACATGGCAATGTGTGACCAATGTTCTGAGTGGCAGGTCCGGGTGGGCCTGGTGGGCCTGGCGGCCTGATGTGTGTAGGCTCTTCTGTACTGTGTGCTGCTGGGGATGGACCACCTGCCTGGGATAGCTGGCAAGCATTCTGTTGGGTCTTACCCCATGCCTGGAGTCCTGCATTTCCAGGTGACCACAAGTGACCCTGATACTCCTGCCCACGTGCTGATGTTTGAGCAGGATTGGAGAGTAAGCCTGGCCTGGCCACTGGCTGGAGTGTTCTCATCTAGAGTAGAGCTCAGATGAGCAGGGCCAGCCCCGCCTCCTCCTCCATCAGACCCTCTCCACAGTCCTCTGCTGCCGCGTGTTCCCTGGATGAGGTGTTTTCTTATCGTCTAAGGACAGTTATAGATAGGGCTGGGGATGTGACTCGATTGACTGAGTGCTTGTCTGGTGGATTCCATCCCCTGCGCTGCACAGCTAGGTAGAGTGGGCCACCCCTGGAATCCCGGCCCTGAGGACCCCAAAGTTGGGTAGTAAACTCTCCCTATAGTACCCAAGCCAGGGGGGAAAACTCAGAGGTACTGAGTCTGGAGCCCAGGATATCACCCCCATCCCCACCCCATGGAGAGTTCCAGGGGTATGAACACTTTCTGAGAGTTCATAGTGTCTTCACCTGAGTTGGCTGGAGTCTTTTAAGTGTGTGGTTCCACCTGAGGCTTCTAGCCTCCATCCTGAGATGGTCAGAGAGTCTCAGAGGCCAGAGTGTGAGCAGGCATGTCTGAGAAGGGCCTTTGGTGAGCAAGATTGAGGGAGGAGGTAGACAGAACTATGGGTAGGAGAAATATATTGGAAGGACGGACTCAGCCTAGAGAGTGTCAGAGGCTGACCGACAAAGGCAAGAAACAGACACCAGGGCCGGGTGTGATGGTACATGATTTTGATCTCAGTTTTATGGAATCGAGACAGGCACATCTCTGTGAGTTTGAATCTACATGGATCTACATAATGAGACTAAACTGGTCTACATAGTGAGTTACAAGACTAGCCAGGGCCTCATAGTGAAACCTTGTCCCTAAAGAAGGGGAGGACCTAAAGGAGACAAAAGCTATACAGACCAAAGGAGATCCACAGCTCGGCATGGGAGCGCTCACATGTAATCTCAGCGCTTGGGAGGCTGAGACAGGAGGATTGCTGCAAATTCAAGGACAAACTGAATTGTGCGGTGAATTTCAGGTCAGCCTGGGGTGTACAGAGAGACCACCTCAAAAAACAGAGTTTGTAATGTCTCTCAGTTGGTAGAGAACTTGCCTAACATTCCCAGAGCCCTGGATCAGATCCAGGCAACCAGTAGCCCAGATGTGCTGGCCCACACCTGTAATCTCAGCATTTGGCAGGTGCTGGTGGGATGGCCAGGAGTTCCAGCCATCCTTGGATACATAGTGAGGTTAATGCCGGACAAGACCACGTGAGAACCCGCCCCAGAAACAGAAGGTCCGCTGAGAAGGCCACGTATCCCTTGTGTGCCTGCTCTTGGCTGCCACCCTCTGGCACAAGCCTGCGTCTCTTGTCAGTGGCCTCACAGTACCCTCTGCTGGATGTTGCTGGGCACAGCGGGTGAAGAGCAGGCTACAACAAATGGGAACCATTTTCTGAGTCAGGTTTGAAGGAATCTGGTTTGAACCACCCTGGTGGTTCTACCGGTCTATGGTCTGGTGCCAGGACCACATGGTTCTCACAAGGTGATTGTGCCCTGGTCTGAGCTGGTCCTGTGAAGGAGTGGGTACAGAGGCATGCCTTTCCGGAACCTCATATCCACCCAAACAGGTGCTCGAGGGCACCCCATCGCAGAGGTGCCATCTGTAGCCAACTGTGACGTAGCATAGCTCGCATATTAATAGCGAGAGTTGACCGGCAGATGGCAGTCAAATGTCTTGTTCTAACAAGATCTGGAGATGAGCCAGTTGGCCAACAGAAGCCAGGAAAGCCTTCTGAAGCAGGGAGTCCTTTGATGATGGGCACAAAGACCTGAGTGGGCTAGAGGAGTCCTGAATTGAGCCAGACCCAGAGAGGGCCAAGCAGGCTAAGATGGCCCAGCAGGGCACCAAAGCCTGAAGATGCTAATGAGGACTCCAGAGCATCTTGACCCAGGCAGAGAGTTCCCCAGGGTTCCCCCTTTCCTCTCAACCGTTCTCTTCCTTCCTACCCTGGACCCCAAGCTTTGGGCTTCCACCTTCTTTTCTTTGACCCTCCCCTGACAGGTTACAGAGTCTGCCCAGGCCTCCCATGCTGTCCGTCAGTGGAGTCACCCTTCTCTCCCAGCCCCTCTGTCCAAAGGCCTGAGCTGCAGAAATGCTCGGCCCCATCTCACCCAAGCTTTGCCATTCATCCCTTGTGCATAGTGGCTGTGTGCAGTCTACACCGTTCATAGGGCCTCCCTGAGGCAGGACACAGGGTCCAGGCCACTCCCAGTCCTTCTCAAAGGACAGACTGCGCAGAGAAGCCTTGGCCGCTGCGGAGCTGGAGGAACGCAAGCCCCAGGCTCTAGTCTTGGGTCTGGCTTAGATTCCCTGGGCCACTCCCTGTGTACACCTGGGGCAGGACTGGGTTGGCTGGACTTTGGGGGAGGGGTGAAAGTCAGTATTCATCTAACCTCGCTCTTGATGGCAGAAATCCAATGTTCGGTGCCTCATTTTCCCCTTGAAATGTGGTGCAGTCTCGGGCAGGTCTCAAACCTGCTCTGAGCTTCCAGTTCCAGCGCCGTGTAAATACGGATGAGATCCACTTCCCAGGATCCCCCTAAGAATGACCGAACTTTCTATGATGGAAATATTTAGGCCATGGGAATAGTCCCGTAAGCTTTCACAGACCCGTCTTACTTTGAGGTCGTTTCTGTTTCTGGTGACTCTCTGGAACTGTCCTTCCACTTCACACTGGGTCAGCTTTGATGCTGCTGACAAAATCCCTAAGGCTTCAGTCCAGTTTGCATAGAGTCGGGTGCCTGTGCACCTGCCTGGGTTAGGGCTGTTCCTGCCTGCAGTGTAAGGCCTGGTGCTCCTTCCTCCATGGGCAGGTGCGGGAGCTGACTGACGCTGAGTTCCCACACTCCTTCCTGGTGTCTGGAAAGCAGCGCACGCTGGAGCTGCAGGCCCGGTAGGCACCAGCGGGCGGGGGGTCTACGGGAGACCGGCAGACAGGGCGGACAGGGCGGGTGGGTGCTACCCTCTGCGCTGTTCTGTTTCCTTCCGCGCAGGTCCAGAGAGGAAATGATTTCCTGGATTCAGGTATGGACACTCCAGGCCTACTTGGGAGGAAGGGGGAAGAGGGTGTATGTGTGCCCCACACATGAGTGTGCTCAGCTGTCCCCTCTTCCTGTGGAGTTTGAAGTCAGCCCCGAATTCAAATCCTGCTGTGTCCCACTGCCTTGCTGGGGAGTCTGGAGCAACTCCTGTCATTTGAGACAGGAGTTTTTGACGTGTATAATCTGGAGCTAACACTTCTCCATGCGGTTAGAGTTTGGGCGGGCAAGACGCCTGGGGCGGCTCTCACCCTCCACCCTCACCTCCACTCAGGCCTGCCAGGCAGCTATTGACCACGTCGAGAAGCGGAGTGAAACCTTCAAGACTGCTGTCCAGGGACCGCAGGGGGACACACAAGAGCCCAAGGTAATAGCAGCTTCTGTACCTCAAGGCCAGGTGGCAGGAACAGAGAGTGTCCCCTACCAGGACTGACACAAGGGAAGCCCTTCCACCCGACACCACCCTCAGGTGACCCAGGGCCAGTATCCTAGTTAGCAAAATCTTTCTCCGAGCCAGGTGTGCTGGGATGCCAGCCCTCGTGAGGGAGAGGCAGGAGGGTCAGAAGTTCGAGGTCGTCCTCTGATATTTAGTGAGTTCAAGGCCAACTCAGGCCACATGAGATCCTAACTCAAAAAGACCTTCAAAAATAAAAATAAAATTCTCTGCCTTTAGCTGGGCATTGCAACAGGCCTTTAATCCCAGCTCCTCACCAGAGCTGAGTCTAACAGAGAAGTGGGGTGGGGGTGCGGGGGAGGTGAGTAGGCTTTTGGCTCTGAACTCTGGCTCTCTGGGTGCCGATCCTGAGTTGTTCAACCTCTCTAGACCTGTTTCCTCCCCTATACAGTAAGGATATTAGTAGGTAGATTACCTCAGAAGCTGCAAGGCCTCCAATGGGTGCAAGATGCCTCGACGTGCCCACCCAGCTAGATGCTCTCCTCCCTCAGCCACAGGCAGAGGAGCTGGGCCTCCGAGCGCCTCAGTGGATCCGAGACAAAATGGTGACCATGTGTATGCGCTGCCAGGAGCCCTTCAATGCCCTGATGCGTCGGCGCCACCACTGCCGGGCTTGTGGCTATGTGAGTATGCCTGTGGGGACTGGGGACCCAGCCCAGGACCTGCCTTTGCCTATGCCATTCCTGCCTCCAGCGTCTGGCTCCAGCTGGATCCCCGTCCTGGCCAACTCTGCAGCCTCGGCTGGCACACTGGGAGTGGAGTGTCCACTGCCCTGGCCTTGTAGTGCCCAGTATGGTAAAGCAGTGTGCTACTTCCCTGCTTTCTTGGGATGGGAGGTGGGCTCAGAGGGTGAACTGGCTCCCTGAAGCCTCCTTCTGTGACTCTCCTGTTTACTGAGAGGGTCTCTATCCCCAGGGGGGTATCGGCTCACCACCCACCACTTTTCCAGTCCCACCATCTGGCAGGCACCCCAACCTCATTCTTGCTCCCATCCTCGTTTTTATTAAATTTATTTATTTATTATGTATACAACATTCTCCCTCCATGTATGCCCACACGCCAGAGGAGGGCACCAGATCTCATTACAGATGGTTGTGAGCCACCATGTGGATGGTTGCTGGGAATTGAACTCAAGACCTCTGGAAGAGCAGCCCAGTGCTCTTAACCACTGAACCATCTCTCCAGCCCCCCCCCTCCCATCCTCTTATGTGCTGCGAACTCCACCTTCTTGTGCAGGCCTCAGTTTCCCCACCTGACCTAAAATAAAATTTTAGAACCCGGGAGAGGGGAAACAGGAGGATCTAGGGTTCATAGCCAGCCTGAGCTATAGAGAAAGACTCAGTCTTAAATCTTTAAAAAACAACACTATGCCACTGAGATGACTCGGAGGGTGATGGCATTTGCCACCAACCCTGGGTTCAATCCCCGGAACTTACATATGAGAAGGAAAGGACTAACTCCTATAAAGTTATCCCAACTTCCACACCCATGCCATGATGCAGGATATGCATGCACACATATATACAAACACTATTCATGCTCATGCACACACTAAATTTAAAAATAATGGTGACAACTTAACACAAAGCCAAATGTCCCAGGACACATGTGTAGCCTCAGGACACGGAAGGTAGAAGTAGGAGGATCAGAAGCTCCAGGTCAGCCTGGAGCACAGCTACATGAGAGCCTGCCTCAGAAAAGCAAACAAGGTTGATGAAGAAAAAAATTAAATATTGAGCCAGGCGTGGTGGTGCACGCCTTTAATCCCAACGTTCGGGAGGCAGAGGCAGAGGCAGGCAGATCTCTGTGAGTTCAAGGCCAGCCTGGTCTACAGAGTGAGTTCAGGACAGACAGGGCAAAACAGAGAAGCCCTGTCCCAAAAAACTAAAAATAAACAAACAAAAATAAATGTTGAAGGGTTATAGGAAACAAATTTCTCTTAGGCAGGAGAGAGCTGGCTCAGTACTCCAGAGCACTGGCAGAGGACTCCGGCTCCAGGGGATCCCAACACCCTCTTCTGGCCTCCACAAGCATCCACACGCCTATGGCATACACTCACACAGACACCTATATGCACATAAATAGAAACAAATGTTTAAATTTCTCAATAAAAACCTAATATCCACCCAAGGCACGCAGGCCCTGGGAGTCCCCATCCTGACTCCTGAGTGTCTGGGGCCAGTGATGTCCTCTTTAGGGAGCCAGTGAGTCACTCTCTCGTTTCGTTTCGTGCTTGGCTGCCAGTTTCTGTCTCCCCTTTGTGCCTCGGGCACCCTGTAAGGGCGGGGTACACAGTGACTCCCTGAGAGTGACCACACCCAGCATGCCTGGGGCACCCCAGTGTTCCTGGGAGTCACACAGCACCCAGAGTTTCTCTCTACACCTCCCTACTCAGCCTTACCTAGTATCGATGAATATTTTATGCACCACCACCCTTAGGGGTAAGCTGGGGTGGCTGGACTCCCCAAAATACTCCTGCCAGGTCTTCCTGCCCCTCCGTTAATGCAGGATAGACTCCAGCAAGATGACAGACTTCCTGTTTTTTGTTTGTGTTTTTGAGACATGGTCTCACGGAGTGTAGGCTAGCCTTGAGCGTTTCTTCCCCTTGTATTCCTGTGCTCAGTCACGGCTGCCGCCGTAAAATAGACAGAACGTGCAAGAAAGATTTTTCTTGCAAATGTAATGTGGCCTTTGAACATCTTTAACCTCCTGCTCCCGCACAAACGCTGGGATTACAGGTGTGCACTACGTCACCCGCTTTCTGTGATCCCGGGGATTAACCCTGGGCTTTGTGCGTGCATTCTCCCAACTGAACTACATCCCTGGCTCTAAACTGTGGGCCTGTGAAGACGCCGAGGGCGCCTGCGCTGCCAGTTAGCCGTGTGGCGTAACCAAGGCACTTTCTCCTCTGAGTCACCCTGCCCTTGTGCCTTGTATCAGCGGAGACTAGAGTCCTGCCCTTGCTGGGGCCGGCGAGGTCCTGGCAGCTACTGGCTTGCCCTGCCGAGCCCTCCAGGACCCAGCCCCAGGAAAGAGGCTCATGGAGGGGGCGTGGTTAGTTGCGCAGAACCCTGGGCCTTCTGCCTGGGCTCCGGAGGCCATGCTTTCTCAACCCCCCTCCCCTCTGCCCCCATCCTCAGGTAGTATGTGCCAAGTGCTCCGACTACCGCGCAGAGTTGAAATATGACGGCAACAGGCCCAACCGCGTCTGCTTGGCCTGCTACACGTTTCTCACCGGAAACGTGCTCCCTGACAGCAAGGAGGACAAGAGGAGAGGCATCTTGGAGGTGAGGTTGGCAGCACCCGCCCCACTCATCCCTTCCCGGAAGATTTCTGCCCTCGGTTCTGAGAAACAAACCACCACGTCCCGCCTTTCCTCATCTTTCTACGCACAGGCAGCCCTGTCTCCTCCAGTCCAACCACCCTGGGCCTGACAGCAGCCAGAAGTGGCTATGGACTGTAGGCTACTATCCAATCTCTTCTGCTCCGCTGCGTCCCCATCCAATAACAGTGCGGCCCATCTGTTCCAGTTCACGGTCCTAGGGCCCAGCCCCCTGCTCTGCACAGTAGAGAGAGGAATATGTGTGATGAATGGGGTGCCCAGGCTCCAGTCAGGCCGACTGCAGGCAGTGTCCTCACCAGAAGGGGCCTCAGAAAACCAATCCAGAGAGGTGACCTGTTTCACATCCTGCAGCTCTTTTTGACCTCTGTGATCTGTGTGCACCTTCAAAGCGTCCCGGGACCACTCCCCATCCCGTGAGCCCTCACTGTGGATTCCAGTCAGGTTCATCTTTGACTCTCAAGTGCAATGTTAAAACCCAGATGCTAGCTAGCGCCCCTATCTCCCCCACGATGGCCAGAGAGGCATCCTGCAGTCCCTTGGGAAAGAAGGAAAAGCTGGCCTATTTGAGCCGAAACTGATTCCGACAGGCAAGTTAGCACCTTCTCAGACTGCAGCCCCTTCCCGTCCCATGTATCCCCTCAGATCAGACCCTGACTAGGCAAAAGGCCTGCATCTGGAGTCTCATGCCTGGCAAACTCCAACTCTGTCCCCTGAGCAGCTCGGGATGACATTCCTGGCTCTGGCACCTGCCCTGTAAGCACACACACACCTGTCTCTCCTGCAGTTCTGTCTGTTGTGGGTCAGCATGAGCCAGGGCCACATGGTGGGGTGTCTTCACGCTCCAGAGACAAATGACATCTTCATTCCTTGTAGTAACTTGCAGAGATTAATTAAGGGTAACGACTGTCGGAAGTGCTGGCATATGCCTACTCCCCCAGAATCTGGGGGTGCGGGGAAGAGGTTCAAGGCTATCTCCTGATAAATACCAACTTTTAGGTTATCCTGGGCTATGTGAGCCTCTGTCTCGAAAAGAAAAAATGGCAGTGATCGTGAAGTTCCCTGGCTGTGTCTGGTCCCCTGACACCTTGAGAGCACTCTGTCACCTGACTGTCCTCTCTGCTTTCAGAAAGACTCCCTGGCAGGGCCTGACCAGAGTCTGGTGTGCAGCTTCCTGCATCTCATAGGGGACAAGTGGGGCAGGAGCGGCCCCCGGGGCTGGTGTGTGATCCCTCGAGATGACCCCCTTGTGCTGTATGTCTACGCAGCCCCTCAGGTACGCCACGCCTGTCCCACCTAGGCGGCCTCATTCTCACGGGGTGGGGAGAGGGGGGCTTAGGGTACTATTTGCCCTATGGGGACATGGTATTCTCAAGTTACAATTTACTGAATTTCAGAGCTGACCCAGACTGTAGTTTGCAGCTACTTTGCCCTGAGGAAGGCCCATTCTTTCCTCCTCTTCCTCCTGTCTTCTGACAGCCCCCTCCATTAGGGGGCTTCTGCGTGAGCAGGGGTGTGTGGCTGTCGGGAGCATCAGGGCTAAGGCGGAGCACTTGGCTTTCTTCTCCACCAGGACATGAAGGCTCACACCTCCATTCCCCTGCTGGGCTATCAGGTGACGGCGGGACCCCAGGGGGACCCTCGGGTTTTCCAGCTGCAACAGTCAGGTCAGCTGTACACCTTCAAAGCTGAGTCTGAAGAGCTGCAGGGCCGCTGGGTGAGGGCTATCAAGCGCGCAGCCAATGGCTGGACCCCTGAGGGACCTGACGAGGAGGACATTTCTGACTGAACCATGGCTGATGTTTCTCAAGAACCTTGCCCATGGCAGCCTTCCCCGGCTGACCCCACTGCTCTGTCACTCCACGCCAAGTTAGGTTACTCTGACCCACTCTGTCATCTATGTCCAGAAGTTCACCCCGACTCTGTATTCAGTAGATGAAGGTCCTTTACTTCAGGAAGACACAACCACGTGTCTCAGCTGGCTGGGGGCAGGAGTGTCCCTGAGCTGTGAGACCTTCATTGCTGAAACCGGGAGGCGTGACGAGAGTTGTAGCTTAGCGGTAGAGGGCTTGCCTAGCACATATGAAGCCCTGAATTGGGTCCTCAGCACGACACACACTGGCCATGGTGACACATGTCTGTGATCCCAGCAATTGCATAGGTAGAAGAAGGAATACCAAAAGCTCAAGGTCGCCCTTGGCTACATAGTGAGTTACAGTCCAGCCTGGACTACATGAGACCTTGCAAGAACACACACACACAACACACAACACATAACACACACACACAGAAATCAAAATAAGCCAGGTAGTGGTAAACTGGGAGGTGGTTTGACACACAATTTTAATCTCAGTACTGGGGAGGCAGAGGCAGGCAGATCTCTGAGTTTGAGGCTAGCCTGGTCTACAGAGTGAGTTCCAGGACAGGCAGAGCTACACAGAGAAACCCTGTCTGGAAAAAATGAAAACAAGCAAACAAAAACTCAAAGTATGAGAAGTCCCAGTTACCCATGACTGTTGGCACCCTCATGAGGGTCTCAGCCCAGGCTGCGAGGTAATCACCTAGGAAGGTTTAGAATGGTTGTGGAAAACAGACACCAACTGCCTCTGAAATTAAACATTGTTCATGTCTACTAGCAAGGCTTTTTAGTTGCTTGGTCTGGGAAGAGGGAGGTAAGAGAACTTGGGTTGCTTCCACTGGAGAGCAGTGTGTGCTGGGCTGCATGGCTGGAGAGGAAACAAAAATCTTCGGGTACCTGCCAAAACCAGTGGGACCATGGTCACAGCAGTAAGCTTACCGTGGGGCCTCTGCAAGTGAGCACACGTGCGTGCGTGCGTGCATGTGTTGATGTGCATGTTTTCAGGGTCTTACTGTGTAGCTCTGTAGCCCCATCTGGCCTGAAACTGACAATGTAGACCAGGCTGGCTTCACAGAGAAGGCCCTGCCTCTGCCTCCAGAGTGCTGGGACTACAGGCGCAGGCCACCAATGCCCTGGATGTTTCATCTGGATTCTCTGAATCATGAGCTGAGACTCCCGTTTTCCAGATGAGGACATCGATGCAGGGAGAATGACAATTGCCTCTGGGTCACACAGGTATCACAAGAGTAAGTCATTAGCTCAGCGAAAAGAAGGCAGAGAAAGGAGGGAAGAGGAGAGTGGGGGAGATAGGGATGAAATGGGCACCTCTGTCTGGCCCCACCCCTTCTAGCACAAAAAAAAAAAAAAAAAAAGAGTGGGGAAGCTTAGAGATAGAAAGATGGCTCCGCAGGTAAAAGCACTTGCCACCATGCCCGACAGCAAGAACCCACAAAATGGAAGATAAAAACTGACTCTCTGCCCTCTACATGTGTGCCAGGCATGCTCATATAACCCCCACCCTCAGCAAATAAATGTGGAAAAATATGATTTTAGCCTAGCAATCCTTCTGGTGCCGGGTAGGAAAGGAGGGCTTGTAAAAGTCCCGAGCCCCCGCTGGCATCATCCCTGTGAGGACCAGCCTGGCCAGAAGATTGTCCCTGTGTTCATTCATCAATAAATGCTGAACATCTTCCAAGAGTCTAATTCATTAGAGACATAGCAACAGTCGCGCCCCCAGGCAGCTCATCTTTAAGGGAGGAACTGGCAGGGCAGAACACACAAGTGCAAAACAGAGTTTGCCAAATGTCACGATCACTAGCCATACGCTACTTCCCTGATGTCAAAACTGGAAGTCTAAATAAGTTCATCTTGAGAAGAAGGTCTATGCTGGGTGTGGGGACCCACACCTTTAATCCCAGCACTAAAGAAGCAGAGGCAGGTGGATCTCTGTGAGTTTGAAGTCAGCCAGAGCTACATAATGAGATGCTGTCTCAAAAAAAAAAATGCATCTAAGATGTGAGGAAAGAAGAATCCGTTTGGCACGAGGGAGATGGCTCAGAGGTTAAGAGCACTGACTGTTCTTCCAGAGAACATGAGTTCAATTCCCAGAAACCACATGGTGACTCACAACCATCTGTAATGAGGTCTGGTGCCCTCTTCTGGCATGTAAGCATATACACGGTCAGAACACTGTATAATAATAATAATAATAATAATAATAATAATAATAATAATAAAGAGCAGCCACTGTGCAAATCAGGATGGAAGTTCCTCAGACACTGAAATAGAACTACCGTCCAGCCCAGATGTGCCACCCTCTGGCCACGCACTCTAACAAGGTCAGTATGCCACAGAGGTACCTGCACATCTGTGTGTCCTGCTGCACTGTCTACAGTCATCAGAGGACAGAACCAGTCACCCTGTCCATCCATCAACCGATGAACGATACGGTGAATGCATTGCACATATATGCACAGTGGACTTTCATGCAATGATGGACAATGGAGTCATCATATTTGCATAAAAATGGATGAAAGTTACTGCCTTAAGCCAAATAAGCCAGACTCAGAAAGACAAACACAGCATGTTTCCTCTCATTCATGGGACCTGAATTTTAAAATGTATGAATATGTATATATATATGTAGGGGAATTTAGGTCTTAAAACTAGAAAGGGAACCAAGAGATGGGAAGAAGGTCTTGAGGGGAAGAAAAGGGGGGCACACGCGTGAGACATGAAAATGGAAAGATGTGGGAGGGGAGTCAGCATGGGAAGAAGAACAGGAAGAGAGCGGAGGAAGGGAAAAGTGAAATGCGTGCAGGAATCTACGGCGGAACCCGTTCCTTATACTGATTTTAAAATTAACTTAGGGGCCGGAGAGATGGCTTAGCAGTGAAGGGCGTTTGCTGATCTTAGAGGACCTGGGTTGGGATCCCAGGGCCTACAGCAGATAGCTAACTGCACCAACAGCTTCAGAGGATCCAGAACCTTCTGGTCTCCAAGGGCACCTGCATTCACACACACACACACATAGGCACACACCACGCATGCATGCACACATGCATACATGCACACACACATGATCTTGGAACTGGAGAGGTGGCTCAGCAGTGGGGGAACACTTGTTGCAGAGGACCTGGGTTCAGGTCCCAGCACCCACATAGTGAAAGCTGAGGAGGAACCTGGATGCGAGGATCCCCTGGGAGGAGACCTTGATGAAGGGGTCGTGGTCAGGTGCCAGAGCCTGGAGAAAGCTTGCCTCTCCTGACCCCCCCTCTGGGACATTACTCTTCAGTCTGAGGACCGGACCCTGCCACTGGCACTCAAGGTTTCTGGCTCCCTTCACCCTTTCCTTCTGGACGTGATCTGAACGCACCGTGTTGCCAACAAGGCATCTTTCCAGCTGGAGCCACATCCTCAGCTCCAAACCAGTCTGTTGGCACCAGTGAGTACCCACAGATACAGACGAAGTAGGAGAGGCCAAGAAAGGTAGCATGACTGGTCTAAGGTCATTCAGGGACTGTTTCCAAGTCACACCCAGCCAACACTAGGGGGCAGCATCTCCCAGGAGGTGGTGTCCAGCCCACTGCACAGCCCTGCCTATGTCCTCTAGGGCAAGACACATCTCTGGAGGAGGGTGGCCACTGATTGAATATGTGCATAGCCTTGGCTGGTAGGCGTGTGAGCGTACCATGAGCTATTTATTTATTTATTTATTTATTTAGGTTTTTCGAGACAGGGTTTCCCTATAGTTTCTAGAGCCTGTCCTGGAACTAGCTCTTGTAGACCAGGCTGGCCTCGAACTCAGAGATCCACCTGCCTCTGCCTCCCGAGTGCTGGGGTTAAAGGCGTGCGCCACCACCGCCCGGCTTTTATTTATTATTTTTTAATTAAGATTTTATTTATTTTTATTTACGTGTATATTTGTATTTGTACCATGTCCACGCAAGTGTGGCAGAGGCCAGACAAGGGCGTCGGATCCCCTGGAACCTCCACTTAGAGATGGCTGTGAGCTGTCTGACATGGGTGCTGGGAACCAAGCCCAAGTCCCCTGGAAGAGCCATACCTGCACTTAAGTGCTGGTCCACCTCTCCAGCCTCCCTCCCTTTTTTAGGGGTCTCTTGTGCCCAGGCTGAAGTCAATGATCTGCAACCTCTGATCCTCCTGTCTCTACCTGTACCATGTATCATGTATGCAGTGCCAGAACCCAGGGATCCTGTGTATCAGGCAACTCCACCAGCAGAGCCAGATCAGCACATTCTCAGAATAACTCCATCTAGCCCTAAGCCCGACTGCCTCCGCCTTCAGCATGTATTCCAAAGGGACAGCTTGCTCACCCTGGTCCACAGTTCACCATGCTACCCTAAACCATGCCATCTCTGGTTTAAACTCCCCTGGCTCTCACATGGGTCCTGATGCCCATGCTCTGCATAAATACTCTGTTTTTTTTTCTTTCCTGACAGAGACACACTAGGTAGCCTGGAACTTTCTATGTAGCTCAGGCTGGCTTTGGACTCAGAGATCCACCAGCCTGTCTCCTAAGTGTTGGGGCTAATGCTGTGCCTGGTCATATAAATGCTTCTCTCTACAATGGTGGTGTTGTGGTTTAACTGAGATGTCTCCCATAGGCCAGGCACTTGAATACTTGGTCCCCAATTGGTGACACTGGGGAGGCTCAGAAGTTGTAACCTTGCTGGAGGAAGTGTGTCCTGGACTATGAGTTCTCAAAAGCCTCTTGCCATGCCCAGTTCACTCTCTGTTACTAGAGGTGTGAGCTCTCTGCTGCTCCTTCCTCCTTGCCTGCCTGATGCCCTGCTTCCTGGTTGTGATGTCCACGGACTCTAGCTCTCTGGAACCGTAAACCCAAATAAACCCTTCTTTCTATAAGATGTTTGGCCATTTTTTTAATTAAATCACAACAATAGAAAAGTAGCCAAGACACATGTGTAGGACGTGGCTTCCGTCTGCAACATCGGGTTAGAAGTTTGTCTGATGGACGGCCCTCTTTGTGGGCCACCAGGCCCTTTGTGATCTAGCCCCCGTCTCCTCTAAGATAATCTTCTCCGTGTCCAGGACTCCCAGGTGCACCTCAGGGCCTTTGCACCTGCGATTCCTTCAACTGGGACTTCTCCGAACATCCCTGGCTGACTCAGACCTTTGCCTCAATGACCTTCTTCAGGAATCTCCCTGGCCACCTCCCCAGGGTCGCCCTTTTGACTTTGCTTCATCTGTAACTGTTGCCCCGAAATCAGTGCTGTTTTCTGTTAGCCTGATTAGCTTGTCTCTTAAAACGTGAGTTCGGGTTTCTGGAGGACTGAGTCCTTGGAGCTCCAGCACCAGGCACAAGGTCTGTCCTCCCTGAGGATCAGGGACGGCAGCATGACGTGTGTGGTCATGCTCACTGATGCTGCCACTCCCTTGGTGATGTCATAGGGTCTCCATGTCTGTCGGCTAACCCAGCACCCACTCTTTAATTCACCTTTGGTTCCCAGAGGTTAACAGTTAGCAAGAGCTTGGAAGTGTAGTGGCGGGGCTGAGGATGCAGGTGGGAGAATGTTTGCCCAGCGTGCACGCGTCTCGGGTTTGATCCCCAGCACACCTTAAACCAGGCATGGCGGCATGCCTATAGTCCCAGCACTAAGAGGTAGAGGCGGGGACATCAGGAATTGAGGGTCAATCTGGCCAGGTGTAGCTAGCCCGGGGCTAACCAGGCTGCATGAGATCCTAACTCACAACAACAAGAGGCTGGCAAGAGGAACAGCTCAGTGGTAAAGAGCGCTTGTTACCTTTTCAGAGGTCCTGGCTTAGGTTCCAGCACACATACTGGGTAACTCACAACCACCTATAACTCCCCTTCTCAGGAGACCTGGTGCCCTCTTCTGACCTCCAGAGGCCTGCACATACATGGTATGCATCCACACATGCATGTAAATAAAATATCTTCAAAACAACACAAGGAAGAAGGAAGGAAAAAGCAAGAAAGGACAGAAACACAAATCCTTGCATGTCCTGCTGGGTCTTCTGACCCACTCTATGGCGGGTGTTCTCTGTCTTCTGTTGGGGTGACCAGAAGTCGGGGGGTGAAATGATGTGTTTGAGGTCACAAGAGAAGGGGGAATCAGAACGAAGCCCCCTAACTGCCCGTGATCCCATCCTTTTGCCCTCACCTCTTGCCTGCTTGGCCTCCCTTGGGACTGCTTTTGACACTGGTCCCCATGGGTATAGTTACACCATGGGAATTAGCAAACATGCATGTTGGCAAATCAATCCCTCTGACTCCAACCCCCATCAAAGTCAATGTCAAACTGCTACCAGCACACACAGAGCACAGGACAAGGAGGGAGGGGGCCTTTTTAAGAGACCCAGGAAGTCACCAGCCATGGCCTGATTTACCTGAATACCACTAACTCCTTAGGTGGCCAAGGCACCTTCCCCCATCCTCTCCTGCTCTCCATGTGCCCAGGCAAGCTGCCAGCTGGATGTGGGCCTTGGCAGATGGTGACACTCTTGGAGGTTGAAGGCCAAGGTGGGCTGAGGACAGACTCCGCCTCTGCTCCTGACCTGACCCTGGCCTCTGCCAATCACTCCATGTCTGTTGTCACAAGCTGGCAGGAGCTGATCCTTTCCCTCCTCAAGTCTCTGCGTTTTCTGTTTATCACTGTAGGGTGGTTTTTTGTTTTTCTTTTTTTCTTTTAAGTTTTTTGTAGGGTTTCTCCGTGTTGCCTTGGCTATCCTGGGACTTAACTCTTTAGATCAGGCTGACCTGAAACTCACAGATATCCTCCTGCCTCTGCCTTCCAAATGTTCGGGTATATTGTTGTTTATAAGACTTCAGTTTTGGGCCTGGAGAGATGGCTCAGTGATTAAGAGCACTGGATGCGTTACCAGAGGATTCTGGGTTCGGTTCCCAGCAATCACATGGTGGCTCATAACCATCTGTAATGAGATCTGACACCCTCTTCTGGCCTGCAGGCGTACATGCAGGTGGAACACTGTATATGTAATAAATAAATCTTAAAAAAAAAAAAAAGACCAGTTTTATTTATTTGTATGTGTGTGTGTGCCTGTCAGTACTCAAAGAGGCCAGAAGAGGGCCTCAGATCCTCTGGAGCTGTTCCAAAGGGCTGCAAGCTGCCCATTGTGAGAGCTAGGAACCAAACTCTGGTCCTCTGGAAAAGCAGCAAGCCCTATTCTGTTGACAGCTGAACCACCTCTCCAACCGCATGCCTGTTTTTTGGTCAGTGTCTCTAGCAGCCCCAGCCGGCCTGGAACTTTTATATAGCAGAGGATGACCTTGAACATCTTATTCTCCTGCCTCAGCCTCTAAAGGGCTGAATTATAGCATGTGCCACCATATTCTGTCCATGCAGTGCCGGGGTAGATGCTTCAACAGCACTCTGCCAGCTGAGCTATATCACTAGACTTTGTTGTTGATTTTTATGTTTTAAGTCAGGGGTCTCAAGCAGCCCGGGCTGTAGCCAAGGGTGACCTTGAACTCCTATCCCTTCCTCCTCCACCTCCCATGTGCTGGGATGACAGCCATGCAGACATGCTAGGCTGTGTCTAACCTTTCTTCTTACCCATGCCCCATCCCCCATGGTTTGGATTTGTATTCCTCACCCCTGGGACTTTCCTCACAGCTGCTTTCTTTCCTCTGATAGCCAGCCTGGTCCAATCTGCAAGCTCTAGGCCAAATCAACATGGATGGGTCCTGAGGTACACCCGGGGCTGTCTTCCGGCTCTCAAGGCACGTTGCACATACATACACACATACTCACACACATGTGCACATGAACACACACATGCAAAAGAAAAGAAAAAGAGGTCACTTGGTCTCTCCCAACATGCAACATTCTGCGAAGACAGATTGAGGACATAGGTCCTTTTTTACTATTTTATTTGTGTGTGTGTGTGTGTGTCAGAGAACCAGCTCCTGGGTCCTGGGGATCAAATTCAAGTTGTCATGCTTGGTGGCAGATACTTTTACGTGCTGAGCCTTGTCAGTGACATAGTCTTTCTTGCTTCCAAGATTTATTTTATTTGTGTATATGTGTATGCACATGAGTGCGGGTATCTACAGAGGACGGAAGGAGGCTTTGGCTCCCTTGAAATTGAACTCATAAGCAATTGTGAACTGCTTGATGTGGGTGCTGGGATCTGAACTCTGCTTCCCTGAAAGAGCAGTAAGCACTCTTTCTCATGGGGAACAGGGGCAATGACAGGGTCTCACTATGTAGCCATGGCTGGCCTGAAAGTTGCTTCATAGACCAGTCTGGCCTCAAACTCACAGAGATCCACCTGCCTCCCAAGTACAGAGACTAAAGGTAGATACCTCCATGCCCTGGCCTCTGGGAATATTCTTAGCAAGTCATCTTCAGTCCCCAAATGTTTTAAATATTTTTAATGCATTTTATTCTTTTGCCAGGAGTGTTGGCTCAGGACTATGATCCCAGCACTTAAGAGGTAGGAGCAGATCAGTAATTCAAGATCAATCTGTGCTACATGAAAGCCTGTCTCAAAAAAGAATGACAAATGACACATTGTATGCGTGTATGAAATTCCCCCATAATAATTGTATATTAAAAATAAATTGTGTGTATATATGCATTGTGTGTGTATGTGCATGAGTGTGTGTGTGTGTGTGTGTGTGTGTGGTATGTGCATAGAGTGGTGGCCCACACTTTTAATCAAAACAATCAGGAGGCAGAAGAAGGTGGCTTTCTGTGAGTTCAAGGCCAACCTGTTCTACAATGCTGAGAGCTTCAGGCTAGCCGGAGCTGCACAATGAGACCCTATCTCAAAACAAATTATAAATAGATTTTAAAAAGAGAAAACATGGGCTGGGAATGTAGATCAATGTTAGAGAGCTTGCCTCACACATGTGAGGCCCTAGGTTTATTTCCCAGCATTGAAGAAAAGAAGAGAAAAAGAAATAAAGAAACAAAAAAGAAAGACTGAAACCATACAAAAAGCGCATTGTGCAGTTTTCCTGGGAAATCTGCGCTGGCACTCTGGGACCGCTGGGGTTTCCTCCTTGGGGAGGGCAGGGCAGGTTTGCCAAAGGGAAGCCGAGGGCTGGGGTTCGGGCTATGAGTTCTGGGAATCGGAAAGGGGCCTGGGAGTAGTGGGAGGGAGCTTGGAGGGTCCAAATCACATCCTCCAGTCATCAGCAAAGCCAGAGCTGGAGCCCCAGCCGGCCAATCGGCTCTGAAGCTGGGCCGAGCAGGCCAAGGAGTCTGGCCAGGAGGCAGCAGGGAGACACCGGAGCACTGGAGTCAAAGCTGAATATGAGGTCAGCTTCGGACGGTCTCAGCCAAGGCCTGTGCGGGGCATGCTGTGTCAGTGCCGAGCACGCTGCATCAGCGTGGGACATAGGGCATTGGCTTAGGGCGTGCTGAATCAACATGGGACTGCTGCATCACAATGGGGCATATCTGCGTCAGCGTAGGGCAGTGTACGCCAGTGACTTTACATACATCCTTGGGAAGAATTGTGACCAAAAGGGTCCCCAGTAGAATGTCATGCCTGTGCCCAGGTCCCTTTGCATTGTGACTCTGCTGTTGGAGTCAAGGGGGACCATTTTGTCCTTCCTTGAATTGGGGGGGGGGGCTTCTTGCCACTTGCTCTGATCAATAAGATCTTCACAAGTGATGGCATCCTGCTTCTGAGGCCAAGCTCTTGCGTTTGCCCTTTTGAAACTCTATCAGCCTGAACGACCACTAGGGGCCCAGGCATGGCAGCTTTTGTAGACTACCTGGCCCAGCCAAGCACCCAGCAGCCTTGCAACCGCACTCATGAGACCAGCCACCAACCCACAGCCCTGCCAGAACTAACGCCATCTTGTTATAAGTCACTAAGTTCCCGGGTGTTTGTTACACAGCACCAGGCAACCGATACACTTACAGCTCAAGCCCACAAGGACATCTTGTGTGACAAAATCCTGGACAGAGAAAGGAAAGTTGAATATGGATGGTGCCTGTCATCTCAGCCCTCGTGAGGTGGAGGAGGATCAAGGCTCTTTAGGGAGTCTGAGGCCAGCATGTGCTAGACCCTATCTCAAAAAGGGTGGTGTGATGTCTCAGTGGGTCAGGGTTCCGGTACCAAGTCCAATGATATGAATTCAACCCCCAGAACCCACATGGTGGAAGAAGAGAGTTAATTCCTGCAAGTTGTCCTTTGACCTTCACAAGCATATTCCAGCTCTCTCTTACTTAAAATTAACTGAATAAATAAAATAATAAAAATAAGTAAATACATGAATAATAAAAATCGTTGATTGTGGTAGTACCTGCTCTTAATGCAGCATTCAGAAGACTGAGACAGGAGGATCCAGATTTTGAGGCCTCACAAAAATCAAAATAACAGCCCAGGAAGACAGCTCAGCAGTTAAGAGTACTTGCTGATCGCCCAGGGAACATACATTCAGTTCCTAGCACTCAAGTCAAGAAGGTTACAATCCTTTGTAACGACAGCTTCAGGGATTCAAACACCCTCTCTGGGACTGTGAGAACACTAACAACATATGTGGCACACACACACACACACACGAGTGCACAACTAAATCTTGGAAGGCAAGGTGGTTTACATCCTTAATCCCCCCAATACTAGGGAGAAAAAGGCAGGCATATCTCTGTGAGTTCAAAGCCAGCCTGGTCTACAGAGTGTGTTCCAGGGCAGCCAGGATTATAGTGAGACCCTGTCTTGAAAATCAAAACCAAAAAATAATCTTTAAAAACACCCTCCAACATAAGTTAAATGAAACTAAAATACGTTAATGGTGCTTTGTCTTCAGAAATTCCACCCCTAGGAGTCTAAGTAAATTATCTTGGCGAAGGGTTAGACAAATAGGGAGCTGTCAAAGCCTCGTCTGACATCTGGTAAAAAGGAAAAGAACCTATCATCCAACAACAGAAAGCACATGGACTTGAGTTGGGCCATGTTGACTCGTGCCTGCAATTCTAGCACTGAGGAAACTGAGGCAGGAGGACTGCCGCATGTTTGAAGCCGTCCTGAAGGAAACATGCTGATTAAAGTCAAGCACAGTGTCACACACCTGTAATCCCAGCACTGGAGAGACAAGAGACAAGGTCATCCTTGGCTACATAGTCTTGGGGTGAGGGGCGGGTAAAAAAAAATACACGACCTGGTTCTGCTTTGGCATTCACCCTCTGCCACAGCAATACAGGGCTCCAGAGGAAACCGTGCCGTGTCCTTCAAAGTGAACACAATTCAGTGGTTACCCAAAGGTTGTGAAACTCAGCCCATAATCTTATCTTTTAAGTCAGTTTAATTCTATCAGCAGAGGTGGAGGTGGAGAGGGAGACATCCACAGATGAGACCCAGAAGCCAGACATTAGGAAGGCTTCCTTCTCGCCCATCTCTCTGAGGTTCTGGTTTCTTTTTTTTTTTTTTCATTTCATTTTAATGCTCTTCTTTCTTCAACAATAAGCATGTGCTCCTTTGTTTAAAAAAAAAAAAAAAGCAAACACTAGAAGTTTAAGAATTCAGGGGCCTTGCCGGGCGGTGGTGGCACACGCCTTTAATCCCAGCACTCGGGAGGCAGAGGCAGGCGGATCTCTGTGAGTTCGAGACCAGCCTGGTCTACAAGAGCTAGCTCCAGGACAGGCTCTAAAAGCTGCAGAGAAACCTTGTCTCGAAAAACCAAAAAAAAAAAAAAAAAAAAAAAAAAAAAGAATTCAGGGGCCTTGAGAACTAGCCCCTGCAAGCTGTTCTTTGACTGTTTGTGAGCTGCGCATTATAGGCCAGGGCTGGAGGAGACCCTGTCTCTAAACAAAAAAAGATGGACTCCAGATTCTTAGAGACACTTTCATTTGTACCCTGAATAACAATGAATGCACATTGTCCAAAGCAAAGCAAAGATGTGATCTTCAGTTAATTGCTAAGGTACATGATAATAGTGATTATGGGCCTTGAGTCCCCGAGGTCCCTGGGTGCTGTGGGACAATGGTTTTGTACCCTGTAAAGATTTGTCACTTGTACTGGTTTAATAAAATGCTGATTGGCAGTTAGGCAGGAAGTATAGGTGGGATGACCAGAACAGGAGAATTCTGGGAATAGGAAAGTCTCAGCCTGCAGTCATCACCCAGACACAGAGGAAGCAAGATGAGAATGCCTCACTGATAAAAGGTACCAAGCCATGTGGCTAACACAGACAAGAATTATGGGTTACTATAAGATGTAAGAGTTAGTTAATAAGGAAGCCTGAGCTAATAGGCCAACCAGTTTGTAATTAATATAGGCCTCTGTGTGTTTCTTTGGGACTGAACAACCACGGGACTGGGCAGGACATAAACCTCTGTCAACACCAGGGCAGTTCCCAAAGACTTCAGGTTAGTGGCTGACTCGCAGGCAGAAGTGTAAAAAGGCTCACCCATTACCCTAACCTGCCAGGAGACCCAGGTCTCAGCCTTGATGTGTCCTCCAGCCCAGTCTCCTGAGTGGGTCTGCGCCTATCCCTGAGGTCCCTGCCATGTTCCCCAGCCCCCTGTCGGATGTGCTTTGGTATGTGTAATACCCTCTCGGAGATTTCCTGCAGCTGAGAGTCACCCCATCCCATCACCACTCCTGGTCACCAGCAGACTAGAAGGTGGAAGGCTGGTCCCCAGATCCTCTGGATAGCTGCCAGGGATAATGCAGTGTCTGAGCAAACGCTCACTATGCTTCGGAGGCCCTGCATTCAGATGCACCCACATTGTGTATAATTTACATAACCATGTTGACCTGTAATTGTGCAGTTAGAACTGGATGGATATATAATAATTCCATTCTTTTTTGTTTTTTTTTTTTTTGTTTTTGTTTTTGTTTTTCGAGACAGGGTTTCTCTGTAGTTTGGAGCCTGTCCTGGAACTAGCTCTCCTAGACCAGGCAGGCCTCAAACTCACAGAGATCCGCCTGCCTCTGCCTCTGCTTCCCGAGTGCTGGGATTAAAGGCATGCGCCACCACTCAGCCAATTCTATTCTTACTATTGCAATGTGATCCAAGATTGGAGTTGTTCAAGAAAATTCTTTTTTTTTTTTTTCGGCGTTTTCTTTTTCTTTTTCTTTTTATTACTTTATAAATAATAGGAATCAAAATGTCCACTTCCTCCCCTCCTCCCACTTCCCTCCCACTCCTCCACTCACCCCCCTCCCCATCCAGTCCTAAGAGAGGGCAGGGTACCCTGCCCTGTGGGAAGTCCAAGGCCCTCCTCCCTCCCCCCAGGCTTAGGAAGGTATGCATCCAAATAGACTAGGATCCCCAAAAGCCAGTACATGCAGTAGAGACAAATCCCAGTGCCATTATCACTGGCTTCTCAGTCTGCCCCAATTGTCAGCCACATTCAGAGGGTCCAGTTTGATCCCATGCTCATTCAGTCTCAGTCCAGCTGGATTTGGTGAGCTCCCATTAGTTCAGGCACACTGTCTCAGTGGGCAGATCCCCCCCCCTTTTTTTTTTTGTTTTTTTTTTTTTTTTTTTTTTTTTTAAGACAGGGTTTCTCTGTGTAGCCCTAGTTGTCCTGGATCTAGCTCTTGTAGACCAAGCTGGCCTCAAACTCACAGAGATCTGCCTCTGTCTCTCGTGCCAGGATTAAAGGTATGTGCCACCACCACCTTTAACCCCAGGTTAACTGCTTTGGGACCTCAATTTCTTCAAAACCACAGACTTGTCCTCGGAATGCGCTTCCGTGCCCCTCTCAGGTGCAGCGGATGGGAGCGAGCTCCCTTCAGATTATCCCTTGCAGCTGGCTGTTGTTTGCTTCAATGCCTCCCTGGAAAACCATGTTTTTGCCACATGCCGCTTGCCCGCCACGTGCCGCTTGCCCGCCACGTGCCGCTTGCCCGCCACGTGCCGCTTGCCCGCCACGTGCGCGCGGCTTATCCTTGTGATTGGACGCTGTACTCATGTGACTCCTGACCCTCAGAGTATAAATTGTCTGTTGCACTGAATAAAGCTCCCTGTTGCACGAGACTTTAGTCCGGCTTCTCTCTCCCAGGTTCACACGCCAACTAGAGCTACAAACAGTTACCATATACTTTTTTTTTCAGCAGGTTTTCTTTGTGTACCCCAAGCGTCCTGGAACTCACTCTGTAGAGCAACCTGGCCTGGAACCCATAGAGATCCACCTGCCTCTGTCTCCTGAGTGCTGGGGTCAAAGGCATGGACCACCACCACCTGGCCATATTGTATACTTTTCTAATTTGGAGCTAAGAATAATCCGTCCCTTGCTGAGGCTACAGACCTTTGAAACACTCCATGGCCTGGGGTGTTGAGACCAGAGATTCAATTATGGAATATCCTTAAAGCCTCTTCCAAGGAAGTTCCAGTATATACTGGAGGGGAACCCCACCAAAAGCACACGGGGACCAGTGACGACACCCCAATCTGTTTGTGGGACTGCAGGGGAGGGAAGGTGTGACTTCCAGCTGACTTTCCACCAGGACAGAAAAACCCCAGGTCTGGTGGTTCACTATCCATATCAGAGTCCTAGACTCCTCCCATCGGAGAGCTGAGCAGCCTGAAGTGCAGCCGCTGAGCTCCCAAGCCAGGCCTGAGATTGGGACCTGGGCTAGAACCAGAGATCTTGGCCGCTCTAGGAAAGGCCCCAGGAGCAGGAGTCTCCACACAGAGTTTTGTGGAGGCCTGGAGGGTGGGAATGGGGGGGGGGGGTCCCCTGCTCTTTGCCCCAGGTGCTGAGTGCAAAGAATTGCAAAGACGCCGGGCGGTGGTGGGGCACGCCTTTAATCCCAGCACTCGGGAGGCAGAGGCAGGCGGATCTCTGTGAGTTCGAGACTAGCCTGGTCTACAAGAGCTAGTTCCAGGACAGGCTCCAAAGCCACAGAGAAACCCTGTCTCGAAAAACCAAAAAAAAAAAAAAAAAAAAAAAGAATTGCAAAGACATAGAATGATGTCTATGGCATAAGGTGTCCCCAAAGCTGTTTACGTGAAATTCAGATTTAACCCCCCCCCCTCCACCGCCACAGCTGTGCACGCTCTCACTGCTGCAACGTGAGTCACACAGCTGGTGACCTTCAGGCAAATGTTTGTGAAGAGAAGGGCAGCGTGGTGGGGGGGGAATCCCCAACTGTCATCAAAACATGTGTTGGCACAGCAGAAACCCCAAAATAATGTCGTGAGATGGGAACAGAAAAGGTGACATGTCTTAAGTGCCGCGGGGTGGGGGTGTCCACAGCTGGAGTGTTGGCTCCTTCCCCGCAGCTGGCTGCAAGCTCAGGAGAGCAGAGAGGAAACTTTCCAGGCCAAGCCTGCAGAGGGAAGAGCCTCCTCCTGCGGACTGGCTCCTGGCTATGGAGATAGTGACTGGATCTGTCTTCTTGGACATGTCGTGGGGATTAGAGGAGGAAATCGGTTCCAAGTTCTTGGCACACTGTCAGCACCCACAGTCAATGGTGGCCATTGAGAGCACGCCCAGGTGAACTCTCTTAAGATTATGTGCCCTAGGGGACTGGAGAGAGCAGAGGTCCTGAGTTCAGTTCCTGGAACCGCGTGTCTCTGGGCGGGAACTGCGTAGCTCAGCTGGTAGAGTGATTCCTACACACAGGAAGCCCTGAGTCCGACCTCAGCACTGGAGAAAATGAGGTGTGGTGGCCCACGCCTGAAATCCGGCACACACAGATGCGAAGGCAGGAGGTTCGAAGGCAGGAGGTTCGGGGCTTCAGTCATGCTTGGTTGCATAGTGAGTTTGAGGCCAAATACCTGAGACCTTCTCTCAAAAACAAAACAAATGGTAGGGAGAGCTTGCCCCTCTGATCTTCAGTCACCCGTGATTCTAGAGGAAGTCACCTGCCACTTCTTGGCTTTGATTAGAGTTTTCTTTGTCAGCAGAGCCCAGAGCTCTGCAGTTTGGCTTTGAGGGTGCAGGATGCTCTGAGAAGGGAGCAGGACTCCTGCAGTAGCTCCTGTGTGTGTGTGTGTGTTGAGGGGACCTGGAGCATCTGGAAGGGCCCCAGGGCACACAGCTCACTTCCTCATGCCCCAGGCCCTCCAGGAGGCCCAGCAGATGAGCTTCAGTTAGAGCCTGCTGGGAAAACCCCTGAAGTCGAATTTCTCTTCCTTCAACACTTGAGTTTCTTAGAATGAAACTGAAAACCCTTAGGAGAAACCTACCACTTCCCCTTCCCCAGAAGAAGGAACTTGGACTCCCCTAACAGGAAAGTCCTCATGGGGCTTCTGGGAAATCATTACCACCTCGGTGCTGAGGAAAACCACAGGCTGTGGGTGGAGAGAGTGGGAGGGGGTGGAGGGGGAGGTGGGGGGGGGGCGGGGCGGGTCAGAGAGCTTCTGCAGACCAGTCACCGTCTTCACCTTTGAAGATGCCACCACCTCTTGGGGTCTTCATTGTACCCCCACCCTCTGCTGCTCATCGCTGTCATCCTGCCTCCACCAGCTGGGGTCCTGTCAGCCTTAGCTCCCGACCTGTGTGCACCACCATCCCCATGAAAGTCCAGCCATGCCAGCCAGAACTGGGGTTCCTAGTGGGGACACGAAGCTGGGTTCTGGTAGAGCGTACACCCCAAAGTGATCATGGGTGTTGATGGAGAGAGGGCATGTGCCAGGTACATGGGGACTCAACAGCGGCCGCCCTTTGCTCTACATTCTAGAGGGGACATGGACTTCTATCTGCGGATCAGGGACTCCCCAACCCAGACTCATGCAGGGAGGGAGCTGCTACAGCTGGGGTGGGGTGTGCTGTAAACTATCTTATCTAATGAAGGCTGCCCCTCAAGGGCTTCTGAGTCCTTAGCTTATAGCTTCAGGACGAGGGAGTGCTGTGACCACCATGGTGGGAAAAGCCAGACTGCAGGCAGTACAAGACCCATGGCCAGAGCCCCTTGCGGGTATGCCTGTCTTCCCAGCACTTGGGATACTGAGGCAGGAGGACCAGGAAGGAGTTTGTGGCCAGCTTGGGTTATATATAAGTCCCTGAGTAATAAACAAACAGCTGGGGACAGTGAGGTGGCACAGGGCTTAAAAGCATTTGCTGCTGAGCCTGGCAACCTCACTTTGATCTCTGGAGTTTGCACGGCAGAAGAGAACCCACTCCCCTAGCAAATTGTCCTTTGACTGCCGCGCAGGTACCATGCATGACACATAGCACGTGCGCACACAGCAGACCATACACAGTGCCAGATTTTGTGACTCCAGGCTTCAAATCCTAGCAGCCCTTGGTGGGCGGAAGCAGAAAGATCAGGAGTTCAAGGTCATCCTCAGCTATAGGGAGTTAGAGATCAGTCAGACCAGTATCAAAAACAAACAAAAAAAAGTCCCTTTACTAGATGGATTTCCAGTCTCAGGCCAAGTAAGAGATTAAGTACATCCAGTAATCTAGTCCATTTTATTTCACCTTGAGATCACGTGACTGTCACTTTGCCAGCTTGTGTTTGCTTAGCATATCTCTGAAGAGGAACTAAACAGATAAATGGAAGGATGTGCTGCTCTCTATGAGGCTTTGGGCCTGAGAGTGCCACATGCCTACAGGCTCAGCAGCCACCAGTGGACGTGAATACCTGCGTGCTTCCAAGGAAGCCACGTGGTCACCTGCCTTAGTGCTCCTGAGTACAGGGTTCTGGGTCCGTTCGTTGTTCCCCAACATCAGCAATGCTGTTCTCTAACCAGCAGGTGGTGCTGTGTGCCGCCTCTGCCGGCTTGGTCCAGCCTTAAGTCTCGCACTGGTTGTCAGAAAGGAAGTACCAGGGCAGGAATAGAGCCCACAGGGGACCTGGGCTGCCTGGGGCTCCTGGCTTGTTTATCAAGCAACCCGAGGTCTAAAGTCAGACCTGAGGGGACACAACAGGGGTTTAAAAACGCGGCCATGGAGTCCCACCGCTGCCTCTGCATGGCTGTGTGGCCTGGAGTAAGTCTCTTAACTTCTCTGAGCAGGTTTTCTTGTTAAGAGGGGCCGTGGGCCGGTGAGATGGTGCAGTGGGCAAGGACTTGCAGCACAGCTTGACCACCTGAGTTCAACCCCCAGAATCCACACAAAGGTGGAAGGAAAGAACCCAGCGATCTTCTGACCTCCACACACCCATACTGCTGCTGCTGCTAGTAACAACAACAACAATAATAATAGAAGAATCATGATGACCCATAATGTGAGATTGCACACAGTGGCATTCTATCGTGGGGCAGGGGCTCTTGAATGTGCCTGCAATCCCTAAGGAGGTGGAGTCAGATAAAGGCTGGGGTGGGGGTCATTGGGAGTTCAGGGTTAGCCTGAGCTATATGGGTGGGGGAGAGGCCCCTTCTGTGTTTAAAAGCACTTACAGTTCTTTTTATGTGTTTTGTTTTTCGAGACAGGGTTTCCCAGTAGCTATGGAGCCAGTCATGGAACTCGTTCTGTAGACCAGGCTGGCCTCAAACTCACAGAGATCTATCTGCCTCCTGAGAGCTGGAATTGAAGGTGCACGCTGCCACCATCACCCAGCAGCACTTAAGAGTTCTTACAGAGGACCCTGGCTCAGGTCCTAGTACCCACGTGTTGGCTAACAATAACTGTAACCCTGATCCCAGGGGACCCAATACCTTCTTCTGACCTCCAGTGGCTCCTGCATGCTTGTGGTGCACATACACACATACAAATAAATAAATACACGTAAATAAAATTTAAAGAAAAAATGGGGGGCTGTCTGGCTTCGAATACATCTGAGCAATTCCACCTCCCAAGTTGCAGGCTGGCGGGATCTGCGGTGGAGTGTGAGTTTGTGTTTCCATCCAGTTTCTGGGTGGCTCTCACGCTGCGATTCCAGCCAGCCTGGTGAGAATCCCAGGAGACTAGCAGTCCCAGGAAGCGCGGGATGCACCAGGAAATAAAAGCAGCCGCCACGAGCGAGGAAGGGATGGAGGCAGAGGAGACAAATGGGCACACCCCAGGGCTTCGGGGGTCCTTGGGGAGGAGACACCTCCCCCTCCACCAGGAGCCTGGGCGGAAGGAAATGGAGAAGGAGGGTCCATCACTCTTTCCCGCCACATCTGTCAGCATGGCCAGCCCCGCCCCCTGCAGGCCCTACAGGGAAGACGTGGACCCAGGCGCTGGCCCAGACCCCGCCTGGCCTCCTCGATCCACGTGGCTGCAGTCTTTCCCAGGAACGGGCGGATGGGTCAGTTCCCTCTCTAAGCCTGGCCTCTGCTAGGCCTCTGATTCTGGGAATTCACGTTTCCTTTCTCTTTCCTTTCCCTTTTCAATATTAGACTTTAAACAGAACATCATAAAAATAGGGCAAGGCCGCCACAGGGCCATCAGCGTAACTCAGAGAAGAAGAAAGGGCGGGGGTGGGGGAGAGAAAGGAAGAGAGAGGGAGGAAAAGAAAAGAGAGAGAGGAAAGGAAGAAAGAGGTGGGAGGGAAAGAAAAAAAGAGAGAGAGAAAGGAAGGAAGGAGAAAAGGACATTAGCACCCCAAACCATTCACTGGAATAATCAGTCTGGCCCGGGGCAGAAGCACCACGCTGGGAGAGTCTGCTCAGAGTTCCACTTCTGCAGAGAACAAAAGTTACTGGGATTTCTTGGAGACAGAGTCTCCAGCAAGGAGACTAGCCTCCGGCTTCCCACCCTCTGGCAACCACCTCTTCCTAAATGCTGGGGTCCCTGGCATTCACCGCTGTGCTGGTTCACTTGGCACAGGAGTTGCAGCCTGGGGCTTCATGTGTGCTAACGAGCTAAGCACTCTACCGGCTGACCTACAGGCCCAGGCCCATTGGGGAGTTTGGGTTTGTTTTCAATACATACACACACACACACACACACACACATTTATGGAGGGGAGCGTGGTGGTGGTCAGCGCACAACTTGCAGGCAGGAGTTGGTTCTCTCTCCACCCTGTGAGTTGCGGGGATGGAGCTCAGGCCATTTGGTTTGGCGGAAGTTCCCTTACCCACTGACTGGGCTACCTTGCCAGCCCTTTTTGGATACTTTTGAGACATGGTCTCACTTAGTATCCGTGGTTGCCCTGGAATTTTCTCTGTAGAACAAGCTGCCCTCTGCCTCCTGGGTACTGGGACCACAGGAGGGCACCACCTGGCAATAACATACAAAGCTATTCTGCTTGGCACAGGACATTAATCCCCTTGTCCTTGTAGAGTGACCACGGTCCTTTGACAATAAAATACGTAGGAGAACAGAGGTCAAGGCCCACACAGTAACCCCCAGCAAGGTAGGAAACCGTGTCCCCGGGATTTACATCCCTTCTGCTGCGGTCTTGCAGGCTCATTATTTATTTATTTAGCGTCTCTGTGTAACCCTGTGGAAGAGCCAAGGACCTGAAGTGCTGCCTTGCATTTCAGAAGGCTCTCCCCAGGGAACTTCCTAGAAAGGGACTCGCTGGGTCAAAGGTCAGGAGACTTTGAATACTCTGTCTGTTTAAACAAACAGCTATCTGAAGAGGTTGCTGCAGGTTGGTGGTGTCATGGGGGCAGGGATGGCAGCCTGCTAGGCCCAAGTGGCTTCAAACCCTGGAGACCAACTCATGGCCTGTGAGATCCAAGAAGGCCTAAGGGCGCCTTGCAAGGCAAACACCCTGAGCTAGGCTGCCCTGCCTTCCTGTGTGGGAAGCCAAGGTTGCTCTGCTCAGGACTGTCACCCTTTCTGTTCCCTGTCCAGTCTGCCGACAAATAGGACACCAACATACAGCCCTGAGCTATCTCCCAGCCCAATTTTTGTTTTGATTTTTCGAGACAGGGTTTCTCTGTAGCTTTGGAGCCTGTCCTGGAACTCACTCTGTAGACCAGGCTGGCCTCGCACTCACAGAGATCTGCCTGCCTCTGCCTCCCCAAGAGCTGGGATTAAAGTGTGTGCCTCCACCGTCCCACTTACCACCCCACTTCTTACGTGGCAACCTTGGTAGCCCTTCTCCATCTCCATCCCTTGTCTCCTTAGCAGCTCCTCCGCCAGGAGAGTCCCCAAAGCCCAGCCAGGAAGCCAGGCGCAGAGGCAAGGGAGAGCCTTTAGTTCCAGCGCTGTGAGTTTGAGGCCAGCCTGGCTTATCTAGCAAGTTCCAGGCCTGCAGCATAAGGATATCAAGTCTCAAAACAAGACAAAAATGAGTTGGGCATAGAGGCTCACGTCTGTAACCTCAGGACATGGGAGACGGGAGGGTTACTGTGGGTTGGAGGCCAGCCTGGGCTAGAGTGAAATCCTGTCCAAAAAGAGAAGACTGAGCGTGGAGGCACACACCTATAACCCTAATACCTGAGAGGGGCAGAAAGCTCAGGAATTTAAGGCCATTCTTTGACTGCATAGTGTTTGAGGTCAGGCTAAACAAGGGCCGGAAGACAGTCTTTGTACTGCATGCCTTTAAGCGTGGAGATCCGAGTTGCATTCTCGGGACTCACATAAAAATGTTAGGCATGGAGGCACGTGGTTGTGACAGCAAGCTGGGGTGGGAACATCAGAATTCTTGGGACCCATTGGTCAGCCAGTCTGGACTAGTCAGCCAATGAGAGATCCTGACTTAAAGGAAAGTGGCTGGTGTTCCTGAGGATGGCCTGCAAGGATGTCTTCTGTCCTCCATGTGTGTGCATGCAAACACACACACATGCATGCACGCATGCACACGTATATACCCGCCCACTAAGAAACACAAGCCTCGTGTGGTGGTACTGCCCTTCGGGCTCAGCCCTCGGGGGAAGAGGCAGGTCTATCTGAGTTTGAAGCCATCCTGGTCTGCATAGTAAGACTTTGTCTCAAAAACAAAACAGCTAAAACCCCTCAGGTTGGCTCAGGCCGGTTCTCAGTTCTCAGCCTCTCATGTCTCTAGGCTCACTAGGTAAAATACCTCACTATGATCCCCAAGATGGGTCTCCCCAGCTTCCTTCTGCTTCCTCCTTCCTTACCCCCACCCCAGAATACTGCTAACCTCATTCCTACCCCAGGGCCTCTGCACATATGTGATTTCCCCACCTGGCATACTTCCTCCAATACATGCAGGGCTCCCTGCTCAGACGTCATTGAAAAACGTCCCAGACTCGCGGTGGTGGCGCATGCCTCTAATCCCAGCACTCGGGAGGCAGAGGCAGGTGGATCTCTGTGAGTTTAAGACCAGCCTGGTCTACAAGAACTAGTTCCAGGACAGGCTCCAAAACTATAGAGAAACCCTGTCTCTAAAAACCAAAACCAAACAAACAAATAAAAATCCCAAACTCTTGTCTTGGAAAGGGCCAGGGCCTCTCTGTCCATCCCCCACACCTAGCACTTGTGGCCTTCCCCCTTTACGTCCTGCCGTGGGTCTTAAGAGAAAGCCCCTGTGGATGTAGGACCCAAAGGTTAGCTGTCTGCTGGACCCAGGAATCTGCCGTTGTCTGGTCCACAGTGAGCTCCCTGGTGAATGATCATCCCCTGTGGTTTTCCCTGAAGGTTCTGGGTCCAGCTCTCAGACACGGAGGCAGGGTTGGCTTGGACACGTGGCCACAGGGAGGAGGAACCTGCCACTTACAATACTGAAGCTGTGGGTGAGTCGCCTGACCTCTCTCAGCTCAATTGTATCATCCATAAAATGGGCATGACCGTACCTGTGCTGCCGGCCATGTCCGGTGACTGGGAGCAGTTGAGTGGCAGATGTAGGTCAGCAAGGCACAGAGCCACCTGACTGTAGCCGCAGGTTCTGGGGAATCGTTCCCATTCCTGGGCCCCTAAGGGATCCACAAGGTTTGTGCATGTGTGTGCATTTGTGTGTGTAATGTGTGTGTGCATGTGTGTGTCTGTGTGCATGTGTGTCTGTGTGTCCCTGTTATGATCATGTTAGTCCTAACTGGGTCTCCCTGAAGCAGGAAGCCTGTCTCCTCACCCTTGCAGCTCTACCCCGCCAGTCTTCCTAGGCAGCCAAAGACGGCAAAGGCTATAGATGTGTAGAGGCTACAGTACTGCATGCTGAGGGGGTTGGGCTACTCCGGTTCTGGGATGCAATCCTTAAACACCCCAGGTGAGATGAAGGAGGGCTGGTACCCTGACCAAGTTCACTCAGGGATGTGGCCTGGCCAGTCTCTTCCTCGGGGGCTTGTCACATGGTTCACATCTTTTCCGTATGAGGAAGGAGGCCCGGCTGCCCACTACATTCTTCCCTGTGTGTACCCAGGATCTCACCCAACAGGGCACGAGGCTTCACCCCATGCCACAGATGGGGCCATGACTCCCTTTCCCAGTGGGTTACAGGACCAGGACAGGCCCTCTGACAATGGGTCAGGGGTAACATGGCTGTGGAGCTTCCCCTACTCTGCTCAGAAGGCTGAGTAACCCAGCTGCTCACACCCAGTCTTGTGTTGAGCTCGGGTTGACTGAGTCTTTGTCGAGCTACTTGGGGCTCCAAGGGTCTGCTGTCTTTCCTCTGCCATCGTAGGTACCAGCTGGAACAGCTGACAAACAGGCTGTGCCTGGGATGGGCACAGGATGGATGGAGCGAAACTCCTCTTAGAGAGGTCTCCGGGCCAAGGCTCGGCTGGGTGGAGGAGCCAGGGGAGCGACTCAGAACTCAGGAATGGGTGAGGTCTAACAAAAGGGGGTCACTTCTTCCACCCAGCCCAGGGTCCTGCTCGCTCCTCACAGAGGAGTTTCCTGGGGACAGGTAGTGACCTGTCGGCTGCCTGTGTGGGAAGCAGCTTGGCGTGGCCCTCACCGGATCATTAGGGGTGATTCACCCAGAACTCACCTGGCTGTCAGGGACCTGTCCCCCTGCCACTGAAACCAGCTTAGCAGGCATCCTCGACGGGCACAGAGTCCTTCCAAGTACCCTCCCTCCTCCCTGGTGCCCAGGGCATAGCCTGCCAGTCACCCAGAATTCAGAGTTCCTTCGTTTGACTGACAAGTATTTCCTAAGTGTCTGTTGTATGGCAGGCGCTGAACTTAGTGTTGGCGACTCCAGGAGTCTCCAGCCGCCCCACCTTGGAATGCACATTCTCAAAGGGGAAGTCAGTAAGACATGATTCCAGCCACTGGGGACAGACTCAGCAGAGGTTTGAGGACACCCAGAGCATAGTGAGGCCTGGCTCAACATAAACAAAAATAAATATATGAATAATAAATGAGTCATATAATCTTCTTTTTCCTTTTGTGGTTTTATTGAGACTGGATCTCTAGCTGTCCTGTCTTGGCCGTCCTGGAACTTGCTATATAGACCAGGTTGGCCTCCACCTATCTCTTCCTCCAGAGTGCTAGGATTAAAGGCATTGCTCCACCATGCCCAACTTGAAGATAGTGTCATAGTGAAAAATAAATCCAGGAGGACTAGGAGATGAGAGTTGTCATCTTTGGGAGGCTGTGTGTGATGGTGCACGCCTTTAATCCTAGCACTCGGGAGGCAGAGGCAGGTGAATATCTGTGAGTTCGAGGCCAGCTTGATCTACAAAATGAGTTCCAGGACAGCCAAAGATATAAAGAGAAACCTTGTCTTGAAAAAAAAAAAAAAAACAAGCCAGGCGGTGGTGGCACACGCCTTTAATCCCAGCACTCGGGAGGCAGAGGCAGGCAGATCTCTGAGTTCGAGGCCAGCCTGGTCTACTAGAGCTAGTTCCAGGACAGGCTCTAGAAACTACAGGGAAACCCTGTCTCGAAAAACCAAAAAAAAAAAACCAAAAAACAAAAACAAAACAAAAACAAAAAACAATAAAAACTATTATTAGGGTGTGTGTGTGTGTGTGTGTGTGTGTATGCACATGGGAGTGTAGTACCCACAGCAGCCAGAAGAGGGTGTCAGTTCCCCTGGAGCAATGTGGGATCTAAACTCCGGTTCTCTTTAAGAGCAGCAGCCCCACTTAAGTGGTGAATCATGGCTCTAGGCTGGGGGCTGTAACTTTTAAAATGTGTTTATTTATTTATACTCGTGTAAACCCAGAGACCTGAGTTTGATCCCCACAACCCACATTTTAAAAAATGGAAAGAAGCTGGGCATGGTGGGACTTTAATCCCAGCGCTTGGGAGGCAGAAGCAGGTGGATCTCTGAGTTCAAAGACAGCCTGGTCTACGAAGTGAGTTCCAGGACAGCCAGGGCTGTTACAGGGAAACCCTGTTCCAGGGGGAAAAAATTAAACAAAAAAAAATGTATATGTGATACAAATTTTACAGCTAAGTGTGGGATCACATGACTTTAATCCCAGAACTTGGGAGGCAGAAGCAGGCAGATCTCTGTGAGTTCTAGGCCAGCCTGATCTACATAAGGGAGTACCAGACCACAGTGAATCTTTCTCTCTCTCTCTCTCTCTCTCTCTCTCTCTCTCTCTCTCTCTCTCTCTCTCTCTCTCTCTCTCTCTCTCTCTCTCTCTCTCTCTCTCTCTCTCTCTCTCTCTCTCTCTCACACACACACACACACACTTTAAAATACATGCAAAATAGAGGCATGGTGGTATATTTGGGAGGCTGAGGCAGGAGAATCATAAATTGGAAGCTAGCCTGGGCTACATAGCAGTAAGATGGCTCACACTGTTCAAGGTCATCCTCTGACAGTACTGAGTTGGAAGCTAGCCTGGGCTAATCGGGGAAGACCCAAGGTAAAGTAAACACGAAAAGACAGGGTTACCATTTGGAAATGAGGAAGAGCTAATTCGTAGGCAGCTGTGAAGGTGAAGTTTGTTTTTGTCTTGCTTTGTTTTGTTTTAGTAACTTCCCCCAAAATACCCAAAACTGGACGTAGAATTTTGTCAAAGTCCCAGAGCAAATTTCCAAAATCCCTGCTTTCTGATAGAGCCACGAGATCCTGGCTCTGTGGCCTGCTCACGGGGTTCCCAGGTCATTGTTGGGGTGTTCCCTGGGTTCTTGTGACTGCCCTTAGTCACCGTTGCTCAGTGCCCACAGTCAGGGCTTTTCCACCTCCCAACCAGGAGGCAGACCCCAGTGCTGAGGGTATTGGGTGTTCTGCAGGGGCTGTGAGGGGGCGGGGCTGGGGAGAGCAGATGCCACCCTTACCCCCCTTGTGCACTGGCCGCCTGGCTCCTGCCTCAGCAGATCCTAACACCTGCCTTTGCCTTCTCTTCTCGTTTAAAGTTTGTCTGGGAAAAGGCCCTACTGGCCGTGGAAACAGTGACAGCAGTGGCCTGGGATGGATGGAGTAGGAGCATCAGGCCTCAAGAAGTCCAGGACCAAAGTCTGGGGTCAGGGAGGCCCCCCAATGTGGTCTTGCCTCTTCTCCAGGTTCACAGGACTCTTGGCCCAGCCCCTATTGTCATCTGCCCTGTGATGAGCAGGGCCATCTTGACCACCTTGACCCACAGGATTCTCAGGAAGCTTTTTGGTTACAGAGTAGCTCTGTTCCTGGAGAAAGTTGCCCAGAAAGCACAGAAGTGTGTGGGCACGTGGGCAGCCCCCATGTGACTGGAAGGGAAAGGCTCTGCTGTCTCGCGCATGCCCCCTCAGACCTGCCAGCACAGGTGTGTTTGGGGACTGACAAAGTGGCACCTGAGGGGCTCTGGACCTCACAAAGGCCTCCAGATGGCACTGACAACCAAAGCTGGCCCTGTGGTCCTCTGGAGACCAGTGTCTCCTTTTCTGGGCCCTGTTTGACCACCTACAGACTCTCTGGGCTAGGGTAGGCACCAGGATGGTTTCAAAGCCCAAGGACACACAACCTCTGTCTCTGAACCGGTCTCATTGAGAAAGTGAAAGTGACAGATTCACGAGAGACTCCTCCCAAGCTTGAGAGCCAAGGTGATCCAGGAACAGAGGAGAAGGGAGTGGAGAGAGCCAGGAAGCAGTGGCCCCTTGGCAGGCCCCATGGCACTTTGATCAGACTCATCTTTATCTCGCTACCAGCTACAGCCCCATCCTCTGTCTCTCTATGTGTCCATCTAGTATCCACTAATCTATCTGTCCATCTATCCACGGGGGTCTCATGTAGCCTAGGCTAGCCTTGAATGCCCTATGCAAATCTTAAACTCCTGACCCTTCTGCCTCCCCCTCCTGAGTGCCGGAATTACAAATGTGCATCAATCACCATTTTATAAGGCGCTGGAACCCAGGGTCTCCTGCAAGCTGGCTAAACACTGTGCCAACATTCTCTGCAATCTAACCACTGTGCCGTGTTGTGCGCCTAGAAGGCTGTAGAATAACTCAACAGCAGCTACAGCGATGTCATACTGACCTTCAACAACAGCTCCAGGTTGCAGGCTTATTTAAATTTTAAAGATAAGGAAACTCAGCGGGTGTGAGTTTCCCACATCTCAGGAGGCAGAGTTTGAGGCCAGTCTGATCTACAGACTGAGTTACAGGACAAGCCAGGGCTACAGAGAAACCCTGTCTCAAAAACTAAAAAAAAAAAAAAAAAAATAATAATATTAATAATGATTTTTGTTTCATTTAATTTACTTACAGATGTATGTTTGTTTTTAGTATATGTGCGGCCGAAGGAAGCACCATATTTATTGTTTTTATTGTGTTTATTTATTTATGTGCACTTTTGCTGATAAAGCCTCACTATGTAGCCTTGGCTAGCTGGCTATTATGGAACTCATTTTGTAGACCAGGTTGACCTGAAATTCACCGAGATCCCTCCAGAGTGCTGGGATTAAAGGTGTGTACCACCACCATCACCTGGCTATTATTTTTATTATTTTATTATATTGTTGTTTGAAACAGGGTCTTTCTACATAGTCCTGGCTGTCCTGGAATTCATTATGTAGAGCAGTCTAACCTTGCCCTCCTGGGTGCTGGGATTAAAAGCATGTGCCAGCATGCCCAGCTGAGGTAAAAATTTTAGCTGAGCGGCGGTGGCGCACGTCTTTAATTCCGGCATTTGGGAGGCAGAGGCAGTCTGATCTCCAGGAGTTCCAAGCCAGACTGGTCTGCAGAGTGAGTTCCAGGACAGCCAGGGCTGTATTACAGAGAAACCCTGCCTCAAAAAATAAACAAACAAACAAAAAAGGTCTCTGTGTGGTTATTTGGTAGCCAATGGTCATAATGAAAAACACCACCTACAGTCCATAGACACTCTCAAAAGGACAAGTGCAAGCCGGGCAGTGGTGGCGCACACCTTTAATCCCAGCACTCGGGAGGCAGAGGCAAGCGGATCTCTGTGAGTTCGAGGCCAGCCTGGTCTACAAGAGCTAGTTCCAGGACAGGCTCTAAAAAAGCTGCAGAGAAACCCTGTCTCGAAAAAAAAAAAAAAAAAAAAGGACAAGTGCAAGGCCATAAAGCTAGGGTAGCAACAAACACAGGTTTGACACCACCACCAGAGGCCTTACCCTGACTGGCTCAAGAACCTGGGTCCAGCTAGCCAAGACCTAATAAACTGGGTAGGGTAGGTCCTGACCCTCATGGCAGGAGGTTTAGCCCTGAGTGCCCAGCCAAGCCTACAAGTGCCACCCTGTGCTATTGCCAGACCCAGAAAACGACTGATCTGAAAGGTCAGGCTGGAGTCCAGTTAAGCACAGAGGCCTGGCAGCCAGCATCCTTGGGTCATGCTGGGGACACCAGGCCATGACGTGCTATGAGCCCACTGTGTCCTTGGTGGTCACAGAGGAGAGGGTGGGGACCAAATCCACTGGAGTCTGTTCTGTTTGCCACCTGGGCCAAGCATGAGCCACTAGAACAATGGTTGTGACCAGCAGTTGACAGAAAGGGGCAACAGGTCAGCCACCCAGAGGCCACCCACTGCCGTTCAGAGCTTTCATTATGACATGTCCCCCCTGATCACAACAGGATCTTGTATTCACAATGTGAAAACCAAGGATAACCAAAAACCCCACATATACACAAAATACCACACCCATGCTGCTGTCTCCTTTCAACTCTGTAGCATACAAAAGTTAAAAGACAAATGTCAGGGCTGGAGAGACGGCTCAGCCATCGAGAGCACTGGCTGCTCTTCCAAAGGGCTGCTTCAGTTCCCAGCACCCACCGGCAGCTGACTCCAGTTCTGCCTTCCACGGTGCACAGACAGACGTTCAGGCAAAATACCCACACAGAATTTTTTTAGATTTATTTAAGTAAATAGTTAAAGGCAAAAACAGATGCTCCCATACCCCCCGTCCAATACCCTGCTCTTTCCTACCTCAGGTTCACAGAAACCTGGTATTGACAGAGCTTTCTGGAAGATTCCTTCTCTCGCTGTGAGAGGAGATAGGAGTTGGTGTGCCCCAGAAGGGAAATAAAATCTTGGTTACTACGCTGATTGACCACACACACACACACCTCGCGACCAGGGAGACGGCTGAGGTAGTAGAGGACTTGCTAGGCTAGGATAAGGACATGCACTGGAACCCCATAACCAGGTATTTTAAAAACATGTAAGCAGTGACTCTAAAAAAACAAACAAATGTTCATAAATCTTCAAATCCTCTATGTAAGCATAAATACCGATATAAAGACACACTGAGAGACTCATGGGTAACTTATCCCAGGATTCTTGTTTTCATTTTGTTCTTCTAAAGCAGAATCTCATGTGGTCCAGGCTGACCTAGAACTCACTATGTAGCTGAGGATGACCTCAGGCTTCTAGTTCCTGGGTGCTGGGATCCCAGGCACAGGGCTGCGTGCTAGATTTATGTGGCGTGGAGAATGGAACCCAGGGCTGCCTTCCACACTGTAAAGCACTCTGCCAAATGAGACACATTCCCAAATGGTTTTTGGTTGTGTGATTTAAAAGTTTTGTTTTTAAATTATGTGTATATGTCGGGGGAGGGGGTCCACGTGCATACAGGTGCCCCCAGTGAGATTTACAGGTGGTTGTGGGTAAGTGCTGGGAACTGAACTGGGGTCCTCTGCAAGAGTAGTGAGTGCTCTTAGCTGGCGAGGTGTCTCTCCAACCACGTGATCACATGATTTTAATGGATCTATACACGCTGTCACAGAGAGCTACCCATTGCAGGTTAGCAGCTCTGTCCCTTCACACACGTACGCGCGTGTACACACACACACACACACACACACTCACGCACGCACGCGCGCGTGCTGTCTGTGCGTTTGCTGAACCATCCAGAGTGACCACCCTCTAAAGGACGTGTTGAGAGCAGGCTGAACCGTGGGGCTGGGAACTGGCCTAGCAACACCAGCATCCTTGCGGCTGAGTGCGCAGTTCGGTGCGAAGGGCGTGCCATCCGCCTGAGCGACAGGGAAACGCTGAACCCGCGGCTGTCCCTCATGCAGCGGCATGTGAATGAGGTGGACGCTACGGGCAGGCGCCAGTAACTGACCACATTTAATTGCATTAGGCTACCCCCCTCTATAAAAATAGTTCTTATTCTGGATGAGGGGGAGACAGCGGGCGCTGCTCTCTGAGGGTGAGCTGCATCTGCCACGCCCAAAGGCCCGCCCTCCGCTGCTGGTCTTTGGAGCCACACCTTTGCCACCAAGCCCCAGCCTGGGTTTTGCTTGACACAGGTATCTGTTTAGTAGGCAGGCGAGAAGGACCATTCAACTGCGCTGGGGCATCTTCTGTATTGGACAATGACTTCCCCAGCCAGCGGGACCCCACTCCCTAATATACTGCTGTGCTGTAGAGACCTAAAACCCAGAGGGCCGCAATGGGAGGAAGGAGAGGGGCTATGTGAGAAGGTGGTGGGAAGAAACTATGAGCTAAATAAAAGCCAGGGAGCAGCAGGGGACACCAGGTCAAGAGTCAATGACTGTAGATGACTTGGGTCTCAGCTTCTAAGGCCTGGAGAAAGAATTTGGGTACTCCCTGCAGAAGAGCTGTCTGTATCACGTGCGGCTCCTCCCCTGGCTTCCTACCTTCCCAGTTCAGCTTTCCTATGAATCCTCCCTCCTTTTTGGTGGTAGCCAGAGTGGGTCTGGGTGTCCCATCAACTGTGGGACCCTCAGGGATGTGTGGAGAGGTCGCAGGTCCCTGAGGGGCTAGAGCTCAGAAGCTCAGGGTCAGGTTTGATGACCCCACAGCCAGGCTGCCCTCATCACATGCAGGGGTCTCCTCTGCCGTGGTGGAAGATGTCCCTGTGCTGGGGTACTTCGTCAACAGTTTTCTCTCTTTGAGAGGGAACTGGCCTCTGAATTAATTCCCTGGTCTTAGACTGTTGAGTCTGCTTGATTGTTTTGTGTGGTGTGTGTGTGCGTGTGTATGTGCGCGTGCATTTGTAGGGATTTGGGGGTTTGTTTTTTTGTTTTTGTTTTTTGTTTTGTTTTGTTTTATTTTACAGTCTCTTGTAGCTTAGGCTGGCCTTGAACTCACTTGTACCCTAGAATGACCTCAAACTTCTCGAATATTGTTAGTAATTGTTTTGAGACAGGGTCTCACTTTGTAGCCCTGACTGGCCTGGGACTCGATATGTAGACCAGGCTAATTTTGAACTTAGACATCTGCCTGCCTCTGCCTTCCAAGCCCAAGTATTAAAGGCATGTGCCACTGTGTCCAACCACAAAGCTTGTTTTAACACTTCAGCAAGCTAAAGGATGTCAAGTGTCCTCGCCTAGAGCATGGCACAGGGATGGAGGGGCTTTGTGCATCTCTGTCCCCTCTCCAGTCCCGGCCCTTCTGTATGCAGGAACTAGCCTGGACGGTGGCTGGGAGGGAGCCGGTCTGCACAGCTGGGCTTGACCACAGGAAACCTTCCCAGAAGGACTCTCTCCAGAGAGAGATGTCCCCAGGGTACAATTGGTCTGTAGCATCATCAGTGGACGCCCAGCTGCATTCTGGGAAGTGGGAGGTTGTTGGGAAGATCTGCTGTGAGGAGAGCAGGCGTGGACAGAATGTACAGTCTCTCAGGGGAGCTGGGAAAGCGGGGAGGGAGGGCTGCCCAGCCCTGTGCGCATCTCCAGCCCTGCCTGGGAAGAGGGGACCTGATGAGAGACCAGCGGCCTTGCTGCCTCCGGGGAAGCAATTGTGTCCTCTCAAAGAGCACGGTGGTGACTCACCAGAGCGCCCCACAGCTTGTCACAAACATCCCCCGAGACAGCTAACTCCCTCGGCCTTGATTCTATATTAACTCAGCCGTGCTCCGTGGTTCCATAATTAATTAGGTTTCCTAGGCACCTCGAGACTAGAAGAGGGTGTCCCAACCTGTGGGCACAAATATTACTAACTCCATGAGAGCTCCCACACGCACTAAGAATAGGAAGTGCAGCCTCCTCCAGTCTCTCCTCCTCTCTGAGAACAAGTTGGCATTGGTTCCTTTGTGAAAGGTGAGGGGCGGCCAAATAGCCTTGATTGGAATAATAAAATGTCAAGGGCTAGCCAAGTAACCCCGTGGGAGAGTACTCACCCAGCACCCGTGAGACCTTAGCCTTGGTTCTCAGAACTGCAAAAGAAGAGAGAATTTGAAAAAGAAACAACAATTAAAAAAAAGTTAAACTTTTTGACACATGACTGTAATCCCATCACAGAGCAAGACAAGACAGCTGGTATGTGTATGGCCCTCTGGTAGCATGTTTGGGGCATAAAACAGGCCCTGGTGGCCCATGCCTGGCCTGTAGTCACACTGAGGACCCGGAAACAGGAGGATCAGGAGTTCAAGGTCATTATAGTTTAGTGTTGAATTCTGCTGCAGCCTGGGCTACATGAAACTACATCTAAACAAAGACACAGGGCCTGGGAGATAGCTCATCCCGTAAAGTGCTTGCCACAGAGGCACGAGGACCAGAGTTCAATTCCAGGCACCCATGTAAAAGACTAGGTATAGGAGAACGTGCTTCTTATCCCAAACCGGGAGGTCAAAGACAGAGGGTCACAGGAGCCAGTGAAGCTTCATCCATGAGCCTCAGATCCACCGAGTTACCCTGCCTCAAAAAGCTAGGTGGGGCTGTCCAGAAGCTCAGAGAAGGATGACTAGTGCTGCCAGGCCTGCTGATCTAGATTCAGTCCGACGTCCGTGTGCTAGCTGTCCTCTGATCTCTGCATGCATTCTTCTGTGGCACACTTGCAGGTGTGCAAATACACATGCACACATACACACATGCACACCACATGCACGCACATCAGATAAATAAAATCTTTTAAAAAGAGATTGGGGAGCTAGAGAGATGGCTTAGCGGTTAAGAGCGTGGGCTGCTCTTCCAGAGGATCTGGGTTCAATTTCCCACACCCATCGCCAAGAGAGAAACTAAAATTTTACATGTTATGGCCAGGTGGTGATGGTGCATGCCTTTAATCCCTGCTTGGGAGGCAGAGGCAGGTGGATCTCTATGAGTGAGAGGTTGACTGGTCCACAAAGCGAGTTTCAGGACAGCCAGGACTGTTACACAGCAAAACTCTGTCTCAAAAAAGCCAAAAGAATTTAAAACATTTCTACATGTTATTTCATCTTAGAATTTTTTTTACACTTATGTATTTGTGGGGTGGGGTGGGGATGGGGGCATGTGTGTGTGAGACAGAGTCACCATGGCATGAATGTGGAGGTCAGAGGCCAACTCACAAGATCCAGCTCTCTCCTTCCGTCTTGTGGATTCCACGGATCTACCTTGGGTCCTTAGCCTTGGCCGTGTGTGCCATTTCACGCTGAGCCACCCGGCTGACCATCTATTTCACCTTCAGTGTAAGAACCGGTACTAATCCAATTGTCAGAAATGTCTAAGGAGGGAACCGGAGAAGTGGCCGGAAGTTTAGAGTGATCGCTGCTCTGACAGGGGACCAGAGTTTGTCCCCAGCACCCCAGTGACACCTCACAGTCCTATAACTCCAGCCCAGGAGATCTGATGCCCTCTTCTGGCCTCTGAGGGTATCACACAGACACACAGACACACACACACACACACACACACACACACGTTAAAATTATAAATCTTTTGAAAGTATGTAAGGCAGTTTGGAACCATTTGAATGATACAACCTTCTGGTTTTTCCCCTGTAGGTTTTATGGAATCAAGCCTGTGGCACAAGCCCTTCCAGTGGAAAGCTGCTGTGAAGATGAAGATGCTGGGCGTGCAGAGCCCGCACCCATTTCAAAGACAGTCTTTTATCTTCTGTTGTCCAGACCGGGTCTCACAATGTAGCCCTGGCTGGCTTGGAACTCACTCTGTAGACCAGGCTGGCCTCGAACTCACAAAGATCTGCCTGTCTCTGCCTCTCAAGTGCTGGGATTAAAAGCTTGTGTCACTACCCCTGGCCTCAAAGATTTAATTTTAATTTTTAAAAAAAAATCTTTTATTTACATATCAACCACAGTTTCCCCTTTCTTTTCTTCTCTCTCTTCTCCCACACCTTCACACCCACCTTCACTCCCACCCCACCCCCACCTTCACCCCCACCCCACCCCACTCCTCAGAGAGGGTAAGACCTCCCATGGGGAGTCAACAAAGCTTGGCTTATCAAGTTGAGGCAGGACCAAGCCTCTTCCCCTTGTATCAAGGCTGAGGATGGTATCCCACCAATGGGAATGAGCTCCAAAAAGCCAGTTCATGCACCAGGGATAAATCCTGGTCCCACTGCCAGGAGCCTCACAAAAAGATCAAGCCACACAACTGTCATCCACAGTCAGAGGGCCTAGTTCAGTCCCATGCAGATTCCCTAGCTGTCAGTACTGAGTCAGTGAGCTCCCACTAGCTCAGGTCTCTGTGGGTTTTCCCATCATGGTCTTGACCCCTCTTGCTTATATAATCCCTCCTCCCTCTCTTCAATTGGACTCCCAGCACTTGGCCCAATGCTTAGCTGTGGATCTCTGCATCTGCTTCCATAAGTTGCTGGATGAAGGTTCTATGATGACAATTAGGGTAGTCACCAGTCTGATTATAGGAGAAGGCCAGTTCAGGCACCCTCTCCACTATTGCTAGGAGTCTCAGCTGGGGTCATCCTTGTGGATTCCTGGGAGTTTCCCTGGCACCAGGTTTCTCCCTAACCCAATAATGGCTCCCTCTATCAAAGTATCTCTTTCATTGCTCTCCCTCTCCATCCCTCCCCCAACTCAGCCACTCTGTTCCCTCATGCTCTTATCCTCTTCCCCTTAGTTTTAAATTTTATTTCTATTTATCTTGAGATTTATTGTTTCCATTTGGCAGTGTGGGGGATGGAATGAACCTAGAGATGTATATAGATGTATTTTTGAGAGTGGGTATATGCAAATGAGTTCTACATATACTCCCAGGATCCAGCTAAGTAGACCAGGCTGACCTCAGACTCTTGTGTGGCTGAGGCTAACCTTGAACTCCTGATCCTTCTGCCTCCACTCCACATCCCAAGTTCTAGGATTACAGGTATATATATATATATATATATATATATATATATATATATATATATATATATATATATATGTATATGTATGTATATGTATGTATATATATACATATATATATTCTATTTCTTTTTCCCCTTCCCCTAATGTGGATAATTAGCAAGCATTAAGTCACATATGTATTGGGGAAAATGGTGACAGGGAAGGAGGGAAGGTCTGGTTTAGTTCATGATTCTGTGCCAATGTTAATTTCTTTTTTTTTTTTCTCATGGTTTATTTTTTTATATTTAAAAATTTCCATCTCCTTCCCTCCTCCTCCCCCCTCCCTCCCCTCCTCCTCCCCCTTCCCTCCCCTCCTTCTCCCCCTTCCCTCCCCTCCCCTCCACCTATACCTCCCCTCCCTCCCTCTCAAGGCCAAGGAGCCATCAGGGTTCCCCCAATGTTAATTTCTTAACAAGGGTGCATTTCCAAAGTTAGGCAACATACTAATCTTTGGAGAAATGGGCGAAGGGTTCAGGGGAAGTCTCTGCAGCTTTTCTGTAAATGGAAAATAATCAGTCACTAATGGTTAGTGCTTATAATCTCAGCACTTGGGAGGCTGAGGCAGGGGGGTTGCCAACATTTCAGACTAAACTGGGCTACCTGGTGAGTTTCAAGCCAACCCAATCTATAGTGTAAGACACTGTCTCAAGAGAAACTGATTGAGCTGAATGTGGTGGTGCATGACTTTAATCCCAGCACTCAGGAGGGACACGCAGGTGAATCTCTGTGAGTGTGAAGCCAGTCTGGTCTACATAGCAAGCTACAGGCCACCCAGGGCTATATAGTAAGACCCTGTCTCAGGGGTTGGAGAGATGGCTCAGTGGTTAAGAGCACTGGCTGCTTTTCCAGAGGTCAATTCCCAGCAACCACATGGTGGCTCACATCCATCTGTAGTGAGATCTGGTCCCCTCTTCTGGCCTGTAGGCAGACATGCAGGCAGAACACAATATACATAATAAATAAATAAATAATAAATAAATAAATAAATGACCCTGTCTCAAAAAAAAAAAACAAAACAAAACAAAATTATTCCCAAAAGTGCAATCCCCATTATATATGTAATTGTATTATAACTCTGTTGTAGAATATATTATTTTTTAAGTATCTTTTTTTTGTTTTTATTTTTCACGACAGGTTTCTCAGTAGCTATGAAGCCTGTCCTGGAACTCACTCTGTAGACCAGGCTGGCTTCAGACTCACAGAGATCCCCCTACCTCTGCCTCCCGAGTGCTGGGGTTAAAGGTGTGCACCACCACTGCCCGACTTAATATCTTTTTATTTTTGAGACAGAGTTTTTGTTTGTTTGTTGTTGCCATTGTTTTATTTTATTAAAAAAGAAAAAAAAAATCCGAGACAGAGTTTACGTATCTCAGACTGTCTGTGAACTCACGGAACCCAGGATTACCTTGGACTTCTGATCTTTCTGCCCCCACCTCCTAAAAACTGAGATCACAGGTTAAACCACCATGTCGGGTTTATGCAATGCTGTGAATCAATCGGCATTTGGGCATGTTGGAGAAGTTCTGTGCCAACTTAGTTACACCCCAGACATTTTACATACATTCTGTGTGCGTGGGTGCAGTTTGTTTAGTATATATATGGTTTTTTTTTTAAGATTTTTTTTTAAGCTTTGGAGCCTTTCCCTGGAACTAGCTCTTGTAGACCAGGCTGGCCTCGAACTCACAGAGATCTGCCTGCTTCTGCCTCCTGAGTGCTGGGATTAAAGGCATGCGCCACCACCACCCGGCCCTAATTTTTTTTAAATTCTTTTATTTTACGTATGGGTGTTTTGCTTGCCTGTATGTCTGTGTTCATGCAGGGTTCATAGAAGCCGGAAGAGGGTGTTGAATCCTCTGGGACTAGAATTATAGATGGTAGTAGTCCACCATCATGTGTGTGCTGGGAACAGAACCCAGGTCCTCTGGGCAGTTAAGAGCCAGTGCTCTTAACCCCTGACACAGCTCTCCAGTCCCTTGTTTGATTAGCTTTATCACAGAAGTTAAAATAGCTTTGTAAGAACTTCTGCCCTAAAACTAGGTATGGTGATGGCACATGTCTGTAATCCCAGCATTTGGGAAGGGGAGGCAAGGGGATCAGGAATTCAAGGCTAGCTTGAGCTGCACAGTGAGTCCAAGGCCAACTTGAGTTACAGGAGACCCTGGGGGGGAGGGAGGGAAAGAGAGAGAGAGAGAGAGAGAGAGAGAGAGAGAGAGAGAGAGAAGTGAGGGGCCCCACACATCTCTGGACTTCTAGCCTAATTACCCTGTATTCTTTCTGGGAGCTTTGGTGAGGACACGTGCAGCCACTGCATGAGTCTGGGAAGAGGTGAGAGATGAGAGCACAGGCTGGGGGGCTGGGGTTCCTGTAATAACAGCAGCAGGGTCTTCCAGGAGAGACTTTTATCTCAGGCCAACTGCAGCCAGGACCTTAGGAGCAGCTGCTGTAGCCTGAAGGCAAGAATTGGCAGGCTGCTTCTGACCCCGAGCCTCTCCCATTCTAAAGCTGACACGTGATGTTACAACAGGGGCCTGCAGGTGTCCTGGAGTTCGGGAGGACCTCAGGTGTGCCTCTTAACCCACCTATCTACTTCAGGCTCCAACTGCCTGCAGCCACAAGGCCGCCTGCAGCCACGAAGTCTGGCTACCACAAGCTGGTAGTCCTGTTCTCCCAGCAGGTCCTGAAGCAATCCCCTGCCTCAGGCTTCCACAAACAACCGAACACCTGCCTCAGCACCCTTTCCAGGCTTCAGCCTCCAAAGCCTGCAGGTGGGTAAGGCCCATCAGCGAGAGCCCTCTCTTCAGCAACTGAGGGACCAGGCTAGTTTGGTTAGCACAGGCCTGTAGCCCGCCATGGGCCACCCTCCACTGTCCAGATGTCACCAGAGCACTGTGGCCTGTCCTGACATGCACCTTCCCCTTTGCTGCCCCACAGTGCACTTTGTCTCGCCGCAGCCAGATGTGCCGGCTTTGGTGCTGGCTGCCTCTAACGAGGTACATATGTGCAGTCTGGCCTGGGCTGCCACTACCAAGAAGAAGGGAGGCCCCAGGGGAGAGCCGGAGAGCCGGCTGCAGCTGGCCATGCGGTGAAGGAGGGAGGAGAGATGCTTGGGGAAAGATTCCTGCTGGTAGCCAAGCTGGGTCTCTGTCTAAATAAGGACCTGGCTTTGAGCGGGGAGGGGGGGGGGAGGGTTCCTCCAGACTCAGGAGTGTTAGGGGAGCATCTGGAGCTGTACCCCAGCCTTCTCCTAACAACTGGGGTGCTAGCATTGCTTGCTTTCCTTTTCCCTAATCATAGAAATTATGAACAGAGATGAAAGACAATTTAGGAAACTCAATATAAACCAGGCCCGGTGACCCATGTTTGCAATTCCAGGTTAGAGGAATAAGTTGACTGAGGCAGGAGGATACCAAGCGCAAGCCTGGGTAATTTTGTGAGGTAAAGGACTGGCAAATTGGCTGAGCTGGTACAGGTGCTCATTGCCAAGACTACTGACTTGCGTTCAATCCCTAGGACCCACTAGGACTAGAACCCACCTAGCAACTAGGTGGAAGGGAGGAATGAAATCCTGAGGTGTCCTCCATCTGCACAGGCTCGTGGTTTCATGCCCGCCCACGCACATACAGTAAGAAGTGAACTATTCACCAGTTTCCACCGATGACTGAGCACCAGGGTTGTCTTCTCTGAGCTCCTACAGTAACTAGCACTGCGGTGAGCAGCCTCCGGCTTGCACAGAAACCGTCCAAAAATGCAGTTGTTGGAGGCTTGCGATGTGGCTTAGATGACAGTGTTTGCTAGCCTCCGTGAAAGCCTGGGAGCCAGCCCCGGCACTGCACACAACCAGGTATGACAGAGTAGTCTTGTAAAGTTAACACTCTGAAGTCAAAGGCAGGAGGGTCAGAAGCTCAAGGTCATTGCTTGGGCTATGTGAAAATCACCTCAATAAACACTTCCATAGGCGGGAGGGTCTCTGTGAGTTCCAATATCCACATGCAGACACAATGAAAACCAATTTGGGCTAGGGAGATGGCTCAGGAGGCTGAGGCACCCGCCACCAAGCCAAGCCTGATAACCTGGGTCTGGACCTCAGGACTTGCCTGACAGAAGGAGAGAATCAACTCCTGAAACATGTCCTCTTAGCCCACGTGTAGCATGGCATGCAGGTGGCCACACATGAGCACATATAAACAAGTAAAAGCAAAAAGATGCAGTTGTTCTTGCCAATCTGATGCCAACCCAGACTTCTCTGGGAAGAGGAAATCTTATTGAGAAAACGCCTCCATCAGGTTAGTGTGTGGGGCAATCTGTGGGGACATTTTCTTGATTGATGGTTGATGTGGGAGGACTCAGCCTGTAGTTGCAGGTGTCCTCCAGGCAAGTGGTCCTGGGTGATATAAGAAGGCAGACTGAGTAAGCCATGGGGAGCAAGCCAATGACACTCCTCCAGTGGCCTCTGCTTCAGTTCCTGCCTCCGGGTTCTGAGTGTTTGTCCTGACTTCCCTCAAGGGACCATCACTTGGGATATATAAACCAAATAAACCTTTTTCTCCCAAGTTGCTTTTGGCCACAGTGCTTTATCACAGCAATAGAGACCTTACCTGAGACAAGTGTAATAAAAACAATTAAATACCTATCCAATTAATCCCAGCATTTGGGAGTGGCAGCAGGGGAATCAGAACTTTCTTCTTCTTTTTGTTCTTCTTCTTGTTCTTGTTCTTGTTGTTGTTGTTGTGGTTCTTCTTCTTCTCCTCCTCCTCCTTCCTCTTCCTCCTTCTTCTCCTCCTCTTCCTCCTCCTCCTCCTCTTCCTCCTCTTTCTCCTCCTCCTCCTCCTCCTTCTTCTTCTTTTTTTGTTTTTGGGGACCAGGTTTCTGTAGCTTTGGAGCTTGTCCTGGAACTTGCTCTGTAGACCAGGCTGGTCCCAAACTCACAGAGATTCACCTGCCTCTGCCTCCCTGAGTGCTGGGTTTAAGGCATACACCACTACCACACCTCCCGAGAATCAGAGCTTCAAGGTTACCTGTGGCAAGGTAGCAAGTTTCAGATGATCCTGGGCTACACAAAGTTGTATGTCAAAAGGAAAAAGGAAAGAAAAGTAACCACTGCTCATGTTAGAAAACATTGAGGTTTGCTTCTTTGTTGCTTGTTAAGTTTTTTTGGTTTTGTTTTTAAAGATTTATTTATTTGCTATGTATCTAACATTCTGTCTGTGTGCCTGCAGGCCAGAAGACGGCACCAGATCTCATTACAGATGGATGTGAATCACCATGGGTTGCTGGGAATTGAACTCAGGACCTCTTAACTGCTGAGCCATCTCTCTAGGCCAGTGGTTTTTTTGTTTGTTTTGTTTATTTATTTGTTTGTTTTTGGTTTTTTGAGACAGGGTTTCTCTGTAGCTTTGGAGCATGTCTAGCTCTTGTAGATCAGGCTGGCCTCGAACTCACAGAGATCCATCTGCTTCTGCCTCCCGAGTGCTGGGATTAAAGGCGTGTGCCACCACTGCCCAGCCAGTGTTTTGTTTTTTTAGATGTACTTATTTTATGTGTATGAATGCTTCACCTTTCTGTATGCACACATGTGTACCACGTGTGTATAGAGATCAAAAGAGGACATAAGATGCCCTGGAACTGGAGTGGTGGATGGTTGTGAGCCACTGTGTGGGTGCTGGGAATTGAACCTGGTTCCTCTACAAAAGCTGTCATTACTCTTAACTGCTGAGCCATCCCTCCAACTCCAAAGATCGGGATTCTGACTGAGGGTAGAGGAAGGAGCCCAGTGGTATGGCGGCTACAGACACAAGGATGTAGAAGCTCCTCCTTGCTCTTGGGGTGTGTTCCTTGCTGCCTGTCAAGGAGAGGGAGGAAGGACCAGAGAAACTGATGATCTTTATCCCTGTTCCCAGGGCCTGCCACACAGCAAGTACCCCTGGACCTGTGCCAGCTCCACTCTGCCAGAAGTCTTCACCTTCTTTGCTTCCCCTCTCCCCTCAGCCTCCATGCTCAGAAGCTCTAGTTTCTTCTTGCCCCCTGTCCCCCACTATGAACTACTGTCACTGGAGCCCCACCAACAACAACAAAGCATGTCCACTGCAGAGGGCTCAGGCTAAGGGCAGCTTTCCCCAGAAGGACGCTTCCCAGCTGGGTGAGTGTCCTTTCTCCTCCTTAATCTCTAGCTGTGTTTCATGGAATCCAGGCTTTCCTTGAACTCAGAGCTGCCTGACTCGGCCTCCCAAGCGTTGTGATCACGGTGGGGGGGGGGGGCGGGGGGGTACACAACCTGGCTTCTTTCCTTCCCTCCTTTCTCACGGTGCTGGCTGGAAATCGAACCCTCCACACCTCAAGCAAGCACACAGACTCTGTTAAGCCTTAAGCAGGCCACCACTTGAACTACTTCCCCATCCGTGAGTCAGGTCTCTTTCGTAAAACCAAAGCTAAGGTAGAGAATCTAGAAAAACACCCATGTGCGTGCAAGCACAGCACAGTGAGAAGCTCTGTTCAGGGCCTGCTCAGACCACACTCCCATGGGCTTTGGCGACTCCCATCATCACAAGGAGCCATACTCATGGCGTGTATACAGTACCATACCATTTACACAAAGCTCAGGGAAGTACACAGTTAGGTTTGTCTCCTGTAGAGTCACAGAATTGATTGGAACAAGCAGGTCCCAGCTATCAGCCATCCCTTTAGTCTCAATTTCAAAATCCCTGAGGCTTTGAAAGCCACAGGCTAGATAAGCCACGAGTTATCACAGCGCTCCTGGCTGCAAAGCTTGACCTCAAGTGAACTCAGCAGCGAGAAAACAGACCCGAACTGAGGTGAAGTTGTTTCACAGTTACACCTCCCAGCACGTGAATATTCATAGAGTTTGCTCAGAAAGCTCCCTGTGTCTGCCCAGTGCTCTCCCAGAAGCTGCCTGGCCATTTACAACATACAGCACAATCCGCTGACCTTCTCGAAGCGGTGAGTGATTCTGAATTCTGAAAACCCTATCCAGCTCCAGGAACTCCAGAAGCGATTATGGATCTGTATGTTTATGAAATTTCTCCTTCAAAAACCGATGAGCATCCATGCCTGTGAATAGCAGCATTTGGGAGTCAGAGACAGGAGGATCAGAAATTCAAAGCCAATTAGGACTATGTAACGTGCTTACTGCCAGCCTGGGCTACATGAGAGCCAAAGAAACGGAGGCCAGGAGTGGTAGGGTCTCACCTTCAGCGCCTGTACTCAGGAGGCAGAAGCAGGCAGATCTCTATTAGTTCCAGGCCAGAATGGGCTATATATTGAGTTCCAGGGGATACAGTGAGACCCTGTCTCGAAGGACAGTATTATAGATGGATACATTTTGTGTTATGCTATCTGCAATTCTAATACTTAGAAAGCTGAGTGAGACAGGAAAATCTCAAGTTCAAGGTTAAGCCATGGCAAGTGTGGGGATGGTTGGGCCTATGTGAGGGAGGAAGGGAGAAAGAAGTAAAGAAAACAGCAAAAGTGAAGAAAATAAAAGAAAAAAGAGGACAGCCAGCCAAACATGATAGCACTCCAGGAAACTGAGGCAATAGATGTTTAAGTACAGGTTTCCCAACACAACAAAACAGTATCGAAAAAATTAAAAAAGAAGAAAAGGAGGAAGAGAAGAGGAGGAGGAGAAGAAGGGACCAGAGAGATCCTCAGCGGTTAAGAGAAATCACAGTTCTTCCAGAGGACCCAGGTTCGGTTCCCAGCACACACATGGCAGCTCACAGTAACTCCTGTCCCAGAGGCATTGTACACACATGGAGCACATATGTATATTCATGAAGAAACACCCATATACATAAAATAAAAGTTAATTTTTTAAAAATAGGAGTCAGACATACAGTGTACACACAATATGACCCCACTTAGATGAAGTATAAGAGTAGACAAAAGCAACTGATGGAGACACAAAGTCTGAGCACTCACTGCTCCTCGGTGAGGGTGACTGGCCCAAGAGGTGGGGGAGGGAAAATTACAGGCACCTGGGACTCTCCAGCAATCTGAAGGGCGAGAGGCTGCATGCATGTATATGAACACATGTAGAAATGTGCCAAGCAGGAACCATAAAGATTTTAGTTTGGGGGCTGAAGAGTTGACTCAGAAGTTAATAGCATTTTGGCTGCTCTTCCAGAGGACCCAGGTTCAATTCCCAGCACTAACATGGCAGCTCACATCCGCCTGGAACCCTAGCTCCAAGGGATCCGACACCTTCACACAGACATACATGCAGGCAAAACATCAATGCACATAAGATAAACAAATCATAAAGATGATTTTAGCTTTTTTCTTTCCTTTTTTAATTAATTAATTATTTAGTTAGTTAGTTTGTTTGTTTGAGACAGGGTTCGTCTATGCAGCCTTGGATATCCTGGAACACTGTAGACCAGGCTGACCTCAAACTCACAGAGACCCCTCTGCCTTTGTGTCTGGAGTGCTGGGATTAAAGGCGTGCGCCACCGCCACCTGGCCCTAAAATAATCTTTTAAAACTTTTTGAAAGAGTTATTTTTATGTGTGCATGTGTGTGTTTGGCTCAAAGTCAGAGGAGGGCATTGGACCCCATGGAGGTGGACTTCCAGGCAGTTGTGAGTGGCCTGATGTGGGTGACGGGAACTGAACTAGAGTCCTCAGGGAGGAACGGACAGCATCCCTAGTCAACATTCTACCTACATGGTTTTATCTATTCCAGGCTGGCCTCCCCAGTGATGTAGCTAAGACTAGCCTTGGACTCCAGATCCTCTCGCCTCAACAATATTGGGATTATAGATGTGTGTCACCACACCTAGCTCTAAACTTTGCTTTGAAAGTGATTGTACGGACAAAGAACTTGGGTGGTCAGGCTTGCTCAGTGAGCCTCCAACACACTAGCACACTCACTCTGCCCCACACTCCCGTGGTACCCTGGAGGCCTATGGATCTGGCCCACCTCGAGGGCCTGGCTCACAACCTACCAGGCTATGGGATACACCGATCTGGCCCTGGCAGCCACCCACGATGTTGCCAGTCAGCACTTGTACCCAGACAATAATATCCTGTAATTGCTTCTAGGATTTGGAATTTCTGTCTGAGAACAGAAGGGTACAGGAGATTCCCTGATTAAACAGGTCCGATAACAATATATTGCTAAGAGGGCAGAGGGAATTTCTTCCCTGGGTTCTTCTTGCTCAACAGTTCTCTGCAGGCCGGCAGCTCTGCCCGCCAACCCTCACACCGGCTCCACCTCCTCCTTCCCACCTCTGTCCTATCTGGGCCCCAGAACTGGCACACGAGGGCCTCGTTTCAGCGGCCAGCACCTCCCCTGACCTTACTTTACCCACGCCCTGCCTCCCCCCTGTGTCCACGCAAAGGGCACTGGCCTGCCAGGTGGCCTTGCTGTCCTCTGCTGCCCCAGTCCTTACGAAGAACACTCAGAATATAAACAAACAAATCCACTTGGATCCACTTGTGGTTTTTCCTCGTCTTTGTAGAACCACACTGCCCGCCAGAGGCTGCTGGCGGATAGAAATACCCTGTGACTGCCTAAAGTTGCCTGCACCAGCGAGTACAGTGACCTGACCATCCATGGGTGCCATCACGAAATAAACTGTAAGCCGGGCATGGATGCGCACGCCGTTAGTCCCATCACTCAGGAGGCAGAGGCAGGCGGATCTCTGTGAGTTCAAGGCCAGCCTGGTCTACAGAGCGAGTTCCTGGACAGCCAGGGCTACACAGAGAAACCCAGATATGAAACAAAACAGGAGCTAAACTTTAATGCAAATGTGTTTACACCTTTTCTTCTATTTTCCTTGGGTTTATTTTATTGCCTTAGTAATTACTTGAAATGGGTATTTCCATGTAATTTTTTAAAAATGTTTATTTATTTAGTTTTAAATTGGGAGGGGATGGTTGAGACAGGGTATCATGTAGCCCAGGCTTGCTTCCTACTCCCTATGTAGCTGAGGCTGGCTTTGGACTCCAGGTCCTCCAACCTCCATCTCGGAATTATAGGCATAGGCCACTATGCTTGGATCATGTACTTAAAAAATTTTTTTATTACATTTTATTTGCATGCGTGTGCACACCATAGTGAGCATGTGGGATCAGAGGGCAGCCTTGGGAGTCAGTTCTCTCTCTCTCCCCTGGTTGTCGCAGGAACCGGATGCAGGTTGTCAGACTGGGCAGCACCTGCCTTTGCTCGCTGGACCATGTTGCTGGCCCTGGGTGGTCTGCTTTTAAATTTATTGTTAATTTTTTTTAGTTAGATTACAAAGTGGCAGGTTTCATTTGTATGTATATACATCAGTATGCTTTATTCTTCCTTGTCTCCTTCCCCCACATCGTTCCCACTTTCTCCTCCGCCCTGGCCTGGAACTTGCTAAGTAGACCAGGCTGGCTTTGAACTCTCAGAAATCTTCCTGAGTGCCAGGACTAAAGCCGTCTCTCCTGGCAAATTTTCTACTTTTTTTGGTACATATATTTAAGCACTTGTGACTAAGTGTCACTCTTGCGAATAGAACCTCTGGTGTATGGAGTCACCTGATGGCCCACCCTGAAATTCAAGAGAAGTCCCCAAACCCCCAGCATTGTTGGACGTTGCATTGTGTGTCTTTTGTAAAACATGTTGAGAAAGCTCAGGAAGACTATGCCGTGAGTACTGGGAGCAGGTCGCACCCCTCCCCGAGCCCTAGTCCTCAGCAATGGTGGTCCTGCTCCATTCCTGTCACAACGCAAGTTTATACTTCCGTCCCCTGACACTATATAATCCAAACTGCACTCCACACCAAGACTTCCCAAACCCACACCCCCGTATCCCCATTCCATGCCCCAAGTCCCATATACCTCAACCTCATTCACACCCACACCGTAGACCCCATACCCTGACCTAATTCCAGGGGCTCTGTTCTTCTTTCTTCTTCTTTATTTTGCTAGGATTTTTATTTTAAGGTGATTTCTGGGAGCTGAGCCACTAAGAGCACTGGCTGCTCTTACTGAAGACCTGGGATCCATTCCCAGCACCCACATCAGGTGGCTTGCAACCAACTGTAACTGCAGTTTCTGCAAGCTCTTTGTGCAGATAAATTCATGTAGACACACACACGATAAAAACAAACAAATACATAAGGTGAGTTCTGATAAACCTCAGGCTAGCCTCGTACCCTCAACCCTCCTGCCTCAGCCTTCCTCATGCTGGAATTTCAGGTATGTAACCCCGTTCATGGCTTTTTTTTTTTTTTTTTGTCTTTTTAGACAGAATCTTGCTGTGTAGTCCTGGTGGCTCACAGAGATCCACCTGCCTCTGCTGGAACTAAAGACTTGAGCCACCACACCACACCTCATTTTTTTAACATTTATTTATTTATCATATATGTATATCGTGGTCATGCCTGTCACCGTGGGTGTGTGGACATCAGGAGACAGTGTACAGAAATCAGTTCTCTCCGGCTACTGTGTGGGTTCCAGAGATTCAGGTCACCAGGTTAGCCAGCAGGTGCCTTAACTCATGAAGCCATCTCTCCTGTCCCCATTCTCTCTTATTTAAACAAATTTAACAGGTAATTCCAGCACTTGGGAGGCAGAGGTAGGAGGATTGCTGAGAGTTCCAGGCCCATGAGGTCTCCTTAGTGAGACCATGTCAAAAAGAAAGGAAAGAAAGAAAAAAAAGAGGAAGAAAGGGAAAAAAACCAAACCACTGTGCGTTTGCCTGCTTCTGCTCACCTGTGACACATCCTAACTGAACATTTGACATCCTTCCCTTTTGTAGGGAAAAAGGAGAAAATAAAAAAAAGAATTCAAATATCAATAATATCAAATATCAATAAGCTTTGAACTTTGGTTTTTCTTTTACCCCCATTACACAAGGTCACGACAGTTAGGGGACACAGTGGGCAGCAGACATCATAGGGTCTTCCCCATCTTTCTTTTCTTGCTCTGTAGAGAAGAATGTGAAATCCTGCTCCTCCCGCCTCTACCTCCACAGTGCTGGGATCACAGTCTGTGCACCACATGGCATTGTTTTGCTTGTGGGATGGGAACTGGGGCCTCCTGTGTGCTAGGCAAGCATTCTACCAACCAAGTATGTCCTACCTTTCTTGTCTAGACATACCGAATGGCATGCTGTGTCACCTGTCCCCTCTCTCTGAGGGCAAGCTGACCAAAGCCCCAGGCACACGGATTTAATAGGCTAACTGGGGCGCTCCTGGGTGACCCCACCCCGGGACGCTGTTCTTATTAACTAGGCCAAAAGCTTCAGCCCAGTGACTCAATGAGGCTCTGAAATCCCAGTTTCTCAACCTGGACCCGGAGGCTCTGCAGCCAGGCCCAGCCTGCTGCACAAGACCTGCTCTCCCACTGCTGAGCCTGCTCTCCCACTGTCTGTCACCTCTCATAGTCCACCCAGCTTGAGCCCCGCCTCCCTCCTGCTGATCTAGCTGCTTCTCAACCTTTTACAGGCAGGGTAAAGAAACTGGCATCTCCATCCAGCTCTTGGTAAGTGGGGGGACAAAGATCAGGGATTCAAGGACAGCCTGGGCCACTGGAGACCCTGTCTAAAAGCAATAAATAATTAATTAAAATCATGGTAAAACTGCGTAATATGGGACAAGCAAGATGACTCAACCGGTAAAGGCTCTTGCCTGACAACCTGGGTTCAGGACCGGGAACCCACAGGGTGGAAGGAGAGGCTGTCCTCTGACCTCTACGTGAACACACTTGAACACACACACACATACACTAACAAATCAATGAGTAAACACAGCAGAGTGTGGTGTGTGGTGCGCAGCCCTTTAATCTCAGTGCTCCAGAGGCAGAGGCAGCCAGATGTCTTTGAGTTCAAAACCAACCTGGTCCACATTGCTAATTTGGGCCAGCCAAGGCTAAGGTGGGACCCTATCTCAAAAAGGAAAAAAAAGTGCAATATATATAGATGTATCATATTGTCCACATTTGGTAACTTCTGTTCTTTTCTTTCCTTTTTCTCTGAGACAGGGTTTCTCTGTGCAGTTCTGGCTGTCCTGGAACCACAAGGTAGCTCCTATCTATAATTCCAGCCCTCAGTATCTGAGATAGAGTAATTGCTGAGAGCCCAAGACTAGCCTGAGCTACATACCGAAATCCAATTTAAAAAATTTTTAAATTTGAGGTGGACCGAACATGCCATAGTGCGTGTGTCAGGGTCAGAGGACAACTCCCAGGAGTCCACTCTCTCCTTCCATCCTGTGGGTCCCAGGAATCGAGCTCGCATTGGCAGGCTTGGCATCAAGCACCCTTACCAGCTGAGCCAGTTTGTGGGCCTCATTTAGTAAATTCTAGGCTAGCCTGGGCTACATCATGAAACTGCTCCAAAAAATAAGCCAGCCCGGCGGTGGTGGCGCACGCCTTTAATCCCAGCACTCGGGAGGCAGAGGCAGGTGGATCTCTGTGAGTTCGAGGCCAGCCTGGTCTACAAGAGCTAGTTCCAGGACAGGCTCTAAAAAAGCTGCAGAGAAACCCTGTCTCGAAAAACCAAAAAAAAAAAAAAAAAAAAAAAAAGAAAAAGAAAAAAAAATAAGCCAAAGGACAGTTGCAAAGTAGGGGATGATGCAGATGCTCAATGGCTGCGCTCAGGAGGCAGCCACGTCTCTGTGAGTTCAAGGCCACACAGACACACACACAGACACACATGCATACACACATACACAGACACACACCACAGACTCATACACATACACACACAGATACACACACATGCACACACACATACACACACCATAAACACACACAGATACACACACATACATACACACATACACAGACACACACCGCAGACACACACAGACACACACACACACCATAGACACACACACGCACCCCGAAGGCATCTTGCATCTCTCTCATGCCCTCCTCTTCCCAAGCTGTCCAGAGCAGACAGTAGCCTGGGCTCTGAGCGAGAGTGTCTAGAGCTTGGGGCTCCTCAAGACAAGGGGTTATCATCACCAGACCCAGAGAAACTGTCCTAACTGGATGTCAGGCCGTCCAAGCAAGACTCACCCCACCGCTGGTGGATTCGGGGCCTCCTAGCCCTGCAAACAGGGTCTGGACCGCTAGCTATGGCCGCCTGCCCTGGCACTCACTGAAGGGACAGGTGAACCAGACTGATACCCAGGGGCCAGGGTGCTGGTTGGGACCAGGCTGGGAAGCCACGTTTTCACGGAACTGGAGGAGCCGGCTCAGGCTTCTCAGCCCGGAATGCTTCTCCTGTCGGGATGCCCTACCAGTGGCTCTGGGCCACGCTGTCTCAGGCCTCCCTGGAAATGGAGCTGCACCAGACCTTAAGCAGATGAACCAGCACTGTTTGGCCGGTCTCACTACCTGTGGGAAAGCACTCCTGGGCAGGTAGGTCTGGACCACCTGCCTTGGCAGACAGCTGGTGGCCTGCAGCCCAGGTGCCTCGCCCAGGTGGGACCTGACCTGAGCACCTGGAAGTCAAGCTGCTGAGCTCCACACATCCCCACCACACCCCTTGCCCCAGGGGACAGGGCCACACGCGTGGCTTTTCCTGGAGAGACACTTTCTGTGTCGGAAAATCCAGGATCCTGGCCACTGCCCAGAAACAAATGAAGGTGGCAGGAGCTGGAGAGGAAAACATGCAGGTTTATCCTTTTGGGGCGTAGTGACCCTGGCTACAGCTGACTGAGGGTCACAGTGACCGGCCCCCAACACCCAGGTCCCCACCCAGTGGGTGACCCAGCTTGGAAGTGCAAGCACGCATGTGCATTCTTTCCCCATGAGAAACCTCAGCTCTTTAAAAGCTCTCCCACCCACAGGAGTGGTGATCCATTAAGCCAGTATCAGTCGAACACACTTGAATGTGAATTAGCGTGAATTAGCTTGATCAGTACACCCAGAATCGCCCTAATCTAGAACACTTTTTTTTTTATGTGCATTGGTTTTTTTTTTCCCCCACATATACAGCTGTGTGAAGGTGTCAGATCCCCTGGAACTGGAGTTACAGACAGTTGTGAGCTGCTGTCATGTGGGTACTGGGAATTGAACCTGGGTCCTCTGCCCGGTGCTCCAAACCACTGAGCCATCTCCCCATCTTCCCCCTCCCCATTTTTTAAAAACAAACCACAGGAGATAAATGATAAGTTCAAGGTCAGACAGATGGGGGGAACTACTCACTGACAACAGGAAGAGCCCTTGTGGTAGACTGTCAACAGGTGACAGGGATGGTGAACAGGGTGGCGCGTGTCAGCTTTGTCACTCTGAGCCCTGATGTGTTTTTCTCCCAGAGCAGGCAGAAAGCCAACTCAGCAGCAACCACACCGGACCCCACCCCAGAGAATAAGATGCCTTTGAAGTCTCTTGTTTTTCTCTTCACTTTGATTCAAATGCAACATTCTACTCTACGCTGGTTTGTTTTTAGATCATCAGAATAACAAACCAATTTAGTGTGGTTCCCTTCCCCAAAGGCGTCTGTGCCTCTCATTCAAATACTTCAGAGGGGCAGGCAGAAGAATCAGGAATCCACAGACCAGCCTTTGCAACAAGGCCAGCACGGGCTACATGACACGCTGCCTCAAAAAAACCTAAGAGGTCTTGGGAGATGACTCTGGTTAAGGCAACTGTTGAATAAGCCAGAGCTTTGGATCCCCAGGACCTGTGTAAATGCTAATGCCGGGGGGTGGGGGTGAGGGTCTGTTGACCCCCAGAGCAGGCTGGCCAGCAAGAGTAGCTGCATCTGCGAGTTCTGTGTTTGATTGAGAGAGTCTGCCTCTGTGAATAAACTGATTAAAGATGATTCTGAACACCCATGTCTGGCTCCCACACATTTGCATGTATGTGTACCTGCACACACAAGTGTACCCACATCCATGCAATCCATGCACGGACCACACGTGTTTTGAGATATATTATCAAAGTTGGCATTTTTTTCTTTCCGTCTTTCAAAGTTTGTCTTTTTGAGGACACCTGACTGGCTGGACAAAGACACTCAAATGTCCTAGGATAGACTGTTTCCTGACTCAGAGTGTTACAGTATCTGTAAATACCAACCAGAGAAAAAAGTAGGGCTAAACTTTAAAACATGGGACAGGGTGGGTGAGATGGTGCACACACCTTTAATCCCAGCACAAGGGAGACAGAGGCACTTGGATCTCTGAGACTTCAAGGCCAGCTTGGCACATAACTAGTTCCAGGTGAATGCAAGCTACGTAGAAAGACCCTGTCTTTAAAAAAGGGATAGGGAGGGGCTGCTGAAGCCAACAGGATGGCTCAGTGGGTTGAAGCACTTGCTGCCAAGCCTGATAGTGTGTTTAATTCCCCGGAGACTCATGGTGAAGAAAAGAACTGGATTGAGCAAGTGTCCTCTGACTTCCCCAGTACTTCTCTGACACACACAGAAAGTTGGATGGATGGATGGATGGATGGATGGATGGATGGATGGATGGATGGACAGATGGACAGATAATGGGCTGGAGTGAGGGATCCTCAATTCAGAGCCATGGCTGTTCTTTCATACATCAGTGGTACCGGTGTTTTTCCCCATTGACTGTGGTCGCATATGTCTTATCCCATCGGCTGGTCTGAAAAGAACTGGCAGACAAGAAATGGAGGAAGGGGTAGTAACTCCAAGTTATCTATCCAATTCACGAAGCAGGAGGCCTTTGTGTAAAGAAAGGTTTTATTGGGAACATAAGTTTGGTTTGTTTTTCCAAGGCAGGGTTTCTCTGTGTAGACCTGGCTGTCCTGGAACTCGGTCTGTAGACCAGGCAGGTGTTGAACTCAGAGATCCCCCCGCTGTCGCCTCTGCCTCCCGAGTGCTGGGACTAAGGTGAGTGGACACACCGTGAAGACTGGACGCAGAGAGGAGGAGGTGCACTTGGTTTTCAGTCTAACTCAGGTGGTGAGTTTGTCTTTCCCCCCATGGATTGGGGTCTGACCTCACAGTTTTATCTGATTAGCTAGTGGGGGGGGATGGTGCCTAGGAAACAAAGGGGAAAGGGCAAGGGGGGGGTCATGACTCCAGGCCATCAAAATTCTTGAATAGAGCAGAGGTCTTTGTGTAAACAAAGGCTTTTCTGGATGAAGAGCTTCAATTTTTTTTGCATAAAATTCTCAAAAAAGAAAGAAAGAATGAAAAAGGAAAGACTCGTATTTGATATTGCTTACACAGCACCCACATGTGACACATGTTATTCTTTTGGCCCTTTAAGGGGCAAGCCACGCCCACTCCCAGCGACCCCTGACCTCTCGCCGCCATCTTGGATCGCTCCCTTCCTGTCCTCTCTGGGCATGCGCGTGGGCGTGTGTATGTGTGTCTGTCTGTCTGTCTCTCTCTGTCTCTGTCTCTCTGCCCCCTTCTCCCTTTCCCCTCCATAACCCCCTGAATAAATATTCAACATGTTGTGTCTGTCCATGTCTCTGTCTCCTGTCCGCCTGCTCCCACCGCGAGCTGCTCCGTGGTTCAGCACTGGGACCTGCCACGATCCTCTCTCTCTCTCCCTCTCTCCCTCCCTCCCTCCCTCTCTCTCTCCCTCCCTCCCTCTCTCTCTCTCCTCTCTCTCTCTCTCTCCCCCAGAGTCCACTGCCTGCCTGGGACTTTATAGCTTTAAAAAAAAAAAAAAAAAAAAAAACACACAACTGTCACTCTGGTTCCAGGGAACCTGGCGCCCTCTTCTGGCCTTAGAGGTCGCTGCACACATGCAGTACACATACACTCAAGCAGGCAAAACCCACGTGCACACAAAATGATAATATTATGAATAAGTAAGTTTAAATTATAAAATTCAAACGTGGGACCTAGTGACATAGGCCTGCCTATAAACCCACCTACTTGGGAGGCTGAGGCAGGAGGATAGGAAAGCTCAAAGCCTGTCTGGAAACAGCAGTACAGAGAGCTACAGATAATAAGTTCAGTGGTACAAGGCTTGCTTAGCACGTACACAACCCCAGCTTTAATCCCCAGTAGCAGAACAGAAAAAAAAAAGTGTGAGCTGTCTGGGGCCTGGGGCATCCTCCACAGAGACATCAGCAGGCTATCCAAAGTGCAGGCTGTGCACCTCTTACCCAACAGTGTCTAGCCTAAAAATCTAGCCAACACCCGGGGCAAATGACGTCCACACAGACAGCTCTCTTACTTCTGCTGGCCCTGGGGCTGGTCTGAGCATCTCTGAAGACTGGTCCTCTTTTCACAAGGACCAGACAGCCTGCCTCTCACTCCAGGCCTGCTGATGCCCTCATGATCCTTTTTAAGCTCAGCTCATAACAGTAAAATAATAACCACCCATGCTGTCGGCAGGCTTGATTGACACCTGGCCAGTTACCTACATCAACCCCTTTATCTGCACAGTGACCTCCTAGTAAATTAGGTTCGATGACCATCGCAGTGTGTGACCCATGAAGACAGAAGCACTAACCTAACTCAAGGTCACTTTCTTATGCTGGCAGAAGGCAGAGACAGGGTTGGCACCAAGGCCACAGCGCTTAGTTCTGGTCAGGGCCCTGCCTGCTCAGGCCGGCTGGCACATACTGACGTGTTAGCTGTCATTGACTAAGCAACTTCTAACTACCCTAGCCCTGTGCAGGCTTCTTAGCAAAGTTTTAGACTCTGCTCCCTGCCTCCGGGAAAGCAGGGAGGGGCAGGGTTCGGGGAAAGGACAGAAAATAGAAGATACCACGCCTCGCCATTAGGAAATTGACAGGCACTAGGGCGTGTGCAGAGGACACCCCAACCCCCCCCCCACCCTACACCCCCACCCCCTGCCAGGCCTGCAACACTTTCCAGTTTTCAAACTCCTCCCACCATCTCATCGAATCTCCTCCACAGCCCTGCCAAACAGCATTCACGATCTCTGCTCCCGGGATGAGGAAACTGGAGTCACAAGGGGCTGCCCCCAAGATCATTTGGCTGCCGGGGAAGAGCTGTAACTTGACCCCAAGTCCTATGACAGCCCTGGGCCAAAGGGAAATGACACAGAGTCTTGACAGCCCCTGACTATGGCTCACAACCTGCACCCAGGACTCCTCTTTCCTTCCCCTAGAGACTGTTGCCTGCCGTCCTACAAATAAGAGCGTTTATTTTAGGATTTGGTCTGCTGGGAAAATTCTAGTGAGAAAAAAAAAACCCAGGGCTTCAGCACGGTTGAAGCGGTGTGCCAGGTGTTTGCTCAGGCATCCGCAGACAGTATTTGGAGCACAGAGAGGTCCAGCCGCTTCTTTCATTAGCTCAGCCCACAGGCAGGTTAACTGTGGGTCCATCCTGCCAGGGCAGTTCGGGAGAAGAGACATCACTGAAATCCATCTGCCTGACCATGACATGGGCAAAAAAAGAATATTTAAGTTCAACAGGGTGAGGGATAGAGAGGAATGAAGAGGCCAGGGGACAGGCCTGGGGGAGGCCTAGCCGGAAAGTAGGTAGACACTTTCACTGAAAGAGAGGCTGTAGGTGCTGTAAATGCTTAGGGCTATTTGAATGGTTGGGCTGGGGACCAGCAGCTGGAAGCCATGGCTCATGTCTGTAATCCTAACTCTAAACAAAGACAAGAAGTGCACTGAGATTTTTGAGGCCAGCCTGGGCTACAGGATGAGTTCCAGGTCTGTGAGGGCTATCATGGGAGCCTGTGTCAGCAAATGTGTGGGAGAAACACGTTCTTCTGCAGTGCTTTTGGGGAAAGATACGTTTCATAATTCAGAGTCTTTTTCATTTGTTTTATCTTTTTTAAATATTTTTTCATTTGTTATGTGTATGAGTGTTCTGCCTCCATGTATGTATGATGCATGTATGTATACCAAGTGTGTGCCTGGTGTTTGGAACATTCAATCCTCAGGAACTGGAGTTACAGATTTTGCGGGTTACCCAATGGGTGTGCCGGGAATTGAACTCAGGTCCTCTGCAGCAGCAGCAGCATGTGCTCTTAACCACCGAACCATCTCTCCAGTCCTGTTTTTATAATCTATTTGTTGGTTCTTTGCTTGGTTTTTCAAGACAGGGATTCTCTTTGTAGCTTTGGAGCCTTTCCTGGAACTCACTTTGTAGACCAGACTGTCCTCAAACTCACAGAGATCCACCAGCCTCTGCCTCCCAGTGCTGAGATCAAAGGTGTGCGCCACCACAACCTGACCTGTTTTTATTTGAAAAAAACTGGCCTCGCATAGCTCAGGCGGGCCTCCTCCATCTTGCCATGTATTCAAGGTTTGAACTCCTCATTCTCCTGCCTCCACCTCCCAAGTAGTGGGATTACAGCTTGTATCACCACAGCAGGGTTATTTCTTTCTTTCTTTTTTTTTTTTGTTTTTTTGTTTTTTTCGAGACAGGGTTTCTCTGTAGCTTTGGAGCCTGTCCTGGAACTAGCTCTTGTAGACCAGGCTGGTCTCGAACTCACAGAGATCCGCCTGCCTCTGCCTCCCGAGTACTGGGATTAAAGGCATGCGCCACCGCCGCCCGGCTTATTTATTTCTTTTGGACAGTGCCAGATCATATATTGTCATGACACCCCACCGGTATGGTAGAGCACATGGTAACCCAACCCTGAAGAGAAGTCTTGGCACATTCACGAAATTTATTCAGGGAATAAAGGTATTCAATAGCAGGTCCTTTGTCAGTTCAGGTCAGGTCTCTGTGCTATATATACTTTGTCTTAGTCCTTCTAGGCATTTGGAGTCATAGATAAAGAGTGGGAGACCTCAGTAGATGCCAATGCTGGCGCTCGCTTCTCTGCCCTTCTGTGAGGGCTCCTACACAAGCTGGTCACCGTCAGTTTGGTGGAGAAACCAAGACTCAGAGACAGAGGGACCTGTTCCAAGCTGTGCAGATCCAAAGTCTGTATAATTATTTTTCTTTTGGTCACTTGTGTTTTGAGCCTGGGTGTTGTGTAGCCCCGGGTGATTCCCTATGTAACAGAGGATGACCTTGAACTCAGGACACCCCTATTCTACCTCCCTGTTGCTGGCTTCCCAGACGTGTTCCAGCACACCCTGCTTTGTCCATTCCATCCAGGCTGGCTGCTTGGTTTGTCAACTGTGTCTTAATGCTAGAAAGGCCCACCATGGAACAGAGAGACATCCACAGCAGTGCTAGTGAACTCTCACTACGTCTGTTCAATATTTTAAACCGGATATGATAGCTCACACTTGTAATCCCAGTACTTGGAAAGTTGAAGCAGGAAGACTTACGTGAGTTTGATGCCAGCCTGGAATATCCCAAGTTAGCCTAGGGTAACAGAGTAAAAACTCTGTCTCTCAACAAAACACCACCACCAAATAGCCTGCAAGAGGGTTCAGAGGGTAAAAATGGAGACAGGGCCGGGCGATGGTGGTGCACGCTTTTAATCCCAGGACTCAGAAGACTGAGACAGGCAGATCTCTGTCAGTTCGAGGCCAGCCTTATCTACAGAGCTAGTTCCAGGACAGCTAGGGCAGTTACACAGAGAAACCCTGTCTCAAAATACATAAATACATACATACACACACACACATACATACACATACACACACACATACACTAAAGGGCCAGAGGAATTCGGCTTATCTCAGTTTTGATCCACAATCTGCTAGTGCCAGGAACACCACCAGCCAGTTGCTGGGACAGAGACTCCCTGGGAAAGCTTAGCATTTCATTGTGGAGAAAGTCAGCATGAACATGAGGAACAGGTTTTCTGTGCTTGAGAAACAACTGTAGGGTTAAGAGCTCTTATTGCTCCTGCGGAGGACCTGAATTCAGGCCCCAGCACCCACATCGGGGTTCACAATCACCTTTACTAACACCAGCTCCTGGAGGTCTGGTGCCCTCATCTAGACTCTGAGCACCTGAATTCACACGTGCCTATCCACACACAGAGACACATATATACATGCAACGAGAAATAAAATAAATCTTTAAAACCAGCAACAACTGGGCAGTGGTGGCACACACCTTTAATTCCGGCACTTGGGAGGCAGAAGCAGTAGAATCCCTGTGAGTTCGAGGCCAGCCTGGTCTACAGAGCGAGTTCTAGGACAGGCTCCAAAGCTAAGGAGAAACACTGTCTCAAAAAAAAAATCAAAATAAATAAATAAATAAATAAATAAATAAATAAATAAATAAAACCACCAGAAGCAGCAGCAGCAGCAGCAGCAATAGATTTGATTCTCATCCTTAAGTAAAACCCTGCTTCCCTGGAAGGCTGTGAGAAATCCAGCTTGCAAAGGTTGAATGATCTGTGATCTTCCGCTCTGCTGGGCAGCAGATGACAGACATTGCCCTGTGAGAAACCGCTGTAGAGCAAGGCTCTAGCCCATGCCAGCCGAGGGACAGTCAGTGCCATGGAGGCCGGAACAATAGATGAGTCACGGGGCATGTGTCATCCTAGCTCAAGGTAAAATGGGATCGTTGGGTAACAATCAGAACAATGTCACAAGGCATGATGAGCCAAGGGCATGCCTGAGAGGCGGGTGGCCAGCACGGGATTCAGAAGAGGAGCGGGTGGGGGCAGGAAGGGAGGGATGGGGGTGGGGCGGGGGTTAGGACTTGCTGGTGCCAGAGCACTGCGCGTGGTCCGGGTTGTAGTCCAGCTTTTGGAGCTGGCTTCCACGTCCCCAGCTGACCTCATTGCACCTCAAGCAACTCCGCACCTGGCTTGCTGAGACTTTTTTTTTTTTTTTAAACAGGGCTCATGTAGCCCAGACTGGGATCGGTAAGTAGTCAAAGCTGTCCTTGAACTATTGATCTTTCCACCTCAGCCACCCGGGTGCTGAGATTACTAGTGTGCACCAACACCTTTAGCTCTGATATTTAACTGTTTATCAGTCCTCGACATGGGGGGGGGGAGGAGGAGAGAGGATTTTAGCCTAGGAGAAGGTTCAATTGGTAAAGAGCCTGCTGTGTGAGGGTGAGGAACTGAGCTCAGATCCTCAGCAGCAAGAAAAAGGGAGGGGAAGAGAGGGAGGAAGGAAGGACAAAATACACACACAAACTCTTGGGGCCGGAGAAATGGCTCAACAGTCAGAGCTCTTAGAGAGGATCCAAACTGGGTTCCCAGCAGCCATGTGGGGCAGCTCACAGCTGCCCATAACTGCAGCTGTGGGGCACCTGATGTCCTCTTTCCACCTTTAAGGGCACCTGCACACCTGTGCACAAACACGTGTGCCCTTAAGAAACCTCAGCTGGGCGTGGTGGTGCACACCTTGGCTCCCAGCACTCAGGAGGCTGATGCTGGTGTATCTATCTCTATCTCTGTGAGTTCGAGGCCAGCTAATCTGCAACCTGTTTCACCTCTCCTGCTCCAGCTATGGTGCAGCGGGACACCGAGCATCCCCAACAGCCTTCCTGCTGCTCTGGAGGCCCAGGCTCCTGAAGTTCTCTGCCCAGATCCAAACCTCACATGCATGCCTCCGACTGGTGGAACCTTGGACTCATGCCTACACCTTAGTTGCAAAGATGTCTGGGAAAGTCAGTTTCTGCTCTCTACTTTGGGGAAGTGGGATTTATGACTTCAGAAAACCCACACACAGGGAAAATTGATCAAAGGATGCTGACACTCATGAGCCATGACAAATGTCACCCAAACTATGGTTTGACTTACTCGCCTACAGATATGGGATGACTTAATTATTGCAACAGGATCTCATATAGGCCAGGCTGATGTCAACTCACTTGTTTAGGATAACCTCAAACTCTTTTGTTGTTGTTGTTTGTTTTTTGGGTTTCTTTCTTTTTTCTTCTTCTTCTTCTTCTTTTTTTTTTTTTGACGGTGTCTGTACACTAACAGTTCTGGCTGTCCTGGAACTCACTCTATAGACCAGGATGGCCTCGAACTCACAGAGATCCTCCTGCCTCTGCCTCCCAAGTGTTGGGATTAAAGACGTGCCACTACTGCCCAGTTTAACCTTGAACTCTTGATCCTCTTACCTCCGTCTGCTGGAATTAGAGGACTGAACCTTCACATCTGCCCTGGGTTCTGTGACACAGACTCTGTGGAGGGAGTTGAGGGTGGACCCAGGCTGGAGAGCAGCCCAGCGGTTAAGAGTACTAGTTGCTGTTGTCAGCATCAGAGTTGGGTTCCTAGCACCCACGTGAGGAGGCTCACGATGGCCTTTAACTCCAGCTTCAGGGGATCTGATGTTCCTCCAACACAGAGGAACAAAAAAAAAAAAATAATACATCTTAGCCAGGTATAGTGGTGGTAGTGGCGCACGCCTTTAATCCCAGCACTCAGGAGGCAGAGGCAGGCGGCTCTCTGTGAGTTTAAGGCCAGCCTGGCCTACAAGAGCTAGTTCCAGGATAGGTTCCACAGCTACACAGAGAAACCCTGTCTCAAAAAAACAAAACAAATAAAAAAAGAACAAGCAAACAGTAACAGCAACAACAAAAAGAAATCAAAAAATCAGAGCCGGAGCGGCTGAAGAGATGGCTCGGCAATTAAGAAGCATACTGCTCTTGGGTAGGACCCAGTTCAAGTCCCAGCAGCTCACAACAGTCACTTAATCCAGCTCCGGGAAAACTGACACCTCTGGCCTCTGACAAGCCTGCACTCACATGTACACATGCACACGCATACATGCACGCGTGCACACACACATAGAAACACACATGTACATAAAGGCAGACAGGGCTTTAGAAGCATGAAGTACATAAGCATTGACTAGTGACCCATGGACCACCCCTGTCTTCCCAACCCCTCCAACCGGAATCAGATCTTCCCCCCATCACCCAGATTTCCCATCAAGAGCCAAATTCCATTCTGCTGATTAAATGATGGACACCTGCTTCTTCTGACCTATAGGAGCTTGCCTGTGTCCTAGACCAGGGAACACCGACAAGGCCCAGCCACACCAGGTCAGGGCCGGGCTGCAGGGTGAGAAGGTCTGAGACCCTTCACAAAGACAAAGTCTGCAGCTTCCCCCAACCCCCTGTCCCCAGAGAAGAGCAGCTGATGGGTTTCTGGAGCCATCCAATCCAATTATTGCGCCTTTCTCTCTAATGGAGGCTGAGCCGCCACGCCCTTTTCTGAGGTGGCGACTGGTGGGAAGGGAGACAGCAAAGCTGCGTTCTGCACATCTTGACCCAGCACCTCCTGGCAGCAGGCTGGCTCACCGTTAGCTGAGGCTGCTATGACAGCGGCGTTTCCAGGCGACTGTTATGGGGGAATGGTCTGTTTTGGCAACCAGAGGGCCCCTGGGTAAGGGCGCGCGCGTGCGCGCGCGTACACACACACACACACACACACACACACACACACACACACCCGTAGGCCGCAGCATTTGCATAGCAACCTCCTCCCTCCCAGGAGCAACTCTGCGACGTGCGACAGCCGGGCACCCGCCCCTGTCCTCGGCCAGGCCCGCCCCGCGGCTCAGCTCCCGCAGCCTTGTCATGGCCCGTCCTCTGGGAGCAGTGGCTACCCGCCCAACCAGGGTATTTCCGGGGAGGCTGGTACCCTGGAGACCACGGGAAGTGATGCTTGGGGGACAAAACACAAATGGGGGAGGGGTGATGAAATACAATCTTTCAAAGCAGAGTCTGGTAGCATCCCAATGTGTTGTAGATAAGGGAGGATGGCTCAAAATGTTTATTTAGGTAATTCTGTGGCAAGGCCCTGGCGGGCACTCAGAAAATGCCTTTTGGGTCAGGTCATTGGTAATATGTGTGAATTTGGAAACCAGTGGCTTGGGGGAAAAACACTTTTTTTTTTTTTGATGAAGTCTCATTATATAGTACTGTTGACCTGAAACTTGCTATGTAGACCAGGCTGGCCTTAAACTCACAGAAATCCACCTACTTCTGCCTCCCAAGTGCTGAAATTAAAGGTCTGAGCCACTAGGCTCCGCCCAATACTGGTTTGTTTGTTTTTACTACTCAAAACGTTATGTTTTTTTCTTGAAGCGCTTGTTTTTGTTTTAGTAGCATTTATTAATTATACAGAATAGGGAGTTTCATTATGACACCTTCATACGTGTGTAGTCTATAGTCTGATCGTGGTCATACCCCCATTAAAAAAAGATTTCCTACTTAGAAATATCTGCTGGCCGTGTTCTTGGGAAATGCTGTCAAATACTTGGAGGGGAGCTGATCCCCCTGAATTTGTTGGAAGAAACTGTGAGAGAAAATAGATAATTCTTGGAGCCCTTGCCCCTTCCTGTGCACGCCCACCCCATTCCACCTGCACACACCCCAATGAGTCCATGATGGCAACTGAGATGCCAAGCTGGACCTTTAGACCGCAGGAACTGCCCAAGGACACTTGCCTTGACTGAAACCCAAGAGGGGGCTGGGCAGGGGCAGGTCACCCCAGCTGAGCGATCACATTTCCCTGGCAGCTGTCCAAGGGGCAGTTCCCAGCTGCCCCTGTTTGTAGCACGATTGCTTTTATCAGTATTGACACAGCAGCGAGCCCCGGGAACAGCATTGCAGCGAGTAAGTGAGGGGGTGGGAAGCAATGCCACTGAGGCCAGCTGAAAACGACGAGGCCTTTTGCTGTTGGCCACATCCAGTCCAATTCCCCGACTCTGGAATGTTTGAAGCCCCTACAGACTGGCTTGTGCATAAGAGCCCTGAGTCTTAAAGAGACAGAATTGCAGAATCACCTAAGATTGCTTCATGCCTGGCTTAACAATTAAAAGCACTTGCTGCTTTTGCAGACAACTTAGATTCAGTTCCCAGCACCCACATGGTGGCTCACAACCGTCTGTTACAGAGTTGAGCCAGAGGCTCTAATGCCTTCTTCTGACCTCTGAGGGAAGTGGGCACACACATAGTACACATGCATGCAAGCAAAACACTCATAAGCATGAGATAAAAATAAATCTAAAAAAAAAAAAGCTTCCTCCCACCAGCTGTCTCCGATCAATGGGTTTCAAGGTTACTCGATGGATGCCCTTAGCTGACAGTTTGTCCTGGACCTGGACAGCAAGGGAATTCCTCTTCCCTCTGCCAACTTTAGCATCAGAGGCAGTGGTACAATTAAAATGCACACTTTTAGGAGTTAGTCAAACCTAGCATGAAACCCTGGCAGAGTCTAGCTGTGTGATTAGAGACGTGTTGTCCAACCAGTCAGAGCCTCCGCTGGAGGCTTTGGGAAAAAATGCAACACAAAACAAATCCGGGTGATGCAGGGACTCGGCTTGAAAAATGCTTGATTAGCATTCAGGAAGTCCTTGGTTGGCTCCCCAAGGCCATAAAACCCAGGATGATGGCCCCAGCACTGTGGAGGTGGAGGGCAAGAGGACCCCACCAGTTCATGGTCATCTCTCCCATGAGATCCAGAACAGACCAAGTTACTGGATACCTACCCAATCAAACAAAACAAGACAAAAGAAGACCTGGGAACTGGATTTATTCTGGAACTGTCCATCAAGGACAGTCAAAGGTGGCCCCTTGGTAGCTGCAACCCTCCTGTTCTGGTCCTCCGGGCCTTTGAGCTGGGCCAGTCACCTCTGTTCTAGAATGGCCAGGTACCATAAACAAAAGCTGCCAGTCAGAGGCCACCTAGCCACGCCCAGAGATAAACTGCCTCTCTAGGAACTACTAGAGGGGAGTCACATGGCACAGACAGGAAGGCAGGTCTCCAAGGGGCACTCGTGTGTCAGTTGCTAGCCTATGGGGCTCTAACCCCAGTCCTTACACCCACCACTTCCATGCCTGTGGGACGCTGAACCACCACGATCCTGGCGTTCCTGGTCTGAGGTGGAGAAATCACACCCAGTGTGTGGTGCTTTAACATGTCAGCATTTGGGAGTCAGTATGCTTAATGAGATTGGGGACTCCACATGGCCATCTCTGTATCCCCAGATCTTCACATGGAGTTGGTCAAGGCAGAAGGCATCGCTGACCGATGAATGAATGAATGGCCCTCGAGAAGCTCAAAAGCTGGGGTAGGGCATGTAGTTCGGTCCATAGAGTGCTTGCCAACATTCATAAAGCTCTGGGTTCAATCCCCAGCTGCACATAAAACCCACCAGGGACATCCAAGGCGGCTGCCACGCGACTCAAGTGGGAGCTAGCAGAGGGTTAAAAGCCATCTGCCTATCCCCAAGCCCCACGGGCAAGCAGTCTCTCCAATCCCTCAGTTTTATCCATCCAGGATACTTAGGAAAGGAAAACAGGAAGCATCCCTGATAGCCAGCATGGCTCTCTCTCTCCTCTCTTTTGGTGGGGGGCTGGGAGGTGGGAGGAAGATGGTCCTCTGGGTCACATTTTTGCCAGGAAACCAAGTCTCCTTCCTTTCAGCCTTCCAAAGGGACAGATAAATAACTGCCTGCTTGATTCAGAGGGAAAGATGTGGTCCCCAGACAGCAGGGCAGACAAGCAAGCTCCTTGGGAGCCGAGGTTACCTTTACTGTGCTGTACGGGGTTCCAGAAGGAGCCCTCCTCTGCATGCATCTATCCATCCACCCGTCTGTCCGTCCGTCCATCCATCCACCCACCCATCCATCCACTCACTCACCCATCCATTTATTCAAGTGCTTCCCTAAATGCTGACTGTTCCCTGTGCTGTGATTATAGGCGCACTGAGCTTGCACAGAGCAGGAAAACTATCAGCTGAGCGGCGTCCCCAGCTCCACTGATCGGATTTCTGTGCTATTTCTTTCTGCTGTTGTTGTTTTCTTTTGGGACAGTGTACTTTGTACTGTGTAGACCAGACTGACCTCGAACTCACAGGCTCTTCCTCTGGAGTGCTAGGACCGAAGGTATACACCACTATACCTTATCTATAACGAAGTTTTAACAAACTTTCCAAATTGACAGTGGTGGCGCATGCCTTTAATCCCTGCACTAGGGAGGCAGAGGCAGGCGGATCTCTGAATTCAAGGCCAGCCTGGTCTACAGAGTGAGTTCCAGAACAACTAGGGCTACACAGAGAAGCCCTGTCTTGAAAAACCAAAATTGAATGAATAAAATAAACTTTCCTATAAGTTCCAGGTATGGTAGCAATCCCAGTGTCGTGAGGCTGAGGCCAGAGCCACAAGGAGAGACCCTGCTTGTGGGGTGCGGGGAAGGAGAACTTCCTGTGTCACTGTTATCCTCAAGCAAATCCCTTTGGAGTTATCAGGGGGGCGGCAGCAGGACGTTATCTAATCTGTTTCCTGTTATAAATGAGGAAACTGAGGCGTGCCCTGGCTCATTCAAGGTGTTCAGAGATATTCTGGGACTGAGTAGTGCAGGAATCTCTGGAGAACAGCACCCTTTGACCTTTGAACCCTCCCCTGCACATAGGAGTGAGCATTTAGCTGACTGATAGAATTTGCCCCTTATTCTGCTTTGCCATCCCAACCCCCAAGCCTCTTCCACATTGTGACTAGGGATGGAGCCTGGGATGGAGTGTGCTAGCTACACGCTGAACCTCCAGCCACGGCCTTCATCTTGCTTAGAAGGCTGAGTGGGCTGAGAGCTGGGGTCCCTGGGCTATAGCTTTGATTCCCCTGCCCACCCCAGTCCTGGCTCTAAGCCCTGACCTAACCCTAACCATCCCTAACCTCCCACATTCCACTGTTTGTTCTCCAAGGCAATCCTGAGCTTAGAGTCTCCCTGGCTCTTCCGGCATTTCCAGCACCCCCATGCAGAGGTAGAAAAGGAAAGTCTAGCCAGGATTTCCAGTAACACAGAACCGAAAGTACATATACGAGAAGCCGGGGCGTGGTTGGGAGTGCCTATAATCTCTCGCCCTTTGGAGCAGAGAACGGGAGCCTCAAGAGTTCCAGGTTATCTCTGGGCTACACAAGTCTGCAAAAGTCTGGTCTCTAAAATAGAGTCTCCTGCCTCAGGGCGGTCATGGGAGAGCCAAGCTCAGGCCTCTTGCATGTAGCCCAGGTTAGCCTCCAGTCAAGCAGCCTCCTACTTCTGCCTCTGCTCTTAAGAGTTGGGATAACAGGTGTGTTCCACCATCCTTGTCTGAGTTCCATGTACCTTACAGGAAATGTCATGTTCTCCTGGGGTGACCGGTTAAGGAAGCATTTTGACTAAACACTAGGGTTTAATTTAGGTTAGAGGTCTATGGTAGATTGCCTTCTTAGCCTGCTCAAGGCTCTGGATATTGGGGGACGGGGGACGGAGGAGAGATAGACAGACAGATGGTGGACCCGAGGATGTGCCTCAGTTAGTAGAGTGCTAGCCTAGAATGCTCCAAGTCCTAAGTCCCACCCCTGCAGAGTATGCTGGTGCACCCCTAGAATCCAAGCTCCAGAGGCAGGAGTATCATTTCAAGGTTAGGTCTGGAGAGCTGGTTCCGGCCTCCTTGGACAGACACATATAAGGTACATATACATACACTGCAGGCAAAACACTCACACACAGAAAATAAAAATAAAATTAAAAAAAAAAAAAAAAAGAACAGCCGGGCGGTGGTGGTGCATGCTTTTAATCCCAGCACTCGGGAGGCAGAAACAGGGGGATCTCTCTGAGTTTAAGACCAGCCTGGTCTATAGAGCAAGTTCCAGGACAAGCTCCAAAGCTACAGAGAATCCCTGCCTTGAAAAACAAAAAAATTTTAAAAAAGGGAAGACAGCCTCCATTGATGTCCCATGCCACCTCAGACACCATGCCTGTGAGGTTCAGCATGCCCTCCAGCTCCAGAGCCCCGGGAATGTGCCAACATCGCACTTTCTGCAGAGCCACTATTTTCTGCCTCAGAGCATGGTGGGCAGGGACTGGAGCAGGTCCCCTCACCTCACTTCTCTGGGCCCTGAGGGTTCTAGAGCGGCTGAGGAATGCCTCCCTGGCACTTTTAGCGAGGAGAGGGCTCAACTTCTTATTAGCCACATGACCCAGCCAGTCACGTGAATGGGCGCCTCAGCCTTCAGCTGCGAGAGCCTTGATAATGAACTTCTCCACCTACCTCTGGGGTGCTGTGAGGGTTCCGAGAAGTCAGGGACGTTGCAGTGCTTGGAATCTGTTGCAAAGGGGAACAGAAACGGACAGGGGCGATTTCTTTGCAGAAGCAAGTAGTGGCGTCCTGTCTGCTGTGGCCCCTCAGGTCCTTGGCCTGTTCCCAAGTCCTCTGGTGCCTGGCAAAGACCCTGGCTCTCTGCTGTCTCATACCACTTAGTGCTCCTCTTTGGGTTTCTTTTCTAAAAAAAAAAAAAAAATAAAAATAAAAATAAATAAATAAAATAAAATTATTTCTCTGTATAGGACTGTTTTGCCTGCATGTGTATATACTATACACCACATGAGTGTCTGGTGCCTGCAGAAGTCAGAAGAGGCCCTTGGCTCCCCTGGAACTCAAGTGACAGGAAGTCGTGAGCTGCCATGTTGCCATGTGGGTGCTGGGAAACAAACCAGCTTCTCTGCCAACAGCAAGAGCAGCAAGTACCCCTCAGTCTCAACCATTTCTCCACCAACACCCCCACTCCGCATGTAGTCCTGATCCTCCTGCCTCCCCACCTTTCAAGATGGAGGACTGCACAAGTACACCATAACACACACACACACACTTCTGTTCTGGTACGGAGGCATAAGAGAGGATCCACATCCAGCCTATACCTGCTTAGCATTCCCCAGCAAAGGCTTTCCACATTGGCTTAAGGGGAGTGCTACCCCTGAACCTTAGCTGGACTCCTTTGTCCTGTTTGTCATAAAACAGGGCTTTCAGCTACTTGGGCAGCATTTAACTAGCGATCAGCCCAGCAGATAAGTGGATCACACGCTCAACAAGCTCCCAGGGGAATAATTTGTACCGGAGAGCACGTTATAATTTATATTTTTGAAGCTACAGCCTGGGAGTTATCTTCCCAGTGACAAGAGACAGTCTCCCCCGAGCTCCACCCCCACCCTACCCCACCCCTGTCCAGGCTGGAGATAATTGAGAGGCAGAAGGCATAATCAGGAGACAGAATGAGTCTGAAATCTCGGGCTCATGAATGAATGGCTCACTCTATAGCTGAGAACTCAGGGCTGGACCTCTTGCCGTCCAGTTCTCTGTACGTCCCCCACCCCCCCCCCATTTGCAGTTCTTTGTGCTACCACATCCTTAAAGCAAAGGAAACTGGGAAGAAGAGGATTCAGTGGTGTGCCAAGCTTCCTGGAGGTCGGGGCAGGCATGGCTGTGCTGTGGCTCCACCATGGGCTCTCTTGATCTCTTCTGCTGTGACCCTTCAGAAACCTCATACGCCGTCTCCTCCCCACTCAGTATCCAAGCAGGCAGGTCCTACATTTCCAGACCCCCGTCAAGGGACAGGTTTGGGGCTGTAGGGCAGCTCAGCTGGTAGAGAGACTTCTTGGAATGCACAAAGCCCTAAGTTCCCAAGACCCCACCAACTGAGCCTAGGGGTGCATCCCTGCCAATGAGCATTTGAGAGTGGAGGTGGGAGGAGCAGAAGTTCAAGGTCAGCCGTCACCCTTGTTTACATAGCAAGTTCAAGGTCAGCCTGGGTTACAAGAGACCCTACTTTAAAAAAAAAAAAGACAGCAGGACAGGACAGGTTCTTGGGCTGTTGGGGTATAGCTCAATGGTAAAACATCTGCCTAGCATGCAGGAAGCTCATAGGGTCAACCTCCAACACAAGACAGATGGATCTCTGTGACACGTATTTTGAGGCACCTGTCTCAAAAACAGAATAAAACAGAGTTTTCTAAACTGCCCTTGGCTATATAACATATTTGAGGCTAGCCTGGGCTACAGGAGAGTCTGCCTAAAACTAATCCATGAACTAATCCCCACCCCCTTGGACCAATCCCCATGCTCCATTTTCTTCCTCGCATCCTGAAGACTGCAGAGTTCTCCCTGGTTGCAGAGAAGGCCTTGCTCTAGTTCACCCTGGTTCTCAGCGAGGGTGTCCCTTGTCTGGGCTCATCGTCAACACAGAGCACAGCAGGAGGTACAGAGTTGGTCTTGAAAATGGTTTAGGAGGCCAGCACTCGCTCCACGGATGTGTAAATTTGTCCCAACTCTGCTTTCTCTCCTGTAGTCTGGGATAAAATACTGGGCTCCTATCTAAGGTGAACACGCTCCGGGGCCAGCACTCTCCCTGGTTCGTGAACCTTCACCACCCCCACCCCTGCTGCACCCACTTCCCTCTTTGCTGAATCACTTACTTCTACGCATAAATAAATAATCCTCAGCTTCACCCATCTTTTAAAAACAAAAACAAAAAACCCTCTCAACTGGGTGTGGTAGCTTTTGCCTGCGGTCCTGTCAACGGGGAAGTGGAGGTCAGGGGGTAGGGAAGCCTAGTGAGGTGTTTAAAGCCTGCGAAGGCTACAGGAGGTCTGTGTTTTGTTTTGTTTTGTTGTTTTGTTTTGTTTTATTTATTTTAAGTGTGTGCTAAAAGAAGGGAAACATCACACGTTATTTGGCTTTTTGGAATCCACTGGCTAAACGTCCAGGCTCTCAGGCTCTCCCCAGGTTTGCAGAATTAGACCCCCAGGTAACTCCTGTGTGCTAAGCCACCTGTTAGAGGTGCAGTCACTGCGGTCTTAATCTTAGACTAAAGGGGCCTGGAAAAGGAGGGTGCTGGCTCAGAAGACAGCAAGGACACCGTTGTAAAGATGGACGGGTCTGACTGTCCAGCCTGATGCTCTTTAAACTTTGAGATTGCTGGATGTAGTGCTGCAAGCCTTATTCCAACACTGGAGACGCAGAGGCAAGCGGTCTGTGAATTCAAAGCCAGCAAGGGCTATACAGTGAGATTCTATTTAAGAAAATTAAAAAAAAAATAGCCAGGAGGTGGTGGCATCTGGGAGACAGAGACAGGAGGATCTCTGTAAGTTTGAGGCTGGCCTGGTCTACAGAGCTACACAGAGAAGGCCTGTCTCGAAAAAGAAAACAAAAACACAATAACAACAAAAAAAAGGAAAAAAAGAAATAAAAGAAAGAAAAAGAGGTGAAACTGGAGAGACGGATCAGCTGTTAAAGAGCACTTGCTGTTCTTGTGGAGGACCCAGCATCAGTTCTAAACCATCTCCAACCCCAGCCCCAACCAACTCCAACCCCAGGGGATCTGATGCCTTCTTCCAGCCTTCACGGGCACCATGCTGGTAAAGCACCCATACACATTAAAAGAAAACTTGGAGGTTATTTGACTGTTCTTGCAATATGCTCTCCTCTTCTCCCTCCATTTTCCCAGCACAGGCTCCGCAGCCCTGGTTGGCCTCTGATGTTTGAACATCCTCCTGCCTCAGCCTCCAGAGTTCAAGGATTACGAGTTCAGGAAGTCCAACCTGAACCTATGCTTTATAAACAACAATCCCTTAACAGGCAGATTCTCCTTGACACAAACAATGGGGTCCTTATAACAGGCGTCTCCACCCCCTCCCCCACCTTGCAAAAGAATCACTTGGCGGTCTTATTCTTTTTTAGTTGCCTTTTGTTTATTTAATAGGTAGTCATTCACATGACCGCACCCACGCCATCACCTACGTACGGAGGTCAGAAGGCAACTTTGAAAAATTGGTCGCCTCCTCCCCATGTGGGTCCTGAGAATTGAACTCAGGATTGCAAGTGAACACGTTTATCTGCTGAGTCCTCTGGCCAGCCCCTGCTCACCTATTAAAGATTCCACCACCAGCCAGATGTGGTAGCACCACCTTCAATTCCAACACTTGAGAGGCAGAGGCCAGCCCAGTCTATCCAGGGAGTTCCAGGCCAGATCGGGCTACACGCACACATGCATGCATGCACACACATGCAAAGCAATCGATATTGTCTGGCATATTCTATGGTATCTTTGATCCAATCATCAGTACTTGGGAGGAGCTTTTGTTTGTGTGTCTCACATATAATCTCAGCACTGGGAAAGTGGAGGTAGGAAGACTTCAAAGCCAGACTGGGACAGAGTGAGACCCTGCATTAAAAAACAAAACAACAAAACAAAAACAAACAAACAAAAAGATATGGAACTGGCAAGGTGGCTCAGCAGGTAAACCTAAGTGTCGCCAATTGTGTCCGATCCCTGGAACCTACATGGTAGGAGAGAACCAGCTCCACAAAGTTATTATTGAAAATAGAGAATAAGCCAGGCAGTGGTGGGCGCACGTCTTTAATCCCAGCACTTGGGAGGCAGAGGTAGGTGGATCTCTGTGAGTTCGAGGCCAGCCTGGTCTACAGAGAGAGTTCCAGAGCAGGCCCCAAAGCTACAGAGAAACCCTGTCTCAAAGGAGGAGGAGGAGGAGGAGGAGGAGGAGGAGGAGGAGGAGGAGGAGGAGGAGGAGGAGGAGGAGGAGGAGGAAGAGGAGGAAGAGAAGGAAGAGGAGGAGAAGGAAAGAAAGAAAGAAAGAAAGAAAGGAAAGGAAAGGAAAGGAAAGGAAAGGAAAGGAAAGGAAACACAAGTTTGAGCAAAGCCCTAAGGGAAACACTGCCCTAAAGGTGTCTGCTATGGGAGGTGAGTACAGGGAGCCGTGTAGAGATGTACAATTCTGAACTTTCAAATTTGCTGGCCTTGAGAGATCCTCCTGTCTCTGTCTCCTGAACGCTGGGATTAAATGTGTAGGACACACGGACACACACACACACACAACACACACGCATGCACGCTCCACCCCAACTTGACCTTAAAATATTTTGTGTTTTTTTGTTTTGTTTTATTGTTGTTTTTTTGGGGGGCGGGGGTGAACCAGCTGGCTTCCTTGCCCCTGTCTCCTCCTAAGTAATTCCAGGTGGACCGTCTCCTTTCCGCAGATTTTCAGTGGGGAGTTCGGTTCTCATAAGGCACAATAGCTGAAGAAAGTGGAAGAGAAAGCCCGAGGGCGGGGGAAGAAGTACCCCCCGTGAAGCCGACTTCCCCTCCCCTTCCCTCAAGACGTTCCCAGCACCTCAGGGCACCCTTTAGGGCTAGAAAAGCATAAAGGTCTTGATTAGAGGCAAGCTGGAGGAGGAGTAGGCCCTCCCAGTGCCCAGGCCTCCTCCCAGCCACTCCCCATTTCTCACTTTGGCGGCAAAATCTAGCCTTGTTCCCCTGTGGCCTCCCAGCCCGGCCCTTAATCTGACTGTCTAAATGGTGGCGGCTGCTTCCCTTCAGGCCCTCCACACCCGCCTCCCAGGAGCTGGGTGGTCTCTTTTGCCCGAGTACGGGCCTTCCACTTAGCATTCCCTCAGGGGTCCGGGGCATCCCGAGAGGAAGGCCTTGGCTCCCCCAAAACAATATCCAGACACGACCAGGCCTCCCGGCCCCCTTCCCAGGGCCAAAAAGCATCAAACGAAGCCAAGTGGTCCTGGCATCCCCCCCGGAGAGAATCTTTTGTCCGAGTTGGAAACAAGCTGAGAAGATGAAAGGGGGCTTCCAAGCTGACCCCGTCACCTCTCGTCATCTCGTGCCCGCTCCCCGAGGACTCTCAGAGGCAGTCGGCCGCGTTTTCTCAGGCTCGCCCGGGGTTAACGACCTCCGAGCAGCTCCTACAGGAAGGAATGCGAGGAATGTACCTGCCCCAGTAGGGGTGGGGGCGAAAATGCGTGGATAATGAGGTCAAAACCAAGCACCGCCTCCTTCTCAAAGGACTCCAGAAAGAGAGGCTATTAGATATAGTTCATTAGTCGGGGCGGGATGGGCGGCTGCTTTTTTTAGTCTGTGGCCTGAAGACACACAGAGGCCTTTCGCCAAGTTTGGAGTCTCCTCCAGGTCATTGGAGGGCCGCGCTTTTGACTGAAGGGCAAGCGAGCTACCATATGTTTCACTGGGTTCAGGCGACAAATGACATCTGGGGGCTCCACACGTGATGCGGTTTAAGCCCTGGGGAGGCAGGAGGATCCTGAAGAGTTGACAGACACCTGGTGGTTTCTGGGCCATCCAGGGCTACCTAGTGAGACCCGGTCTCAAAGAAGAGCTTCTCTTCTTTCTTTCTTTCTTTCTTTCTTTTTTTTTTTTTTTTTTTTTTTTTTTTTTTTTTTTTTTTGGTTTTTTTTTCGAAACAGGGTTTCTCTGTAGCTTTGGAGCCTGTCCTGGAACTAGCTCTTGTAGACCAGACTGGCCTCGAACTCAGAGATCCGCCTGCCTCTGCCTCCCGAGTGCTGGGATTAAAGGCGTGCGAAGAAGAGCTTCTCTTGTAGAGGACCTGAGTCTGGTCTCACAGCACCCACCAGCTGGGCTGCTCAAATTCTCCTGTAACTCCAGCTACAGGCATCTCAAGACTCTGACCTCCCTGGGCACCTACACACACAAACACACAATTTAAAATAATAAAAACAAACACAATTTAAAATAATGAAAATAGGGCGTATTCGTGCATGCCTTTTTTGTTTCTTTTTGTTGTTGTTGTTTGCTTTTTGGGTTTTTTTTGTTTGCTTGTTTGTTTGGTTGGTTTTTTGAGACAGGGTTTCTCTATAGCTTTGGAGCCTGTCCTGGAACTAGCTCTGGTAGACCAGGCTGGCCTCGAACTCAAAGATTCACCTGCCTCTACCACGGCCACCTGGCTGTTAGTGCGTACCTTTAATCCCAGCACTTGGGATGGGGAAGCAGAGGCAGGCAGATCTCTGTGTTCTAGGGGAGCCGGGTCTACACAGAGAAATCCTGTTTTGGAAAAAGCCAAAGAAAGATTTTTCTGTCTGCTTAGTGGCCACACCTGAATCTACTGGTTTTTAAATTATTGTCTGTAGCCCCATGGCCTTACACCTGACTACCAGCCACTCAGGCCTCTGCCTGGCTGGGCTTCCAGTCCCTCTAGGCAGCTCTGCTGCAGCCATGAAATGTAGATTTAAATTAAGTCTCTATCTTTCTATTTATCAATAAGACTTGGGAGTCAAAGGCTGGGGTGAAAACCTGCTAGCTCAGGGAGGTTGAGTAGCAACTAGCTGTCCTTGTTTTTTGACCCAAGTCACCTCAAGAGACAGCCTCTTCCCTTGTCCCAGAACCCAAAGGAATCTCAAACTGTAGTCCCCGCCTTTCCTTCCTGTGCATCTTCTCTATGCAAATCACTGGCTTCTCTATGGCTAATTCCAGTCCGCTAGACTCTGCCCTCCTCATTGTGGAATATTAAAGATGTATTGCATTCTTTTATGTTGCATTTGTTTAACTCTGTAAAGTTGTGTTACTTTGCCTGTCTAAAATACCTGATTGGTCTAATAAGGAGCTGAACAGCCAATAGCCAGGCAGGAGAAAGGATAGGCGGGGCTGGCAGACAGAATAAATAAGAGAGAGGAGGGATGAGACAAAAAAAGGAGAGGAGGACACTAGGGGCCAGGTGCCCAGACACACAACTAGCCATGGAGTAAGGAGGAAAGGAAGGTATACAGAATAGAGAAAGGTAAAAACACAGAGATAAAAGGTAGACAGGATATTTAAGAAAAGCTGGCCAGAAATAAGCCAAGTTAAGGCTGGCCATTCATAAGGAAGAATAAATCTCCATGTGTTTACTTGGGAGCTGGGTGGTGGGCCCCCAAAGAGTATACAAACAAACAAAAAAAAAACTATACCCTCCCATTCAAGGTAAACTGTAACAGTTATTTATTTAGCAGTCTCAAGAGTGTCACAGTGTGATCAAAATATCCCACAAGACAGAGAAGGAGGCAGAAGCAGGAAAGCTCTCTCTCTCTCTCTCTCTCTCTCTCTCTCTCTCTCTCTCTCTCTCTCTCTCTCTCTCTGTGAGTTTGATACACTTGGTTTACATAGCCAGTACATAGTGAGACCCTGTCTTGAAGAAAAAGAAAGACTTTTCAAAATTCTGTCTATCTATATGCAGGTATGTGTGTACTTGAGTGTAGTTCCCTTCAGAGGCCAGAAGAGGGCATCAGATGGCCTGGAGCTGGAGATACAGTCCTTTGTGAACCCCAGAACATGGAAGAGCAGCCTATATTCTTAACCTCTGGCCATCTCTCCAGCCCCAGTAAGGTTTTAGGAAAGAAATGACAAATCAATTTTTTGGCCAGGTATAGTCTCAGTCCTTGGGAAATAGAGGCAGAAGGATGGGAGTTTTAGGTTATCCTCAATTAAGTAGTGGGTTTGAGACCTGTATGGGCAATATGAGACCCTGCCTCAAAACACAGGCACACAATAAATAAATAGATAAATAAATAAGAGGCTGAAGAGATGGCCCTGTTAATAAAGTGCTTGCTCTGCAAGCAAGCATGAAAACCTGACTTTAAACCAGGTGTGTGGTGCACAGCTTCAATCACAGTGCTCAGGAGGCAGAGGCAGGTGGATCTCTGTGAGTTCAAGGCCAGCCTGTTCTACGTAGTGAGCTCCAGGACAGTCAGAACTACCTAGTAAGACCCTCTCTCAAAAGAAAGAACAACAACAACAAAGGCTGAGCTCAATCAGCAACACCCATGGAAGAAGCCTGGGTGTGTGCCTGTAATCCCAGAGCAGGAGAGATGGAAGCCCGAGGGGCCATGGAGCTGCCTGGACAGCCAATCTTAGTGACTGAGGAACACTCCAGATCCGGATCTCTGGTCTCCAGATGCATGCTCACACACAAGCACAGAGCCAATAGGTCTGCGAGCGCACACACAGATAAAGATAAAACTTTTAGCCAGGCAGTGGTGGCACAGGCCTTTAATCCCAGCACTCAGAAGGCAGAGGCAGGTGGATCTCTGTGAGTTCAAGACCAGCCTGTTCTACAGAGCTAGTTCCAGGACAGGCACCAAACCTACAGAGAAACTCTGTTTCAAAAAACAAAACAACCAACCAACCAAACAAACAAACAAAAACAAAACAAAAAGCCAAAAAAAAACCTTTTAGATGGCCTTTGTCCCTGTGGGCCCCTGGATGGCTACCTTCAGTTGCATGGCCCTCTGCCCCTGGGTGACACCCACTCCAGAGGAATCCCAGCTCCTGGCAGATCTCTGGATGCTAAAGACGCATTCTCCATTTTCAGCTGTTGTCCCGGCTCCACCTTGTGTCACCTGCTAGCCAGCTGGAGGTGCCACAAGGAGCACCACTCAGAGCGGCCAAAAGATATTTTAGTATCCAAACTCCAGATCTGAGCTCACAGGACAGTGTCCAAGTGCTACTCTGGGAAACGCCCACTCTGAGATGTGTGCAGTCCAGCATCTCAACGGCGACTAGCGATGGGTGGGCGCCAAGCCACCTTGGCTACCGGGAAACTTCACCGGAACACAGCCTTAACTGACCACATTGAGTTTTTGTTTGTGGTAGTGGAAGATGCATCCACACTGGCTCTCCCTCTGCTGAGCCCCAATTCCCAATACACTCTGTGAGACAGAGTCAGACTCAAGGGTGTGTAACCTGTGCTTGGAACAGGCTGTAGACCAGACTGCCCTTGAAGATCTATCTACCGACACACTCCTGAGGCCTGGGATCAGGCATGTACCACACTATGCCTGGCCTAATCTTATTTGTTCTATAAGTTTTATTTTTATTTATTCATTTTATATGTAAGAGTGTTTTGTCTGCATATATGTATGTGTTCCACATGTGTGTCTGGTGCCTTCAGAGGTTATGGCATCCCCTGGGACTAGAGTTACAGACAGTTGTGAGCTGCCTTATGGACTCTGGGAATGGAACCCAGGACCTCTGGAAGAGCAGCCAATGCTCTTAACCTCTGAGTCATCTTTCCAGCCCTGGGTCTAGCTTCTTAAATCATGAGTCATGCTACCATGTGGCGTTTGCTGGATAAATGAGGGGACAATGTCATCAAATCAGGCAACAAGATTTCTGAAGGCACAACCAGTAAAACTTAATCCAAAAGCACACTAAGGGATCAATCCCAGGTGTCCCTGGTATCACTCACCCATATGTCCAACACCCTAGCTGAAACCCTGGTTCGAAGGCTGTCCCACCATGATCAGCCCTGCCTGAAATCCCTCACCTTGGGATCCCCTCTGTGGTATGCTGTGAGCAGCCGTGTTTGACTCTATGGCTTAAAGTTTTTGGCTCTAATAGAAACATAATGATTTGTGCTGGTGGTTGCGGTGGTGGCGCACGCCTTTCTTTAATCCCAGCACTCAGAAGGCAGAGGTGGATGGATCTCTGTGAGTCTGAGGTCAGCCTGCTCTACAAAGGGAATTTCAGGTCTGACTCCATAGCTACTGAGAAACCCGTCTCAAAAACCAAAAAAAAAAAAAAAAAAGAAAGAAAGAAAAGAAAAGAAAAAAGAAAAGAGAAGAGAAGAAAAAAGAAGAAAAAAAGAAAAGAAAGAAAGAAATATAATGATTTAAGTCTTTCTACACTTTCCAATTATCATTTCTCAAGCATGTATAAAGATTACTCTAGAATGTTCTGTTTATTTATTTGCTTAGGTTTCATGTGTGTGTGTGTGTGTGTGTTTTGTTTTGAGACCAAGTTTCTCTGTGTAACAGCCCTGTCCTGGAACTTGTCTTGTAGACCAGGCTGGCCTCAAACTCACAGAGATCCGCCTGCCTCTGCCTTCCCAAGGCTAAGATCAAAGTTGTGCCACTGAGCTGGGCAGAATGTTGGAAGGATGGGGATGGCTTAACAGTTGAGAGCACTGGCTGTTCTCACAGAGGACCCAGGTTCGGTATCCAGCCCCCACATGGCGGCTCACAACCATCAGTAATTTCCCTTCCAGGGGCTCCAGCTACATATATAAATCTAAAAATCAAAGAAAAGCATGCTTGTATAACTTTGATCTCACTTAATTGTATCCTATACAAATTTTTTGTTTTATTTCTGGAATATGTATATGTATATATACATATATGTATATACACACATATATATTGGCATAGAGGATCTGTTTGTGTTTATTTTGAGACAGGGACTCACTCTGTACCTGTGGCTGGGTGGCTGGTTTGAAGCTTACTACATAGTTCAAGGCTGGCCTCCAGTGTCAACAATGCTCTTGCCTTAGCCTCTGCAGTGCTCAGAGGACAGGCATGCACCAGCATACTAGACTTGCTCACGTAACTTCCAACCTAGGGATGAGATGAACCATAAATAAAAACAATAGAGGCGAACGGGAGAAACTGCTAGGGGAAGCCTGTGACTCCGGGGCATCATCCAATGGGACCGGCTCCATCTGGGCAGGCCCTCCAGGAGTCTTGTCAGCTCTCAGGGATAATGAAGGCCAGCCGCTGTACCTTACATGGCCATCCAGGCAGCCAGCCGCCGGAATCCCAGGGATTACGCAGCCTCTGGAGGGCTTGGAACAAACTCAGGTCACCTGCTGCAGCCACAAGTGTGTGCCTGGGCTTCTGCGGCTTCTGTCTTGTGACTGAGGAATTTTGAAATGGAAGCGCTGAGCTCACAAAGAAGAAAATGTCTCCTTGATGTCATACAGTTGCTGCCAATTCATCCAAGGTATCTAAAGATCTGGGAGGGGAAGTCAAGGCCCTAGGCCCTGCTGCCGCCCGCACGCACAGCTGGGGCTTCCCTCTCAGCAGGCCAGGAGATAGGGACACTTCTGGTCCCCACACCACTGAGTGCCAGCCCTCCCTTCACAGACACGGACCAGCTAGAGTCTTAGGGGTCCTCCCCACCCCTGTCTCAACCCTTCCTGGGATCACTTCAGGGCTAAAATTAAATCACAAGCAGGTTCTTTTCAACTTTAATGAGTCCAGGCTGTGCAAACTCAAGTCTGGAATTCCACCGGCCGCAGCCAGAGCCCGCCTGGGTCTGCGCTGTTCTTTCTGTCTGCTTTGCAACCTGGGGAGGGAAGAGACGAACAATATTGATAGGTGTGTATAGGAGTGGGGATCTAGAATTCTGGACCGCATGAGGTACTCAGGAATGTCACCCAAAGTTTATAAGACCTTGGGTGTCCAGTGGTAAGCTCTGAGGCAGTGAGTGTTCACCCTGGAGCCCAGGGGAGCAATGCATGCCTCTGTTCCCAGCGATTAGGAAGTAGAGGGAGAAAGATCAGAAGATGGCTTAGCAAACAAAGGAGTTTGCTGCCAAGCCCGAGAACCCGAGTTCAACCCCTGGATTCACAGGACCCACACGATGAAAGGAAGCACCTCCCAAAAGTTGTACTCTGACTTCCACGGGTGCTGTATGACAGGAATACACACACAATAACAAATGTAATTTCTTTTTAAGTTCAATCGTCATCCTCAACTACATAGTGAGTTTTCAGCCACCCGGAGCTGTCTCAATAAATAAAAAAGTAGCCGGGTCGGGGGATGGGAGTCCCCCATCACTCACTCTGGAGGCAGGGCAGTGGGTCTCTGAGTTCAAGGCCAGCCTGATCTATGGACCGAGCTCCAGGACAGACAGGGCCACACAGAGAAACCCTGTCTCGAAACCAAGAACAGGTAAATAAGTAAGTACATGAATACGTGAGAGAGGTGAGAGGTTTGACATAAATAGGCCAAATACTGTAGACATCTGTCAAGTCTCCACTTGGTGACTGAGGTGTCCCCCAACCTCCTGCCTCTTATTAGAACCCCGTTCCCCCTCTCAGGGAATCAGCTCCTGGAAGCTTGGTGTGGGGAACTGCAGTGGCCAACAGTGGCTCTTCTACTGTGTACCACCTCAGGCCCCCGTCTCCAGCCGGTCCCTTCCTCAGAAACCTTTGTGGAAGCCAGCCCTCTATTTTTTCAATTTCATCTGAAGTCCCCCACAACCCGGTCCAAACTCTGGGTTGGGATGTGTTTCACAGAGCCCCTCCTTCCTCCCCGACAGGGTCCCCAGGAGGTCGGAGGGGTGGTGCACACAGGAGGGCCTGGTTGCAATGTCGCTGGGGTGAAAATCTGAATCATAGTCAACGAGGGCAGCCAAATTCCTGGCTGGGAAATCAGGGCAGACTGGAGGGTGAGGCTTCGCCGTAAACAGAGTGAGTAATGAGGTCAGAAGCTGTGGGGACCAGCATCATGTCTAGATGCCTGCTGTTCAAGGAAACGGAAACGGCACAAGACAGGGGCTGTGGACTGAATAACAAAAAGGTTCTGGGGACTCAATGCACAAGCCAGTGGGAGGGAACGCTTGCTTTCCTGGGACTGCTAAGCCCTCTGTGCTGGATGGACTTGGGTCCTTCCCGCTCCTGGGAAGGTGGTCTCCTGCCACCGCCTCCCCTGCCCCAGGGGCAGTGATTTAGTGTTAAAATGGCTGTATCACCTAGCTTGCTCTGGGCGTGCTGTGGAAGAGAGCTGGAACTCACAGCCCGAGGCTGACGGATGCCACTGCAACCCCACCCCCATCTTGGGTCCCTCATACATGAGGTGAAGATAATAGCCCAGCTTCGTGGCAGTCTTATATAATGGCATCCCCAGTCTGAAGGATAGCCCAGCAAATATTTGAAAAATGCTTACACCAGTGCTTGGCTCACAGCGAATGCGGTATTAAGTGTTAAGTAAATAAAAACAAGCTGCCAGGCTGGTAAATAAGGCCAGTCCTCAAAGCCAATTCTAATTTTAACATTTAAATCCTGGGGCCCTCAGCCACTGGGGTCAGCAGCAGGACAGTTGGACTGAACGGCTACAGGACTTGCAAAAATTAATTTTCATTTCCACCAAGAATAGAAATCCATGTTGACTTATTTTACTTGTACACACAGAAAATAGCATTCTGGCTCCTAAGCGTCCCTGTTCTTAGGAAACCACAGAGAATTCCAGAAGGACCAGTTCAGATATTGTGCCTTCCCCTGAGTTAATAGGTCTCATTGTTAAAGAGTCACACTGGGTGTATGTAGAGACACACCGGTAACATCAGCATTTAGGGGGTGGAGGTGGGAGAATCAGGATTTCAAAGTCACCCTCAATGACACAGACATCTTGGGCTACATGATACCTTGCCAAAAAAAGAAAAAAAAAAAAAAGAAAGAAAGAAAAGGAAGAGCCAGAGAAGTGATTCAGAGGATGAAGGAGCTGTGGGAGCTGGGAGGCCTAAGCTCTACGCCCCTGGCCTGTGTAAAGGATGGAAGGGAGAACCTCTGTCCTTCGAGTGTGCGCCCAGCACAGGTACAACCCCACTGACAAATCATTTTAAAAGGCAGTTTTTAAAAAATACTTATCTACTTTAATGTGTATGTGTGCTTCGCCTACATGTATGTTTGTGTACCATGTGTGTGCTTGGTGCCAGAAAAGGTTGGAGGAGGGTGTTATAGCCCCAGGAACTGGAGCTAGGGGTGTTTGGGAGTAGCAGTGTAGGTGCTGGGACTTGAATTCAGGTCCTCAGCAAAGGCAACAAGTGCTTTGAACCCTTGAGCTGTCTTCTCTCCAGGCAGGCCCCTAAATATATCTATATCTATATATCTATATATCTATATATCTATATATCTATATATCTATATATCTATATATCTATATATCTATATATCTATATATCTATATATCTATATATCTATATATCTATATATCTATATATCTATATATCTATATATCTATATATCTATATATCTATATATCTATATATCTATATATCTATAGATATATAGATATATAGATATTTGTTTTGTTTTGTTTTTCAAGACAGGGTTTCTGTGTGGCTTTGGAGCCTGTCCTGGAACTAGCTCTTGTAGACCAGGCTGGCCTCAAACTCACAGAGATCCACCTGCCTCTGCCTCCTGAGTGCTGGGATTAAAGGCATGCGCCACCACCGTCCTGCAATAAATATTTTTCAAAAACATCAAAGTCTTAGTTATAAGAATGACTCTTTCAGCAGAGGCTGGAAAAGCGCAAGGCCGCGGATCTGTTTGGGAGGTGAGGTGGAGAGGGATGCAGGAGACACAGCCGGAGAATAGGCTCGAAGACTGCTGCCCTGGCGTGCATCAGGCCCTGGGCTGCAGCTGCACCATTTCATAAACTGGCAGTGGAGGCACAGCACTGTAATTCCAGCACGCAGGAAGATCAGAAGTTCAAAACCATCCTCAGGCAACACAATGAGTTCAAGAACACAGTGGGCCAGAGACACTTGTCTAAATAAAAACAATCAATCAAACAGACAGACAAAACCTCAAAGGAAATATTTCTATGAAATATATATCAAATACATAAACTGCACAAGACAGCTCAGCGGTTAATAGCACGCTTGGCTTTTGCAGTGTTTGGTTCCCAACACCCACACAGGGCCCTACCAACATCCCGAGGGCCCAAGTGCCTCTGGTTTCCGAGGGTACCTACCTGCATGCACATCCTCACAGACATACACATAATTAAATACAAAAGATGAATATTATCTGTGTGCGTACACACACGCACACGCGCGCACATACACACACACATTCGAAGCTATCAGAGGCAGCAGGGTTGGGAAGGACAGAGAGGAGGGGGTTGTGCATCCTCCTGCAGTCTGAAGCATGGCAGTGAACCCTTGGGTTCTGACTGCTTGGTGGCAGCAGTTCTAATAGATTGCTTGGCTCTATCAAGCAGAAATCTTTATTAACTGAATCTCTCTCCCTCGACTGGGAGATGACTCTAATAGATGCTTGAAAATGATGACCCTGATACACTGAGAAACCTGAACATCTTTTTGAAAGGGGGGGGGGATATGGGAGGGAACAAAGATTAAAGGAAGCGCAGGATGGTCTCTGACAGGTGTGTTTTATTGTATTCTAAGTTTTAAAGAAGCAGCAGCATCTTCGGCATGTGTAGTATGACACAGTTATATATTGCCTAAATAACTTCCTGCCCATCACAACATCAAGAGGATACATTCTCAATTATGGTAGGAAGAAGAGCTTAATAAATATTCCTTGCTGCTCAGCGGGGACGTAGCTCAGCTGGTAGAATGCCTGCGTTTGTTTGAAAAGTGTGTTTGAAGCCCTTCCTTCGGTGCCCAGGGCTGGTGTGTCAAGCGTGGTGGCCCAGAGGTGCCACACACCTGTGCTCCCACTCACCTCAGGAGGTGGAAGCAGGACGTAAAGTTTTAGATCCCATGACAATGTAACTTGAGGATAGCCTGAGCTACATGTGACCCTACCTCAAAGAAATAATTATTTTTCTTGAGTTGGACATTTAGAGGATGAGGAAGAGAACATCAGGAGTTCAAGACTACCCTGGACTACCCAAGTGTGAGGCCAGATTGGGCTGCAATGAAGCCTGCTGCTTTCTCATTTTCTAGGTTGTATTTGTGCAGAATTTTGTTGTTGTTGTTGTTTGGTTTGGTATTCTGAGGCAGAATCTTGAAATGTAACCCTGGCTGACCTTGAATTTGTGTTCCTTCTGCTCCAAGCTGTGTACTTTGCTGGTCTAGGATTTCGTGATTGGTCCCAGCTCCTCCATGACCTTTACTGGTGAGATGGTGTGACAAGCCGTAGGAAGGATGGTCCAGCATCATAGGTTTCACACAGAGAGTGTTGGTTCTAGAGGAGGGGGAATTAGGTGCTCTCCGAACAGAAAAAGGAGGGATGCATTTCCCAAAATCTACATCTGAGGTGATGCCAGGCGGTTAGGAGTCAGCGGTGTATAGTTAAGGTAGAATAGACACAGATCCTTCAGGGACAGGACGCCCCAGGGACTCCCGAAACACAAATCAGGCCTGGGATCCTACACCCTCGCTACAATCTCTCCCGCCTTCTCTGTTACCTCCCCATTCCCGCAGTTCCCCTTCGCGGCCCCTGCGTTGGCTCTCTGCATACCACAGAGGTCAGGCACAAATAAAATCCATACATGGATACGGCTCTCGGGTCACGGGCTTTAGCTAACCACCCGGGCAGAGGAAGGCCCCAGCACCCCTCCAGGACCGCTTGGCTTGTCAACACCAATCCGTTTAATAAGTGAGATCCTCGATCGGGCGCCCGTGGGCCACTATCCATCACCAACTAACCTTAAACCAACTGCGTCTTCAGAGCCGCCGCTCCCCCCCCGCCGCTCCCCCCTCCCCCCCGCAAGAGAGGAAATTCCACAGTCCTGATGTGATTTGAAATGTGATCCCCACGCTCCAGCCGTCTCTTCTCACTCTCCCCAGCCAGAACTCAAACTGGGTTTCCCGGGGCCCCTCTCAGGAGGGCTTCCCCGCCCCCCTCTCACACCCCCTGCCTCTTTCTCTCTCCATCTCACACACTGTAACCCGAGAGGTTGGAAATCCAGCCTCCTTCATCTTCCGTTTCCCACATCCTGAAAGTTTGGAGAGAAGAAGCCCACCCAGATGAAGGAATTCCAAGCATGTGCGCCCCTCACCCCCTCCTCCCCCAGCCCCATTCATACAAAGCAGATTACTAAAGAGCCCACGCTTCAGGGAGGCCCCTTTCTCCAACCCTCCCCACTTTCTAAGAGCTAATTCTACACCCTCGCTACTCACCAGAGCCTAAGTCCATGTGCTTAGAAGCAAAAGTGAATTTTTCCTGGGGTTTTGATTTAAGAAAACCGTTCAAACCTCACCCAGACCATTCATCTGTCTCCTCTTCAGCACTTCCAGATAAAAGGGCTCAGAGAAAAATGTGTCTTTGGATCTGGGGAGAAGATAGTAATGTAACAAGTGTCGGTTCAGAGAGACACTCTCTGTCCCTGGGAGAAGATCACAGGGTGTTCCAACCTGGGGACACCTCTTTCTAAGATTTGTTTCCAGGCCAGATTAAAAAGTGGCTTAAGGGCTGGAGAAAAGACTCATTGACTAAGAAAGAGCACCTGTTGCTCTTGCAGAGGACCCAGGTTCAGTCCCCAGCACCCATCTGGTGGCTCACAACCATCCACAGACCCAGTTCCAGAGGATCCAACAGGCAACGTAATGCACACAAATTCATAAGGCAAACTGTTCATAAACATAAAGGTTTTGTTTGTTTGTTTTTTGAGTCAGGGTTTCTCTGTAGCTTTGGAGCCTGTCCTGGAACTAGCTCTTGTAGACCAGGCTGGTCTCGAACTCACAGAGATTCGCCTGCCTTTGCCTCCTGAGTGCTGGGATTAAAAGCTTGCACCACCACCACCCAGCCTTTAAAGTTTTATATATGTGTGTCTTATTGGACTTATTGGACCTGTAGAGATGGCTTACCAGGCAGAGCCAAGCCTGATGATTTGAATTTGACTCCCAAGGACCCCATGGTAGAAAGGGAAGGACCTGACTCTGGAAAGTGGTCCTCTGACATCCATGCTCAAGCTGTATGTGCGTGCAAGCGCGCACACACACACAAATACATTTTAACATTTAACAAAAACATAAAGTGACCTATTTGAGAAGATAAGCTGAGGCTGTGTGTGTGTGTGTGTGTGTGTGTGTGTGTGGTTGGGTTCACTTTAGAGTTTGTTCTTTGTGGCACTGGGAACACAATCCAGAGGCAGGGGGCATGTGCAAGGTGGTGAATGTTCTACCAGGCAGCAAAACTCCCAGCCCCCTGGCAATGTGTCATTCTTTTTGATTGTTTTGTTTTTTGGTAAATTTCTTGAGTTTCAGCTACCTGGAAATTAGTGACTACAAACCACGCCCAGAGGTTCTTAGGGTTCTGTCTAGACTTCTGTCACAGACAGGCAAACAGAGCCAGGACAGCTTCTCTGACCTCAGCCCTCAGAGGTTAGGAAGTAGCCCCTCCTCCCTTGGAGAATTCCTTTTCCCTTTTCTCCAAGGGTGATTAACTACCTCAGCCATCCTTCAAGGAAGGCCAAAAAGCTGTTTTGAATCTGTAGGGACTCAGAATAATCAGTTCCTGGCATTTCCGGCTTTGTGAGAAGCAGGATTTCCTGTTTCAAGGCGGGCTGGCTCCCCTGTCCTGATGTTAGGGAGCCTGTATGACAGATTACTAATCCATGTTGTTTCTCTGTGTGTCCAGGACAGTTAACTACCTTTCCTAATCCCCCAGCATTTGGCCAAAAAACATGATAAAAATTCAGGCCCGTGTTAGAACAGAAGGTCCTGCATTCAACTGTCCTACATATATTGCCCAAGAGGTCTTGTGGAATTCCGAGAAGAATTCAAGAGGCTAGACCTGGAAAAATGCAGCAACAAGAATAAGGAACTAACAAGCTGTGGGCCAGCAAGATGGCTTAGTGAGTGAAGGAGCTTGCTGCCAAGCCTGACAACCCTTGTTCAATCCCCAGGACCTTCATGGTAGAAGGAGATAACAGACTTCAAAAGCTGTCCTTGGATCTCTACCTTGGTGGCATGGTATGCAAGCATACACACCAACACACACACACACATTTAAATGTTATAAAATTTTGAACGAAATGACAAGCTATAGCTGAAAAGTCACATAGTGAGTAGCCCGTTAGATCTTCTACAGGGCCATGTGCCTCAGCTTTCTTTACCTGCAGAATGCCAACCTTCAACCCTTGTTAAAGAACCACCATCCTGGGCAGTAGCAAAGGCTGATTGTGCTGGCTTGAGAAGGAACTGTAAATGCAGATCTAGCCCCCTACCCCATCCCACACACAAGACATGCCACTCACATCGCAGTAGTCTAGACTATGGATCTGGAAGGTTCTCTTTTGTAGCTCAGAAATTCTCTGATTTCCGTGAGTTTGTCCTTCTGCCTCTTTAGAGTCTAATGCAGTGAACCTGACTCAGTAAAACTAGTCAGTCTAGGCTAGGGGTATGGTATCAGGTGCTTGTTTAGCATGTACAAAGCCCTGGATCCAATCCCCAGCTATAATAATAATAACAACAATAACAAAGTAGTTTAGCCAAGCAGGGCTGGAGAGATGGTTCAACAGTTCAGAGCACTTGTCACTTTTGCAGAGGACCCTGGTGGATCCCCACAGGCTACAGTTCCAGTTCCAAGGGACAGAAGGCTTTTGCCCCCCTGGAGCGCCTGCATGCACATCGTTCCTATAAACTTACATAATAAATGAGTAAATAAATCTTTTTTTTTAAACCTAGTTGGGCACAGAGGCCCACACTTCTGAAGTAAGGATGTTCAGAGGTTCAAGGTCCTTCCTGGGCTGGAGCGATTACTCAATGGGTATAGTGACTGGCCTTGAAGAACTGGTGACTGGATCCAACCCCTGGAACCCACAGTGGGAGGAGACTGGTCCCTGAATGTTGTCCTCTGACCTCTATACCTACATGGTGTGCCACACCTATGCCCACACTCTCTCCCTCATAATAATAATAATGATAATGATGATGATGTTAGTAATAATAATAATAATAATGGAACTTCTTGCCAGGCTTGGTGACACACACCCACAATCACAACACACCAATGCTCTTCATGAGGAGGTAGACGCGCTGGGGTTCAAACCGAGGACTTCGACATCCTAGAAAGCGCTCTCGGTTCGGCAGCCAGACACTGGAAGTGAAATGTAAATTCTGGGCTATGAGTCACAGCCCCGCGGAAAAGCTAGATGTCAAGGGTATCAGGGGCCCAGGTTTGGACCCTCAGCACCAGAAGACAAAATGCAACTCATGCCTGTGATTTCTCTTACATTTGGGGCAATGGAGGTATCTAAACACAGCTCAACAAAGGAAACAATTAGGTAACCCCCTAAACTGGTTTATAACCCCTTCTTTCTGGCCTCTGTGCTTTGTTGTCCTTATTTTTGGGGGCAGGGTCCCATTCTGCAGCCCTGGTTGGTCTGGAACTCACTATGTAGAACAGGCTGGCCTCGAACTAGCCTGGCTCCTCCTGCCTCCGCCTCCGGAGAGCTGGAGTCGAAAGCATTTTGCTAGGCTATCATCAACATTTTGTAAGTGTCTGTGTGTGTGGAGAGAGAGAGAAGGCGAGAAACCACATCAGGGAATGAGCTTAATCGGCTCCGGGCCTTTGTTTTACTCTTTAACCTAGTAATAAATCGCTGAAAACTCCCTTGGTATTCGGAGCATCCCGTCTGCACAAAGTCTCCCCACTGTTGGGGCAGCAATGGCAGAGCTGCTACGCAGTTTGCGTGTTATCCTCAAGGCCCAACCGTGTTCTTTCTACCTATAGGCTAAAGATGTCAGGCTGAATCTCAGGCAAAGGGGTGTGCTAAAGGATCGGAGGGAGGGCGAGGGGAGCCCAACTGAGATCTCCGCTGTCTCAAAAAAACTCAGCACCTCAATCAAGGGATAAAGCGATAATTAGGCCTCATTATCATGCAAGGCAGCCTCAGCTAAATTGGAATGTACCGGGAGAGACGAAAGGCTGGAGGCAGAGCTTGCTATGGCTGGAGACAGGCTTTGATGTCTGCAGGGAAGGTTGTGTTTCATACAGCCATCCAGCCAACCAAAACCACGCGGGCGGGAGCAACCCGAAACCCTTGGGATCCTGGCTTAAGGCAGACCTGGGCGAGCAGGGCCCCGGATGGGTGTCTGGGTGATTCTCCGCCTTCCCCATCTCAAGAAACCAGACAAGAGAACGTGTGGGTACCCGACTTTTGTGATCAGTGAGAACGTGGCTAAGCTACGGCAGATTTTTTTTTTTTTTTAACGTGCTGAGGGGAGAAAGGAAAAGAAAAAGGAGGGAAGGGCTTCTGTGTGTACCCCGAGAGGCCCCAACTAGCGTCGCAGATACTGCCGGAACCCTCGGAGGCTGCGAGCTACCGCAGCGTTTACACTCAGTGTTGTAGCAGAGAGAAGAAAATGAGCTAGGAAAGTAGGTTAATCTCCCACAGAAACAGAAGGGGTGGCAGGTACTTTTGTTTTTTAATACACCGTTCACTCTAATTGCTTCAGACGGGGAGCCGTGGAGCGCAGGGATTCCTCTTGTCCTCACCTCACCTTTCACCTGCTTAGTAGATTCCTTCACCATTCCTTTTTATTTATTTATTTTCTTCTTCTTTTTTAAAAAAAATTTTTTTTTTGAGAAAGTCACACTATATATAGTCCTGGCTAGCCTGGAACTTGATGTGAAGACCAGGCTGGCCTTGAACTCAGGTTATTTGCTGGCCTCTGCCTCCTCAGCGCTGGGGAACCGTCAAGCCCGACTTGCCTTTTGCTTGTATGTTTTTGAGACAGTCTCTTGTAGCCAAGGCTAGGCAAAAACTCTTACCAAACTGAGCCACATCCCCAGCTCCAATTTCTTTCCTTCTGGGATCAGCAGAACAAGGCTCAGGCACGACTACAAACACCACCCACCACCCAGAGTTCATTCGTTCCTTTCAAAACCAGCTGCCAGAGAGATGGCTCCAAGGGCAAGGGCACTTGTTGCCAAGTCTGAACCACCAAAATTTGATCCCGGGATGTACCTGGTAGAAAAAGAGAACAGACTCCCATAAATTGTTCTGTGACCTCCAAATATACATATGTGTACATATATACACACACATACATATATACACACACACTTAAATACACTGGAAAGAAAAAAGACAAAGGCTTGAGATACAGCACTTAGTGTACATATTTACAATCCCAACCTATATGAGGGATCAGGAATTCAAGGTCATTCTCAGCTACCTAGGAAATTCCAGGCTGTCTGGGAACATGTGTAAATCTATCTAAAATAAAATAAACCAGGCCGGGCAGTGGTAGCACATGCCTTTAATCCCAGCACTCAGGAGGCAGAGGCAGGCAGACCTCTGTGAGTTCGAGGCCAGCCTGGTTTACAGAGTGAGTGCCAGGACAGGCTCCAAAGCTACAGAGAAACCCTGTCTTGAAAAACCAAATAAAATAAAATAAACCACTAAAATTGAAAGAAAAAAAAGGCAGAGTATGCTATCAGGCTGTCCTAAGAAAGTCTTGATGTTTTAGAGCCCGGGGCAGGAGGATCAAGAACAGCAGGGAGTTTAAGGCCAGCTCGAACTACTTGGGGGTCTGTCAAACAAACAAGCTTCACATTCCGTCCACAGTTGTCTGTGTCTCCTCTCCTCATGTGACTGGAGGGTCCTCAGCACTGGTTGCTTTTGCTTTCTGGTACTGACAGCTCAGGCTATGGTGGAAGAGCCATGGGACAGCTCCAGGTGGGAGCCTCTGCCCCCTTCCCCTTCTGTTCTCCAGGAACTTGGTGAGAAGACCGTGAGCCTTGCATGGATGCACAAATCTTTTGCCCCCCAGTGTCTCTTGATTTTGGAGAAACCCTGTAATCTCTTCTCTGAAATCCTTGAAATGACGCGAACAGGGCACCCCATGAATTTAGGATAAACGGATTGCACAACTTTGAAATTACCCTGCTGATAGCTCATTCTGTGGAAGTTTTGGAAACAACACGCATGTCTTATCTGTGTGTGCATTCTGCTGTTGTTCTTGGTTTTTGAGACTTGGTCTCACCCTGTATGTAGTCCAGGCTAGGCTTGGACTAGAAGCAATCCTCCTGCCTCCAACTCCCAAGTGTTGGGATTACAAATGTGGTGTCTCCTATCTGGACTTTTGCCTTTACTCCGCTTTAAGGGTGGAGGCATGACGTGGGGGGGTGGAGGGGACGAGCCCAAGCAGCTGTGTGTTTTTTAAGTAATAAAATAGCATTCTCCAGAATTTCCAGTAAAACCCCTAAGATTGCAGCGGCTCATCCCTGAAATATGTGTGGGATGCTGGGAGCTCCCTGTATTTTCCAGGCAATTCCAACCCCCTTCCTATATCCCCAGAAAAGAAAACTCCCCAGGAAAAAAAAAAGCAGATGGGTTGTTTCTGAACAAATCAAACTCCCTTGGGGCCAGAGCTCCAAGCTCTAAATGCTAGCAGAGTGAACAGCCAGAAACCTACATTTGGTAAATTATTTATCTTATCTCTGGAACTCGGCAAAGAGTGGGGGACAGCGGCTTCTGAAGAAGGATGCTGTCTGTGGGTCGGGACTCCAGCTGGAATTTGGACTTTTACTAGAAAAGGGAAAAGTTCAGAGACCAGTGGGGCCCATGAAGAAATCTTTTTTTTTTTTTTTTTTCCAAATGGCTAAAGCAAAGCCAAGGAAAAATGACTTCAGAGTTCCGTGGAACAGGTCTGGTTCGTGTTTTGTCTAGCAGACTTTGCATTCCACCCGTATTAGGAGAATGTCAAAGCACACCAAACCAATAGATAATATAGAGCTCTGGCAATTCCTTCCAGAATTCTCCATCTCCCCTTCCTTGGAAAGGACAGCCAAAAGAAAACTGAGGTAATGCCTCCTACGGTGAACTGGGTTCCCCGCAGGCTCCTTGAATCTGTTCTTCCCAGTGCTAGGCCAGCATTTGGTACCAGTTCCGGGGAGCTACAGTTACTGATTGTGGGGCCACATGTGGAAACACGCTGGCCTGGAGCTGAGAGTGGGAGCTTTCGAGTCTGGATTGGTTCTGCAGGATCTAGACACTTTCCCTTAGAATAACACGGAGACTGGGGTGTTGACAGAGAAATTAGCTTTCATAATGATCTGCTTGATGAATCAATTCCGTCATGGTTACAATTGTGTATGTGTGTGGGGGGGTTGTTTGCTTGTTTGTTTTTGTTTTGTTTATTTGTTTCAGGGTCTCACTTTGTAACCCTGGATGGCCTGGAATTCACAGAGATCCACCTGCCTTTGCCTTTCAATTGCTGGGATTAAAGGAGTCCACCTGGCTCAATTGCTGGGATTAAAGGAGTGCGCCCCCATTCGGGCTGGCCCATTCATTACTCTTACATACCAGGGTTTATTTTGGGTGTTTTTTTTTTTTTTTGTTTCTTTGTTTTTTTTTTTTTTTTTTTTTGTGGCTTTCATAGTCTTTTGTTGTTGTTGTTGTTTTGGTTTTTAGAAACAGGGTTTCTCTGTGCACCCTGGCTGTCCCTTGCTTTGTAGACCAGGCTAGCACTCACTGAGATCTACCTGCCTCTGCCTCCTGAGTGCTGGAATTAAAGGCCTGTGCCACCATTGCCTAGCTCTTTGTTGGTGGGGGGGGGGCATTCTTATTTAAACCCAAGAACATAATTTTGGAACAGCTTTGCTCCCCTCCCAAAGAAACTTTAGACAGAGCCGGGCAGTGGTGGCACACACCTTTAATCCAAGCACTCTGGAGGCAGAGGCAGACAGATCTCTTGTGAGTTCGAGGCCAGCCTAGTCTACAAGAGCTACTAGTTCCAGGACAGGCTCCAAAGCTACAGAGAAACCCTGTCTCAAAGCCCTCCCCCAACCCCCCCAAAAAAAAGAAAGAAAAAGAAACAAACAAAAAAGAAACCTTAGGCAAACAAGGTAAAACAGCAGCACATCTTTATATAGATAAGCAAAAATCCTGGAAAATAAACACACAACACATCTTTACATGGCTAAACAAATAGAATATGTTTGCACAAATATTCCACAAACCATATATGTATGTACACACACACACACACCACAAGAGCCCACAGTTGAGAGACTTTAATTAATTAATTAATTATGTTTTGTTTTGTTTTTCAAGAGAGGATTTCTTTGTGTAACAGCCCTAGATGTCCTAGAAGCAGCTCTGTAGACCAGGTTGACCTCGAACTCACAGAGATCTGCCTGCCTCTGCCTCCAGAGTGCTGGGATTAAAGGCCTGTGCCACCTCCGTCTGGGAATTTTGGGCTAGTTTTATGTCAACTTGACATAGGCTAAGCCGTTTGAAAGTAGGGAACTTCAACTGAGAAATGCCTCCATAAGGCCAGGCCTGTGGGGCACTTTCTTAGTGTTTGATGTGGGAGAACTCAGCACCATTGTGGATGGTGCCATCCCTGGGCAGGTGGTCCTGGGATCTATAAGAAAGCAGGCTGAAGCCTGGTAGTGGTGGCACACATCTTAATCCTAGCACTCGGGAGTTAGAGACTGGCGGATCTCTGGGAGTTAGAGACCAGCCTGGTCTACAGAGTCAGAGTTCCAAACAGGCTCCAAAAGCTACAGAGAAATACTGTCATGAAAAATAAAATAAACAAACAAACAAAAAACACAAAATAACAAAAAGAAAGGAAGGGGGAAGGAGGGAGGGAGGGAGGGAGGGAGAGAGGGGGAGAGAGAGAGAGAGAGAGAGAGAGAGAGAGAGAGAGAGAGAGAGAGAGAGAGAGAGAGAGAACAGGCTGAGTAAGCTGTAAGGAGCAGCTGTGAGGAGCGCTTCTCCATGACCTCTGTGTAAAGTCCTGCCTCCAGGTTCCTGCCCTGCTTGAGTTCCTGTTCTGACTTCCTTTTATGAACAGTGCTGTGGACTCACAGGGCAAATGAATCCTTTCCTCCCCAACTTGTTTTGTCGTGGTGTTTCATCATGGCAACTGTAGCCTTACGGCTCTCTTTCTCTGTGTGTGTGTTTTGGTTTTTCAAGACAGGGTTTCTCTGTAGCTTTGGGGTTTGTCATGGAACTCGCTCTGTAGACCAGGCTGGCCTCAAACTCACAGAGATCCGCCTGCCTCTGCCTCCCGAGTGCTGGGATTAAAGGCGTGCGCCACCACCACCCGGCTCTCTGTGTGTTTAATATAGCCCAGGTTGGCCTCAAACTTGCTATGTAGCTGGAGATGACCTTAAGCTCCCGATTCTCCTGCCTCTACCTTCTAGAGTGCTGGATGACAGCCGTGAGCCACTGTGCCCACTTTCTGTGGTGCAGGGGTTGGGACACAAGGCTTCGCTGGTTTCACGTACCAGGCAGTATTCTCCCGGTCCAGCTACATCCCTGACCCCAGTGAACCATCAGAGCAACCTCAAGCCTTTCCCTCTCTTCTGGTTGCGCTGGGGAGTTCACGCCCTGTTTTTTCACACGGTGTTCTTTATTCCTGACATGTGAGTTCAAGCCCTTCCACTGCTTGACCCCTCTGCTCCTTTTCTAGTCTTAAGGTACACACGAGACATCCCCATCCTCCCCTTTGAAGTTCCCCCAGTCTTTAGTTAAGACAAAAAGACCAACTTCATTTATTCTTTTTTTTCTATTTTTTAAAATAATATAATAATTGCTAGGCATGGTGGCACATGCCTTTAATCCCAGAACTCGGGAGACAGAGGCAGGTGGATCTCTGTGAGATTGAGGCCAGCCTGGTCCACAAGAGCTAGTTCCAGGACAGGCTCCAAAATTACAGAGAAACCCTGTCTCGGGGGGGGGGGGGGGAGTCCTTGCCTCAAAAAAAAAAGCTGCAAACAAAAAAGCCAAAAACTTCCAGAGGCAGGGAAGAGAGATCAGTGGGTAAAGCTTTTGCAATGCAAGTGGTCGCTGAGTTTCAAACTCACTGTGTAGACCAGGATGGCCCTCAACTCACAGATCCATCTCCCTCTGGGTCCCAGGTTCCAGAATCAGGGTCTTGTGCAACTGAGCTGCATCCTTAGTCCTCTGGGAGCTGTCCACCGCAGATTCCACAGAAATCCCTTCTCAATGACTGTGGGTCTCCATTCATGCTAGCTAATCTTAAATCACCACTCAGTACCCCAATCCCACTCCCACACACACCCCTGTGGGTTTTTTTTTTTTTTTGTGTGTGTGTGTGTGTGTGTGTGTGTGTGTGTATGTGTGTGTGTTTTCTGAGATTCTGAGACAAGTTATTTTTCTGTTTAGCCCTAGCTGTTCTGGTCTCTTTGTAGACCAGGCTGGTCTCGAACTCTCAGAGATCCACCTGCCTCTGCCTCGCTGAGTGCTGGGATTAAAGGTGTGTACCACTATGCTTGACTAAATCCCTAAAGTTTTTAACATTGCCTTCAGAGTTCAGTTTGTAGCAATGTATTGGGAATAAGCAAACATCTTGGGATTTTCGGTAGAGGGTGTCTTCTCTAAACCCCGGAATATATGGTTCTAGAGTGGATGCCTTTGACGTGAAGTAACTCAAATGTAGTCCCTGCTTCTAAGCCTCCTCGAGGAGAGGGGTGGGCCTGCTTCCTTCCTAGAGTATTGCTAACTGCATGTCTGAGAAGTTGCCAGGTCATATGGGATAGGCAGCTGTCTACATGGTAATTTGATGGGTTTGAGGAAATCCCCTGCTTAAAATATCTTCCCTCATGGATGGCCTTGGTGCTTGCCTTAAATGTATCACTTACCCTTCAGTGCAAGGTACTGAGGAAAGGCAGTTGTTACCCAAGAGTGGCCAGAGAGCCACACTGGCACTCAATAATGCTTCCTGCATCCAAAGGAATTCACCAGATGGGGTAAAGCAGACACAGGGCAGATTCCTGTTAATTAGGGAGTTGATCCTCCACGGTCAGAAGTCTGGGGTGCTGGGCCTCTCAGGTGAGGGACCTCGAAAAGGCCTGATCACAAGACTAGTCCAGGAGATGGAAGGAGGGGACTCCAGATGTTCCCAAGAGGATTCCAGCCTGCTGTGGTGGCCTGTGTGTCATTAATCCCAGCACTTCGGAGACAGAAGCAGGCAGATCTCTGAGTCCAAGGCCAGCCTGGTCTACACAGAACGTTCCAGGGTTATAGACAGACAGATCTTGTCTCACACCAAACAAAGATAAAACAACACAAACATAAGTAAACAGCTCACCCTAACGTGCTCTGCGTGCTGAACAGGTGTAAATGTCACAGCCAAAACTTCACCGAGATGCCACTGCGAACAGTTAATTACCAGGCTAAGTCACCATGTCCCGAGTGCCTGTGATGTACTTGGCAATTATTGACTCCTGTCTAGGAGGGTGCTATTATTAGCCTCAATTATAGGCAAAGAAACTGAGTCTTCAAAGATTCAGCTTGCCCAACCTCCAACTGGCTGAGTCAGGACTGGAGGAGGGAGGGGGAACCTGAGCGTATGGGAGACTAAAACAATGAGTCCTCAAAAACTTGACACTCAACTGTGACCTAGCCCGAGTCATCCAAAGAAGGTCGTCCAGCCATAGCCTTGGACGGGGCATGGGTTTCAGAGTTGGTCCCCCCCCCGTCCCCCACAAGCCCTTGCTTATGCTTGAGTAAGTAATCTACCTCTGAGCCAAAGAACCTTCCCTCTAAGAGATGGTTCAGCGATTAAGAGCACTGACTGCTCTTCTAGAGGACCTGGGTACAATACCCAGCACCCACACAGCAGCTCACAACTGTCTGTAACACCAAGATCTGACACCCTCACACAGACATACATGCAGGCAAAACACCAGTGCAAATAAAAAAATAAATAAAAAAATAAGAAAATAAATGTATTTGCCAGGTGATGGTGGCACATGACTTTAATTCCAGCATTTAGGAGGCAGAGGCAAGCAGATTTTTGAGATCTAGTTCAGCCTGGACTACATAGTGAATTACAGACCAGCACTGAGTAAAACTCTGTCTCAAATAAATAAATAACTTGTTTCTTATATTATTTATTTACTTATTTATTGGTTTTTGAGACAGGGTTTCTCTGTATAGCCCTGGCTGTCCTGAAACTCTCCCTACAGTCCCAGGCTGGCCTTGAACTCGTGAAAGACGTCTTCCTTTCTGACTTCCAAGTGCTAGGATTAAAGACACATGCTATGATGAAGGTTCAAAGCTTAAAATAATATTGTGTATGCATGTGTGCGTGCATGTGTATGTGTGTTGTGTGTACTCTGTGTGTATGTTGTATGTGTGCTGTGTGTACTGTGTGTATGTTGTTTGTACTGTGTGTGCTGTGCGTGTGTGTGCTGTGTGTACTGTGTGCATATGGTGTGTGTGTGCACTGTATGTACTATGTTGTGTGTGTGTGCTGTGTGTGTGCTGTATGTACTGTATGTGTATGTTGTGTGTCCTTGCAGGTGTCCTTGAAGGTCAGAGGAAGGCATTAGATTCCCTGGGAGCTGGAATTAAGAGATGAAAGCCACCGTGTGGGTGCTAGGAACAGAACCTGGGTTTTCTGCAAGAACAGCAAGCACTCTTACCCCTGAGCAATCTCTCCAGCCCCCTTCCCTTCTTTATAGGAATTTTGTGACAGGGTCTCAATTAGTTGCCTTGAAATTGAGATCCTCTAGCTTCAATCTGTGGAGGAGTTATTAAGAAAGCCCTTAGCAGCTGAGCAGTGGTGGCTCACACCTCTAATCCCAGCACTTGGGAGGCAGGGGCAGGCGGATCTCTGTGAGTTCAAGGCCAGCCTGGTCTACAGAGAAAGTTCCAGGACAAATAGAGAATAGAGATGTTACATAGAGAAACCCTGACCCCCCAAAAAAAGAAAAAGAAAAAAGAAAAAAAGAAATGAAAGAAAAGAAAAAGGAAAGAAAGAAAAAGAGAAAGAAAGGAAGGAAGGAAGGAAGAAAGAAAGAAAGAAAGACAGAAAGAAAGGAAAGGAAAGGAAAAAAGCCTTTATCTTGCCAGGACTTTAAAATGCAGAGCTGAACTCTGAGTTTCATGAACAACAGAAACCAACTATTCTCTGAGTTCTGGATCCTAGAAGTCTGAGATCAGCAACGCTACAGGCTGCTTCTTCCTAGGCCTCTCCCCACACACGCGGACAGATAGCTGTCTTCTCATCTTTGTGTCTTCTCAAGGTTTCTGTGTGTCCCAGCCCTCTTCTCCACTCTGATCCCACCTCTCTTTTCTGAGACAGTACCATTGAACGATTTTTTGGTACACTTTGAAGATGTGTCTCTGCCAAGGCACCTTCTGATTGGTTTAATAAAGAGCTGACCAGCCAATAGCTAGCAGGAGACGATAGGCGGGACTTCCAGGGAGAGTCTGAGGAGAATCTGAGGCACCTGTGATTTGCCGGCCAGAGGCGGAGGAAATGGGATGCTGCCTGGCTCTGAGGAGAGGCAACGAGCAATGTGGCAGAACATAGACTAATATAAACGGGTTAATTTAAATTATAAGAGCTAGTTGGGAATAAGCCTAAGGCCAAAATTTCATAATTAATACATCTCTGTATCATTATTTGGGAAGTGGTGGTCCAAAGAAAATCCAACTACAAGGCAGGGTCCTTTGCTGAACAGATTAGCCTTGAACTCACAGAGATCCACTTTAATCTACCTCAATCTACCTCTAGCTCTCTGGCCGTAAAGGTGTGGAACACCACATCTAGGGAATCCCAGAATATGGGAGGCTGAGATTCGAGATTACTGTGAGTTCCAAGCCAGCCTAGCCTATGCTGAGACTGTAACCCACCCTACCTTCAGCCTCCCCCAGTCAGGGTTTCACTGTATAGTTCTGGTTGTCCTGGAACTCACTCTGTAGACCAGACTGGAGACTCGGTCTTAAACAAAAAATAGATTAAAAAAAAAATGAGGAACTAGTGAGATGGCTTGGGTGGGAGAAAGAAAGCATTTGCAGCCAAGCCTGATGACCCGAGTTGTCTTGCTGGGGTCTAGATAATAGGAGAGAACAGACCCCTAAAAGTTATCCTTAGGTCTCCACAAGAACATAGCAGCTCGCCTTTAATCCTAGCGTTGGGAGACGGGCAGGTGGGTCTCTGTGAGTTCGAGGCCAGCCTGGTCATCCAGAGCTTCATAGAGATCCTGTCTCAAAAAACCACTGCCCCCCAAACCCACACCAGAAAAAAAACGGGGGACATGATGGCACGCCATGAGAGAGCTGGAGCTCACGTGCACAGCCACACGCATAAAATAAACAAATGTAATTACGTCAATCTGTTCAAAGGAGTAATTCAAGCCGCTAATCCCAGCATTTAGGAGACCGAGGCAGGAAGACTGTGCGGCAGCCTGGCTTTGTTAAATAATGCAACTCTGTATCAAAAGGCAAAAACCCAAACAAGTAAAATACAAAAACAAGCAGATGGTTGCCGCTCCCCGCCTCAGCCTCTGATCTTGTGGGTCTGGAGTAGCCCCAAAATTTGCATTTCTGACAGGCTTCCAGGTGCTGGGGTTCCAAGGACCACACAGTTTCAGAACCTTCCACCTGTGGCCCCAGTGACTGGGGCGAAGCCCGCAGGTGGGCAGAGCAGAGAAAGGCCATTTTCCATATTTGTGCTGAGGAGACAACTGGAAAGTCCCCCTGCACCTGAAAATTCCCCACAAAAAGTTTTGGTTATTGTGGCAACTCCAACTTGTAAACAGGTTACCGGAAGAAGCCCGCATTACCTATACCATGAACGTGCCCCTTGGCAAATACTGCCTGTCATTACCAGTGCTTATTCTGTTGAGAATCGAAGCAGCCTGTGCCAGCAACCAAGTCAGTACGGCATCACGACCATAGGACTTAGACAAGTCACTGTGTCATTGCTGATGAGACTTGGTGTTAGTCATTTATACAGCAGAGAGCAGGTGTGTGTGTGTGTGTGAGAGAGAGAGAGAGAGAGAGAGAGAGAGAGAGAGAGAGAGAGAGAGAACACACCAGCATGACTGTGCCATGGGAAGCCTGTAGATATCAGAGAACAGCCTCAGGGTACCTACCTTCCACCCTGAGCCAGGGTCTTTATTTGCTCCTGGCAGTCACGTCTGAGAATCTCCTGTCTCTGCCTGCTTCCGCGGCGGTCTCTTCGTAGGATCACAGGGAATTGCAGACACAGCTCCCTTGCTCAGCTTTATCTACGTTCTGGAGATTTGAACTCGCGTCCTCATACTTGCTAGACACTGAGTTATCTCCCCAGCCCAGATAAGCTGTTCTTTAATTGTCCTAACAGCTCTCAACCTTTATGAGTCTGCTGATCATACATGTGTATGTCTGTATACATATAAAATAAGTGACCATTAGGCAGAGACAGGACCATGATTTGTTTCTTCTACAGTCCTTCCTGCTTCTCAGAATTTATTTTTTTAAATATTTTTATGGTTTATTTAATGTGCATTGGTGTGAAGGTGCCAGATTCCCTGCAACTGGATCTTCAGACAGTTGGGAGCTGCCATATGGGTGCTGGGAATTGAACCCAGGTCCTTTGGAAGAGCCGTCAGGGCTCTTAACCACTGAGCCATCTCTCCAGCCCTGCTTCTCAGAATTTAGTGCCTTGAACATTCAATAGGAGTTATTTCCTCGTTTTGTTAAAACTAGTCAGCACCAGCACAAGACACAAGAGAGTCATTGCTGATCTTTTGAGACAGGGTCTCACTATGTAGCAATGGCTAGCCTCCCATTCACTCTGTACACCCAGGCTGGCCTCAAACTCACAGACATCCTCCTGCCTCTGTTTCTCCTGTGTTGGGATTAAAGACTTCAGTGACCACACCAGATTTTTGATAATTTCATGTATCTTAATCGTATGTATCTGAACTTCCCTTTCACTTCTCCCAGGCACTGAGTTTCCTGGCTCCTGTGAGTACTTTCGTGTATTTGTTTTTCAAGACTGTTTTCTCTGTAGTTGTGGAACCTGTCCTGGAACTGGCTATGTAGACCAGGCTGGCCTTGAGCTCACAGAGATCTGCCTGTCTCTGCCTCCCGAGTGCTGGGATTAAAGGCCTGCACCACCACCACCCAGCAGTTTCATTTTATTTTTAATTGGTTCCGGCTAGTGTGCTGGCTGGACTGGTCAGCTTGCTCTTGTGTAGGTCTGGTGCAGGTAGCCACAACTGCCGTGTGCTCATGAGCACGACCGTCACGCCCTGTCCAGGGGACAGCATTTCTCGGCACTCCTTCCTGTCCTCTGGGTCTTCAGTCAGTCCTTCTGGAGCCTCTTCTACCATTCCAGGACAGGTTCCAAAGTTATACAGAAAAACCCCATCTCAAAACAAACAGAAAACAAACAAAAACAAAAACCAGGATGCTGCTTCTTTTGCACTGCCCACGATCAGGGTACCAACCCAGCACCTGGCCCGTGCTAGTCGAGTAAGTACTCCATTGTGGCGGCAGAGCTCAGCCCAGTTCTGGTATTGCCCTAGGTGCCATTCCTCTTGGACACAATATTGTCTTTCATCTATTGCCTCTCTTCCTGGATCTCTAGAGTGTGCCCGTTTGCTGTCTGTGATCTGAGCATGCCTTCTGATGCACAGTGACACCCCAGGGATGAATGACGGCTTGCATCTTCATCACTTGTGGTCCTTGGGCAACTTATTTCATTTTCTAGGTATGCGAGTAATAACGAGAATTAGAGAAAAATATGCACATATGTGCCATATGGATATGGCATGAATATGCATGTGCCATATGTACCATGGGAAAGGACTGATGAACACACAGCTAATATTAGATAGCATGGACGTGCCAGTGGACACCTGTAATCCAGTGACAATTACGAGGGACGCCAAGGGAAGGAGAGCTATGCAGTCAGCTCAAGGGCAGCCTGCTCTGCAGAGTGATTTCCAGGCCAGCGAGAACTTGATGAGGTCCTGTCTCAACCCCTCACCCTCCAAAAAAGTTAGATTGTAATTGTTGACTTGTTCACACAGGGTCTGGTGTAGCTTAGACTGTGGTGGAACACCCTGCGTAGACAGAGGTGATCTAAAATTCCTGATCCTCCTTCCTCTACCTCCCAAGACTAGGATCAGATCCACGCACACACCATACCCGGCGTAGGTATCATTTTTTATTAGACCACACCCACTTTTCTAGGCCTTTGCTTTAGGACACGTCATCTTTTTATTTATTTATGTATAGTTACGTATTTCTACTGTTGGGACAAGAACCCAGGCCCTTGTACATGTCATGCAAGTACCTCTCTACCACTGAGATATTCCTCCAGCCTGGAATCTGGAAATAAATTTATGCTAGTACTTTTGTTTGTTTGTTTGTTCGTTTGTTTTTGTTTTTTCAGACAGGGTTTCTCTGTGTAGCTTTGGAGCCTGTCCTGAAACTCACTCTGTAGACCAGGCTGGTCTCAAACTCAGAGATCCACCTGCCTCTGCCTCCTTAGTGTTGGGATTAAAGGCATGTGCCACCTCTGCCCAGCACAAGTACATTCTTAAAGAAGACAGAATTTTGCTTCAAAAATCTTTTTTTTTAAAAGCTGTTTTTGGTTTGTTTGTATATTTGGTGCTAGGAACTGAACTCAGGGTCTTGTGCCTACTAGGTAAGTTCATTTACTGAGCTGTGTCCCCAGCCCTGAAGACCAAGTATTTTATTTATTTATTTTTGATTTTTTAAGACAGGGTTTCCCTGTAGCTTTTGGAGTCTGTCCTGGAATTAGCTCTTGTAGACCAGGCTGGCCTCAAACTTGGAAGACTTTTTTTTTTGTTTGTTTTTTTTTGTTTTTTGGGTTTTTTTTTTTGTTTGTTTTTTGAGACAGGGTTTCTCTGAAGCTTTTTTAGAGCCTGTCCTGGAACTAGCTCTTGTAGACCAGGCTGGCCTCGAACTCACAGAGATCCACCTGCCTCTGCCTCCCGAGTGCTGGGATTAAAGGCGTGCGCCACCACCGCCCGGCATTGGAAGACTTTTTAAGTCTTTTTTTTTCTAAACTTTATTTAACTTTATTTCATGCTCATCGGTATAATGATGTCAGATTCTCTTGAATTGGAGCTACAGACAGCTGCAAGCTGCCATGTGGATGCTGGGAATTGAACCTGGGTCCTCTGGAGGAGCAGTCAGTGCTCTTAACCACTGAGCCATCTCTCCAGCCCCGACTTTTTAAGTCTTGAATTCTGGGATTCGAGGCAAGAGGTGGCCCTCACCTCTGGGTTGAAGTTTGTATTTTTGTTTTCACCATTTCAGACAGAAAAGATCATTATATAACTAATTCTTTCTTTTCTTTTTTAAAATTTGTCCATTTATTTTACATCCCAGTTGCAGCATCCCCATCCCCATCCTTCCCTCCCCATTTCCTCCTCTTCTGTCTTCGTCCAAGAAATGACACATCTCCTATGAGTATCAATAAAACATGGCATATCAAGTTGCAGTAAGACTTAACACCTCCCCGTGTGTTAAGGCTGGACAAGGAGACCCAGTATGAGGAGTAGGGTCCTAAAAGCCAGAGTCGGAGACAGCCCCTCTTCCTGCTAGTTGAAGTCCCGTAAGAGGACCAAGCCATGCAGCCTGGTCTACAGAGTGAGTTCCAGGACAGTCAGGGCTCCACAGACCAGAAACCATGGCGCACACGAACAAATAGTAAATGTGCCCCATTGTCTCAGGCATTTGAACCTGTCCCCATGGATGATGGCTTGGGGAGGTTTAGCTGGTGTGGCTTTCTTGCAGGAAGTGTATCACCAGAGGTGAGCTTTGAAAGCTCTAAGACTCACCCCATTTCGTGCGTGTTCTCTCTGTTTGCTATGGTTCAAGATGGGAGTCCTCAGCTTCTCCATCTGTTCAACCAACTGCCTGAGCTCTGATTTTGTGGACTCCAACCCTAAGCAACCAGAAGCCCAAATAAACCTTTCCTTCTGTAAATCGCCTTTCCAGCATGCTTTATTACAGCAACAGGAAAGTAACTCTTATTAACTGCTATAAAAAACTTTACTTGCCGGGCGGTGGTGGCGCACGCCTTTAATCCCAGCACTCGGGAGGCAGAGGCAGGCGGATCTCTGTGAGTTCGAGGCCAGCCTGGTCTACAAGAGCTAGTTCCAGGACAGGCTCTAAAAAATCTGCAGAGAAACCCTGTCTCGAAAAACCAAAAAAAAAAAAAACCAAAAAAAAAAAACAACAAAAAAAAAAACTTTACTTTTCTCTCCCAGTGCTAGAGGCTGAGCCCCCAGGGCCCACTGCATATTAGGCAAGTGCTTATACCAGTGAGCCACATCTTCAGCCCTAAAATGATTGGCTGACTGACAAATCAAGGTATTGGGTGTTGAACACAGGGCCTTATGCGTGCTAGGCAAGTGCTCTGTCAGTTAGCTACATTGTGATGCTCACTGTTCTTATGGATGGTGACAATAAATGCTTAGATGTTGTCACATTAGCAATACAAATAATTGGTGTGAGATCTGTTTGTTTGTTGCTGTTGGTTTTTCTAAGACAGGGTTTCTCTGTGTAGCCCTCTGTCCTGGAACTTGCTCTGTAGAGCAGGCTGGCCTTGAACTCACAGAGCTCTGCCTGCCTCTGTTTCCCAAGTGCTGGAAGTATTAGTATGTGCCACCACTGCCCAACTGAGTTTAAAAAGAGGAGAAAATACCAGGCGGCCTCACATTAGTCTGAAAGAAACACAATGAACTCACGACTGGCTGTTGGCCAGCTTAACTCCCATTCATAAGAATGATTTCGGGTATGATGCCGGCTGACGTAAGTATGACCTTCTCTAGATGAGTGGGTGTCTTTTCTAGCCCTTATTATCTAGCTCAGGCTGGCCTAGAACTCCTGTTCCTCCCACTTCGGCCTCTGTGACTGCTAGGATTACCAGCACGTGCCACCATGCCCAAATCACGTGGCATCATTGGACATAGAAGCAGATGTCACCCTAGGCAAGGAAAGGTAATGCCAGTGCTGTAAGTCCCCGGGGACAGCTGACTTTGTATCCAGATACTCAGAGGCTCTCTGGCTTCCAGGCACCTGGCATACATTGTTGAAGTCTGTTGTCTCACCTACAGAGGAGGCCGAGGCCGAGGGATTCCTAGAATTTGAGAGGTTTGAATCCCTTCTTAAAAATAAAACAAAGTCTGGACTACAGTGTAAGACTGTGGGTAATGGGGCTGGAGAGATGGCTCAGTGGTTAAGGGCCCTGGCTGCTCTTCCAGAGGGTCCAGGTTTGATTCTCAGCACCGTCTGCAACTCCAGCTCCCGCCTCAGGGGACCTGATGCCCCCCTCTGGCCTCCACGTGGTACACAGACATACTTGCTGACAAAGCACACATATACAGAAATAAAGTTAAATGAAGTTGGGCATGGTGGGGAAACTGAGGCAGGTAGATTCCCTTCAAGATGGAGGTACCCCCCAAGCTACAGTGAGTTTCAAGTCAGCCTCAGCTACAGTTAGATCCTATGCAGACAAATACAACGACAACCGGCAAACAATTAGAAACAATAACAATCAAAACACAACATGAAACTAAGCCAGGTGGTGCTTTAGAGGCTGAGGCGGGAGGATCACAAGGTCTGTATCACCACGAGCGACACAGCAAGACCATGTCCGGAAAAAAGCTAACCCAGCCTGACAGTCCAGCTCCACGGTTCTAGTCAGGAGGCTGAGGCAGGGGGGATCCAATGAGTTCAAGGACAGCCTGGGCAACTTAGCGAGTCCCTGTCTCAAAGAGAGAAAGGAGGGCTGGCAATGCAGTTCAGTAGTTGAGTGATTGTTTACCACATTGCAGAACTGAGGCTCACTCAGTCCCCAATATTATAAAGAGCATCAAAAGCCCAAATGCAAAATTGTTAAGAGCCAGTGAGATGGCTCACTAGGTGAGGCGCTTGCTGTCAATAAATGTTTAAACAAATTAAAGCGTTAGTTATTCTGTGTTTGTGTGCATGACCCTGTAAGTTTGTGTGTGCATGAAGCTGCTGGAGGACAGAAAAGGGTGTCAAACCTCCAGGAACTAGACTTACACGTGATTTTGTGAGTTACCATATGGGTGCTGGGAACTGTACCCAGCTACAATGTAAAAGAGAAAAAAAAAACTACAAAAAGTACAAAAAGCAAAGGAACAAAACAAACAAACAAACAAAAACCCCCTCAAATCCACCATTTCCATAAAACAAAAACAGAAACACAAACAAAAGCCCACGAAACAAAGCAAACTCCTTCAAAGGGTCGGTCGGACAGCTTGGCTGTTTGCCGAGAAGCGCTGGCCACGCTGAGATGGGTCTGTGTCTAGTGAGACGAGCTTGGGAAAGAGGAAGCATATGTTGAAAAGTAAGTTTCTCCAAAGGATCAAGAGGGTTAGTGGCTGCCTTTGTTGTCCGCTTGGATCTCAAGCAGTCTGGGTATGGACCAGGATGTGGGCTGAGACAGTACTCAGCAGCTATCAGCTTCAAAAGACAGCTTGAGTTGGGGATCTTCTGTCTCTCCTGTGGTGAGGAAAGCCGCTGGCCTATTGGTCTTTCAGATCTGTAGCTGGGCTCCAGGAGAGCCTAAGGATCACCCCTCTTACTTTCTGCTTTTGCTTTATTTAAAGAAGCTTTTGTTTGCTCTTACCAGGGGTTGGAGGGAAATCTCACTTCCATTTCAGGCAATGCCTGGGATTAAAGGCAGGGGGCTTCAAAGACACTAGGCAAGCACTCATAATCTACAGCCCCACCCTCACCTTTCTGAGACAGGGTTTCCCTATGCAGCCCTGGCTGTCCTGGAACGCACTGTTGTAGACTAGGCTAGCCTTGAACTCAGAGATCTGCCTGCTTCTGCCTCACCAGCGCTGGGATTGAAGGCAGGCACTACCACATCCACCTAGCTTAGGGTAATTTTTGTAAGAGAGAAATAAATCATGCAGATACTAATTACTTCTACGAATTAACTTAAAAACCTTAACAAGAAGAAGCCACATGGCAGCACACACCTTTAATCCCAGCACTCGGGAGGCAGAGGCAGAGGCAGACAGATCTCTGTGAGTTTGAGGCCAGCCTGGTCTACACAGCAAGTACCAGGACAGGATGCAATGCTACAGAAAAACCCTGTCTCGAAAAATCTAAATAAATAAATAAAGAAAAAAAACACATTGTCCAGTTCAGCTCCAGAAGCCCAGGGGCACGGTTCCATGGGTTCAGTGGTTGGTGTGCACACTTGCCTAGACGTCCAAGGCCCTGGATTAGATCCCTGGCATTGACAAGCAAGAGCTTTAAAACTGGCCTGGCTGTCCCTTCAAACTTCCTCCTACACATCTCTGATTACAAACATTGCCGTCAACCTTTGACACAGACTTGATTAAATCTATCATATGGAAATGACCTATGGGTCACTTTGATTAGTGTTCAGCTTAGTGATATCAAATGATACTCTCTCCCCCATGTGCCAGCACAGCTATGGCTCTTTTCTTTCCAAAACCACACATTATTTAATTATTGGAGTGATTTTTCTGATTCTTTTATAGGGTTTTCCCAACCCCTAACCCCCGACCCTTTCTTTTGTAGGGTTGATTATGTAGCCCAGGCTGACCTGGCCTCAGCACCAGAGTGCTGGAATTACAAGTGTCACCGCTCCCGGTTAATAATTCACTATCTTTTAAAAGTTTTTTTTTTTAATATTTTATTTTAAATTATGTGGGTGTGGGGTGGGGAGAGGCAGATGCGTGTGAAGGCAGGTGTCTGAAGGGACCAGAATAGGACCTAGGACCACTGAAAGCTAGGGCTCCAGAGGGTGTGAGAGCTGACATGGTGCAGGGAACTCAACTCAGGCCCTCCAAAAGAGGAGCAAGCACTACTAACAGCCGGGCCATCATGGCTCTAGTCCCCCACTCTGTTTGTATGTTTGTTTACCGAGGAGGGGAGGGCAGAGGACAACTTGGGAGATTTGAGAATCCCAGAGATCAGACTCTGCTTGGCAGCACCTCCACCCACAAAGCCATCTCACCTGCCCTTAGCCAGCATGGTACCTTTGGACCCTTCCAGGTATAAGAGCTTTCCAACGTCAACTCCCAGAGCTGCCCTCTGACCTCCACATGGTCACTGTGGTCTGCACCCATGTGCCCTTGCCCCACATCAATGTAATAATAATAATAATAATAAAATGACATTTCAACAATCTCTCTTCCTGTTGCTGTCACTGTCGTCATCACAATCGGCAGCAGCGTCGTCACGGCTGGCGTTTGTTAGGAGTCTGTGGCATCTGGGGCTAGGCTGCTCACTGACCTCCTTTTACAGCGAGGAGGTAGGCGATACCATCTGTATCCAGTCCACACCCTAGGAAGAAAGATTAGGAAATAGCCATTTGCATAGCCACCAGGTACTACTCAGAACAGAACGCAGCCTAATTGAATCTTCTGGTTTATTTTTTTCTCACCTTCTTTTATTTTTTCTGAGTCCACTTAAATGTTCTGGGTTTTTGTTGTTTGCCTTATTTGGGGATGAACCCTAGGAATGCTAGGTGAATTTCTTTTCTTTTCTCTTTTCTTTCTTTCTTTTTTTTTGAGACAGAATTTCCCAGTAGCTCTGGAACGCGCTCTGTGGATCAGAGCTGGTCTTGAACTCACAGAGATCCACTTGCCTCTGCCTCCCAAGTGCTAAGATTAAAGGCATGGACCACCACCGCCTGGCTCTGTTTTTGCTTTTTTTTTTTTTTTTTTTTGGAGCCTGTCCTGGAACTAGCTCTTGTAGACCAGGCTGAATTTGAACTCACAGAGATCCGCCTGCCTCTGCCTCCCGAGACCTGGGATTAAAGGTATGGGCCACCACCATTGCCCAGCACAGAGGAATGTTTATCATTGAACTAATTATTCAGCCATAAATCTAGCTACCCTATACAGCTCAGTTTGGCAATCCTCCTGCCTCAACCTCCTACGTGCTAGGATTACAGGTATGAGAGACTACACCTGGTTCATAAAATGATTTTAATCATGATGTTTATGTTGGGTCATATTCTTTCTCGTCCATCAGTGTTTGTTGGGTGAAAGGTGGGCATGGTAGAGGCATGCTTGTAACGTAGGCAACTGGGAAGGCAGAAGCAAAGGAACTGTGTGAGACCTGCCTGGTTTAGGGAGTATATAGTGAGGATATTAGGAAGTACAAAAGGACCGGGCAGTGATGGCGCATGCCTTTAATCCCAGCACTCAGGAGGCAGGGGCAAGTGGATCTCTCTGAGTTCGAGGCCAGCCTGGTCTACAAAGAGAGTTCCAGGACAGCCAGGGCTACACAGAAAAATCCTGTCTCTCAACCCCGCCCCCCCAAAGGAAAACAAAGTGGGGGAGATGATAGATATAAATGAAGAGATGTTGAACAGGAAGTTTGTTGTTGAAGACAAGAGCTTGTGTATCTCTGGCTAACTTTGAACTTTTGATCCTTCTGTCTCTACCTCCTTTGTGCTGGAATTGTGCTCCATGGTGCCATTTGCATAGTGATGGGGATCAACCCCTGGTTTCAAGTGTGCCAGGCAAGCAAGCACTCTACCAATGAGCTGCAGCCCCAGCCCAGAGAGATTTTTTTTTAATGACCCCACATGACTGTCAGATGGGTGGAGGGGGCAGTGAATGAATGCTTGGAGTTTGTTCAGCAAAAATGTGGAAGTACATTTGCCTCCCTCGTTCAGAGCACAAGGCTCTGAATAAGAAGGGTTTGGAGAAGAGCTCAGTGACAGGGGGCACATGGAAGACCCTGGATTTATTTCCCAACAACATACATCTTTAGAAGAGGACGGGCATTTCCAGGGCAGGTTGACTGGAGTCTTCAGAGGCATTAAGTCTGGAATAAGCACGTGTCTGGAGAGTGAAAACGAGTGGGAAATACCCTATGTGGGCAGAGCTGAGGGCCTGACAGAGAGGAAAGGACTGGAGGCCACTGGTGTTTTCAGTGTCTGTTTATAGACAGGCTTCCTCTAGAGGAGGCTAGTCTGGCCCTGATGCTGAAATTGAAGGTGCGTGCACCACCTCAGCCATTCTTGTGCTTTTCCCGGAGTCCTGTTCAAAGCCAGTGTCCTCGGAGTCTGAAAACGGAGGAGGAGCAGAATTTGGGTCATTCCGTCGGCTCCCTTGGCTGTTGTGTTAGCTCTTGTATGACCCCGTGTCACACTACTTACGTTTCATTTTCCTATCTGCAAAAAAGGAAGTAATTCTTGTTCCCCTGGGTTTTCTCCTTTCGTCATCAAAAATGAATGAGTTAGGCCACGGAACACAAACAAAAGGGAAATATGTCATGTTTTGTAAGAGGCATCCATAAAAGTTGTGGAGTCTCTGGGCATCTTTATAAATGTAAAGGAAACATCTAAATGCGTTAATAACTGCAGCCATAACAGGCACGTTCCTCCTTTAAGTCCCTCGGACTTAAAAACAAAATAACGAAAATGGGATGCGGTTAGCTTTCAATTACTTTGGCCGCTGATAATTCAACTTATGGATTACAGAGGATGAGAGCTGACTCATTTCACACGTCGTCATCAACTCTCCATGAAGTTTAAAAGGACAAAAGAAGAAAGCGGAATCGGGTAGCTTTCCGTGGTATTTCCACGTGTACGTGGGGAATTTCCTTTGAGACAGGGCTGGGTCGGGGCCAATAATAGACGGTATCGCCTGACTGCTAATACCAAGCTGAGAAGGGGACTACCCGAATAACCTCTGATTTTAAACACAGCGGCCCCTTCCCACCCTCGCCTCGATCAAGAATTTTCCTTCTTCCTCCCGCCCTCTCAGAAGGGGCTGAGGCAGCATCTGGCACCAGAAAGCTAACATTTGTGTCGTGATTTCCTCCTCTCTCGGGCACTCGGATTCGGTTGATTTCTGAAGGGATCAGGACCTACTGGTACCTTCAAAATTCTTTTTTTTTTTTTCATTTCTAAATTGAGAATCTTTATCACCGGCTCCTCGCAGCCCCGGTCTCCAGGGTCTCTATAAGACGCGTAGCTCGCCCCCACTCTCCTCGCAGGCCTGTGACTCCTTCACTCCCTCGGTGTGCAAACGCTGGTGACTCACGTCTTGCACAGCCTGCGCCCCCCCAAAAGACAACCCCCACCTTCAGGATCGAGCCCACAGAGTGCATCGTCCCCCCGCCCCGGCAGCCTTGGAGGTCTCGGGGCTGAGTCACACAAGAGGACCACCCTGCTCGGCGTCCACACACATGCACGCGGTCCCCTCGCACGGCCTCCGCGCCGGCCACACCAACGCCCTTCCATGGCTCGCAACTTGCTATGCTCCAGCGCCAGCTCTCGACCCCCTCTTCCCCCCTCAAAACACTCCCCAAATCTCTGGGAAACCTAGAGCCGGCGGAGCTGGCCTCGGGCGGCCTTTGATGGCTTTGTTATTGTTTGGGTTTGAATCGATACGCCCCTCCCCATCCTTCCTCCCCCGGCCGCGCGCGCCACCCAGCTCCCGCCTCTCCGCACGCCCAGCGCCCCTCCCCCTCCGTTTTGGCGCCTTTTCCTTCCCGCCACGTCGTGGCGGCGTTAGCGACCATTCTGACCGCGAGGCGCGGGGCGGGGTGGGGGCGGGGCCCGCGGCGCGTTATGCAGATGAGGTCGCTCCCGGTTGGCTGGAGCCGCGCCCGCGGGGGTGGGGCCGGGGAAAAGGGCGAAGCCGCCAGGGGGCGGAGCGGAGGGGAGCGGCCCTGGTCCCGCCGCCTCCCCGCCCCCTCGCCGCCCTCCGCCGCCGCGCCAGCCAGGCTCCCCGCCTCGGCCTCCCGGAGAGGCCCCGCCCCGTCCCCGCCCGCCGCGCGCGCCCTCCCCGGCGGCGCGCTCCGCCCCTTTACTCCTGGCGGCGGGGCGAGCCGGGCGTCTGCAGCAGCGGCCGTGGTGGCGGAGGAGGCTGGAGGGGAGTCGGCAGTGCCGGCGGCGGGATCGGCAGTAGCAGCAGCAGTAGCAGCAGCAGCAGCAGCAGCCACAAACAGCAGCAGCCCTGGGTCCCGCGGCGCCACTCGCCCCGCCGCCTCCCGCACTGCCTGACCCGGCCGGCGAGCCCGCCCGCCGCCAGCCCCGCCAGCGCCCTCGGTCGTCCTCTGACTCGCCCTCGGCCTTGCGCGCCAGCCGCAGCCCGAGCCGCAACGCCACCCGCAGTCTGAGCCCCGGCCGCCGGCGCAGCCCCAGCTCGCTCCGTCGCCGCTGCTGTTCGTCCCAGCACCGGCTCCGCACCGACACGCTGGAGGTGGGGATGCTCCTGTCTAAGATCAACTCCCTGGCCCACCTGCGCGCCGCGCCCTGCAACGACCTGCACGCTACCAAGCTGGCGCCGAGTGAGTGTCCCCACCCCACCCCGGGCGCTGGTCGGGGGGGGGTCGCCCGGGGACCCCTGCGTGGGCCTTGCGCTTAGTGTCCCGTGCCTCCTCTCTAGGCAAAGAGAAGGAGCCCCTGGAGTCGCAGTACCAGGTGGGCCCGCTGTTGGGCAGCGGTGGCTTTGGCTCTGTCTACTCGGGCATCCGCGTCGCCGACAACTTGCCGGTGAGTGGGCACCCCGCCTTGGGGAGGGCGCGCGGAGGGATGCTTAAACAGGAGAGGGAGAATCTGATGGAGACCCGGGGCTCTCTTCCAGGTGGCCATCAAGCACGTGGAGAAGGACCGGATTTCCGACTGGGGAGAATTGGTGAGTGAATCTGAGCCGGCGACCCTCCGTCTGGGTGGGTGGGTGGTGACGGGCGTGCCGGAACCGGCGCGCTAACCCCTCGCCCTCATCCTTGCAGCCCAATGGCACCCGAGTGCCCATGGAAGTGGTCCTGCTGAAGAAGGTGAGCTGCGGCTTCTCGGGCGTCATTAGACTTCTGGACTGGTTCGAGAGGCCCGATAGTTTCGTGCTGATCCTGGAGAGGCCCGAGCCGGTACAAGACCTCTTCGACTTTATCACCGAACGGGGAGCCCTCCAGGAGGAGCTGGCTCGAAGCTTCTTCTGGCAGGTGCTGGAGGCCGTGCGGCATTGCCACAACTGCGGGGTTCTCCACCGCGACATCAAGGACGAGAACATCCTCATCGACCTGAACCGCGGCGAGCTCAAACTCATAGACTTCGGGTCGGGGGCGCTGCTCAAGGACACAGTCTACACGGACTTCGATGGTGAGCCAGGCCCCGGGGAGGGAGCTGCCCAAGGTGCCGGCCTGGAAGCCGCCAGCGGCCTCAGCTCCGGCCCTTTGTAAAGGTCATTGGGCTGTCGGGCTCTCTGCTGGCAGGGGTGGGGCACAGGCGAGCTTCCCGACATAGTACAGCCGGGGATTTCAAGCCGGCTGAACGAACCTGCAACATTTCTGGCGTGGTTGTAATTTTTTTTAGTGGAATTTATTTAATTCCATGCTTTCCCGGCGAATACGAAGTCGTGGGCAACCGGCTACAGCCCAGATTGCTAAAGTCTGACCCACTTTTCTCGCCAGTGGAAGGAGGTGGAGCTGGTGGTGGCGGGAGACATTGATGCCGGTTTTGTAGTTTGTTTTGTTTTGGGGGGGAGTTTTAAGGTAGTTCTTAGAACTGCAGGGGTTTTTTGTTTTGTTTTGTTTTGTTTTTGAGGGTTAGGGAATCAGCCGCGGTTTCACTATACTTAGGGGTGTTGTGGGGTGACGAAGCCTGGAATGAGTGTTGTGAAATTAGATCTGTTGCTGGTTTGAAAATTAGTTGGGTGTCTCCCGCAGGGAGACTGAAAACCTATCATAGGGAGGGGCTTGGATCGCGTTCTTTCAGAAAAGGAATGGAGGGATACTAGATCAAAGCAAGAGGGTGGGTCGTGGTCTGAGTGGCTCACCCTAACAAACGACAGCCTTTCAAAACTGTGACTCTGGCTTGTGGTTTGGATTTCTTTGCCGGTGGGGGACGCTGGGTTGGGCTGCATTTTTTGTATTTAACAGTTAATGGCTGGCTGAGTCGTCCTCCCTTTTTTTTTTTTTTTTTTTTTCTTCCCTCCCCCGGGCAAGTCTTTGCTGCCCCCTGTTGAGCACCATGAGGCTAGCACTTTTTTCTTTTTTCTTTTTTTTTTTTTTACTACCCAAAGTTTGTAAACAGGAATCACGTGGTCTGAAACCAGCCCTGCAACTCTGCCTTTCCCGACTGGGGAGGAAAGAGTGTAGGTGTTGTGCTTTGCTTGCGCAGAACCCCCGAGGAAAGCTTCCCAAAGGGCACCCTGACTAGGGTGCGTATAAGGATCCCCTCCCAATCGGGTCTAGATGAGAATCTGATCTGACAGTCCTGGACAGGGTCTGTGCAGTTCAAGGCTGTCCCACTGCGAGTGAGTTTTACTACTGCCCAGGGTCGCAGACTTTAGCTTTTGAGTGATTGTTTGTTGGAGAGGAGTTATATAAAGGATTCCACTTTAGGGCTAGGGAAAAAATGTATTTTAAAGCCAGGTGCTGGTGGATCTCAAGGTCAGCACAGCCAGGTCTACAGACACACAGAAACCTTGTTTCAAAAAAAAATTTTTTTTCCAAGAAGCTACTTGGACTAGTTTGCTTTGTTTATTTTTGCTAAGGCTGTTTTCTTTCAATTCCCTTGGCCTGCAGGAACCCGAGTGTACAGTCCTCCAGAGTGGATTCGCTATCATCGCTACCATGGCAGGTCGGCAGCAGTCTGGTCCCTGGGGATTCTGCTCTACGATATGGTCTGCGGAGATATTCCCTTTGAGCATGATGAAGAGATCATCAAGGGTCAAGTGTTCTTCAGGCAAAGGGTCTCTTCAGGTAACTTCCACGAAACCCTTTGGTTGGGACACTCACTTGGGGTTATTATATTTGGAAGGCTGGTTTTGAGTAAGGCTTCCCATCTTGAGACAGGGTTTCTCTGTAGCTTTGAAGCCTGTCCTGGAACTAGCTTTGTAGACTAGGTTGGTCCCAAACTCAGATCCTCCTGCCTCTGCCTCCCCAGTGCTGGGGTTACCAGCGTGAACCACTAAACCTGGTACTTTGTAGAAAGAGAGGATGGGGGCTGTGCCCTAGCCGCCATTTTTACTCCTTCATTCTTCTTTTGAGGAGACAGGGCCACTAAGGAGGGCTCTGGCCTGCCTCTGATTTGATTTAGGAGTCAGGGTTTAACTCAAGAGTTCTGGTTGGTCTTGGAATCCTGTCTCGGCCCCTCCCCTTTTTCATTCAGTTTTTGTTTTGGTCATGCTGGAATTGAAGCTGGTTTTATATACATCTCACCCAACCACCAGACCCTGTAAAGTTTAACTACCAGCGTGGACCTGATCTCTTAACAAAGTTTAGAAGAAAAAAAAAGTCAAGGGCTGTTTAAGCCACCTCCCCCTAAGGCAATAGCTCTCTAAATATCGTGTCCCATGACCTCATCCCGAGTAGTGTCAGTGTTTGCAAGTTGGTAGATGAGTTGAATCACCTCATCTTGCTCGGTGGTGGCTCATCAAACCCTTGTCATCCTTCCTATTTCTGGTGAGTGGGTGTCGTGGGAAAGGCCCCAGCTATTTGAAGTTTGAAACCACAGGTTTAAGAGGAGAGCCAGCTTTTTTTTAACTGAAGGCAGACGCAGGCTTTCGGTATTGGTCCTTTCTCGCTGAGAGGACCCAGCAATGTTCTGAACGCAGTCCGTGCCTCTTTAAAAGCCCAGACTTGAGGGCCTTGGGAAGACCTTTGCTTCTCAAAAACAAGTCGAGTGAGTCATCCTTAACCTCCGTCTGTCCTGCCTCCTGCAGAATGTCAGCATCTCATTAGATGGTGTCTGGCCCTGAGACCTTCAGATCGGCCATCCTTCGAAGAAATTCAGAACCATCCATGGATGCAGGATGTCCTCCTACCCCAGGCAACCGCCGAGATTCACCTGCGCAGCCTGTCGCCGGCGCCCAGCAAATAGCAGCCTTTCTGTCAGACACTCCCGAGCGGGACAGCTGTCTCTGGCTTCCAGGACCCTGCTTCATGCAGGGACAGCAATGACAACTCATTCCAGACTCCAGGTTCCTGGAGCAGCCTCCCACAGGGGAAAGAGATGCTACTTCATTTCCCAGGCCCCATACCCTCCCATAGCCACTCTCACAGTGTCGAGTTTTGCTGGGCTCTGCAGAATCCTAGGGTGGGGGGTGGGAGTGGGTCAGAACCCTGCCATAGACCTTTAGTGACCAGAAGACTTTGGGTCACCAGGATGGGCTAGGGTAGGGGAAAAACCTGTTGGGGGTGGGATTTAAAAAAAAAAAAACAAAAACTAGCACCATATATTTTAAAGTCCCTGTCACCTCTTCCAACTCCTCTGAGTGCCTTCTGTGGGGACTCCGGCTGTGCTGGGAGAAATACTTGAACTTGCCTCTTACCTGCTGCTTCTCCAAGAATCTGCCTGGGTTTGGTTCCCTACTCTTCCCTGTTCCCCTCCCCCCACTTCCTGTGAAAGGTGCCGTGGAAGAGGCTGCAGGGCCAATTGCTGAGCCACCTGCCCTTTTTCTGCCTCCTTTAGTAAAACTCCCAAGTGAACTGGTCTTCCTTTTTGGTTTCTACTTAACTGTTTCAAAGCCAAGACCTCACACAGAATGCACAACCAATGCAACAACCAGACAAGCTGTAAATGTCTGTACAGTCGGCATGGTAGCCCGTGAAAGGATTGTAGTCGATGCAATTTAAAGAAAAAAATGCCTTTAAGTTATATTTTATGTGTTGGGGTTTTTTGTTTTGTTTTGTTTCTGAAAGATGGCAGTTCTGGCCTGGAAGTCAATGTTAATGTATTTATTTATTTATTTATTTGGTTCCCTTCCTGTTCCAAGCTTCCACTGGCTATTGCCTAGGGTTTTATTGTCATGTTCTGTTTTTCTTTTCTTTCTTTTTTTTTTTCCCTCTTGATTTGGGGACCTTTTGGGGGGGCTGCAATGCTTGCTGGGGTGAAGGGACTCCGGTGGGACAGCTGCTGTCGTCCCTTCTGTGAGGGGCCCCTTGCCTGCTTACTGGAGTGGGTCTGGGCTCTGTCTGGGAAGGGGCATTGCTGACTGTACATAGATAGAAAGACAGTTCCGGCCGGCATGACGTGCCTCCCGGATCCTGTTTGAGCAGCGTGTAGCCTGCTGGTTTTATCTGAGTGAAATACTGTACAGGGGAAAAGAGATCTTATTTTTTTTTTATACTTGGCATTTTTTGAATAAAAACCTTTTGTCTTAACTTGTGTTTTCCGTTCATTCATACAAAGATGTATACTTGGTTCAGAGCCAGGTAGAAAGAGCATGGAATCTGATTTCCTGGTGGGACACAGAAGTACAGGACTTTTCTGGACAACCCAGTGTGCAATGGTATGCAGGCCTTCCCTGCCTGTGAGGCAATCTCTCCACTAAGGAAACATGCCCCCAAAAAAGGCCCCAAAGTTTGGGGATCATCACCCTTATAAAGCAGGTGCAGCCAAGTCATAGATGTTGGACAAGACTCAGTTGGGACTAATTTTCCCCAACACGGCATCATGTAAGGGACCAGCATTGAGCATTCTCTTGCTACCACTATCAAATGCTGGGGTTACAGGCAGCACTTGTGGGTTCTATGTAGCCTTGGCTGCCCTGAAACTCCTAGATCCTGCCTGTGCCTTCCTTGGTGTTGGGATTAAAGGTGTGTGTAACCTTGCCCGGCTACACAGGGATAGATTTTGAAGTCAGGTGGTAACCACCTGCCTAGCAGAATCACATGAGTCCAGAAGTTGAAGATTAGCATAGGACAGATCTCAAAATACGCCGAAGAGCAGGCTTGCTGGTGTAAACCTATAACCCCAGCATTTGGAAATGGGAAGCTTCAAAATCAGGAGTTCAAGGTCAGCCTGGGACACAGAAGACCTCGTCTAGACGGAAAGAGGACAAGCACCCAGCTGGACAGAACCCAGTGGCCCTGAGTGCAAGGCCAGCCTGGGCTACAGAGTTCCAGGACTACATCGGTCCTTCCTCAAAAGGTGGTGGGGACACGGAGGTGGAGAGAGATGGCTCAACCTGGAATCCACTTCGAGCACCTACACAGTGGCTCACAGCCATCTGTAACCCCAGTTCCAGAGGATCCAGTGCCCTCTTCTGGCCTCTAAGGGCACTAAGCATGCACATGAGTCCAAACACAAAAACATGCAGACAGAACACCCAATAAAAAGAAAGCATTAGATTAGGGCATGGTTTGGGTCCCTTCATCTTCAGTGAAGGGGTTGGACATTGGCTATGTGACTTGCTACTACTGGCTTGCTGCAGGGTTTTCTCTACAGCTTACTTGACAGCTTTTGTTGTGACTGAAATGTTACCCCCAACCATTTTTAGTCCTTGGTTTCAGGGTCAGTGTCTGTTTTGTGTGTTAGATTATACTGGGAGATGGGACCCCCCCCCCAATTTGCCTCACATGTGTGGTCTGGGTGTGTTCTAATATTTGAACCGCTGCTGATTCATGTAATGAATAAATGTTTTCTTTTTTTGAGACAAGGTCTCAAGTAGCCTAGGTTGACCTCAAACTGCCTAAATAGCCCAGGAGAGCATTGAACTCCTGATCTCCCTACAACTAGGATGATGTGGTTGCCATCACCACACCCAGGTGTAAACATTGCTTTCTTGTCTCTTTATGCTCATTGGTAACAGTTCCAACCTTCTTACCTCCCTGGGGGTCATCTTGACCTTCTCTGTGTATCCATAACCTCTTGGGAACTTGGCCCCATGCACTTGTGTTTAGGGGAGAATCCAGGTCACAGTGCCCTTCCTTGCATTGAGATGCCCTCTGCCACTTCATCTTGGACTAGGTCCCAAACCCCAGCACAGCCTCCATGCGGCTGCAGAAAGGAAGGAAGTATTTCTCAGTTCTTAGGGGGCTGATTTTCTGAAGTTCCCCTTTTTCCTACCCCTCCATCCCCTCCTCCTTCCTGTATACACACTGCCCGGCAGCTCAGGGAGTCCAGGCACCGGTTGCATCCTTTCCAGTAACGTTGCAAGTGGACAAATGAAAGTTGCTGGAAATTTCTAGTGAAATCTGCCAGAGCTTGACCCTTCTTGCCCTTGAAATGAGTTGGGGGCTTTTTTTTCAGCTGTTGAGATCGCTGGGGGGAAAGACAGCTACTGAAGAAAAACAAGGAGTTCTTAGGGTGGGAGAGGTCAGCGATCAGGAGATGGTCCATGGTTTGGTTTTCTCTCTCTTTTTATTTACTTATTTTATTTATTTATTAAACAAGGTTTCACTCTGTAGCCTTGGCTGGCCTGGACCTCTTTATGTAAATCAGGTTAGTCTCAAACTCACTGAGATCCACCTGCCTCTGCCTCCTGGAGGCTAAATTTAGAAAGAATGGTTAGAGCCTGGCAGTGGTGGCGCAGCACTTGGGAGGCAGGGATAGGAGGATCTCTGTGAGTTCGAGGCCAGCCTGGTCTACAGAGTGAGTTTCAGGACAAGCACCAAAGTAACAGAGAAACCGTGTCTCAAAAAAAATTTTTTTTAAAGGTTAGATATTATTGAGTATATGAACATGCAAATCTCTCCTGCCAGTTCAGGACAGTACCAGGCGGGTCCCAGCACGGGGGTAAGGTGTCTGATTGTGGTTGTCACTTCTATGGAGTAAGAAGGGGGTTGTGACCTGGGTGGGGAGAGAGAGGCTCGGCTCTTTTGTCACTACCTTCTCTCCAAGAAGTGGAGACCAGAGTGTTTATGTCACTCTTGGTTTGCCCGGAATGCAGCGCAGGTTTTCAATGTTGTAGGCTGTCAAGGAGGCAGGAGATGGGGGGACGGGAGGGGTTTGAAGCGGGGTGGATACATGACCGAAGAGATTGGAACATTCCAAAGGGGAAGCAGCATTTCACTGGCTTATTTTTATTATTATTATTGTTATTAATATTTTGAGACAGGGTCTCAGTATGTAGCTCTGCCTGGGACCTGATGCCAGGGTGGCGTGTGGAGGTCAGATGACAGCTTGCCAGAGTTTGCTGTCCTCCCACCATTTGATCCCAGGGACCAAATGGGTTTATTACCAGGTTCTCAGGCGAGCACTCTTACCCTTGGAGTTACCTCACTGCCCTGAAAGGATCTGGAGGAAGTCTAGGTCAGCTTGGGGAAGGCTGGGCTCCGTGCTGACATTTACTCTCCCCACTTTACTATGTGATGGGGGTTTTCCCTGCCTGTGTCTGTGCACCGTGAGTGCTCCTGGTGCCTGAGGGGGCCGGAAGAGGATGGAGGGACCCCTGGGGCTGGAGCTCCAGATAGCGCTGAGCTGTCATGTGGGTGCTAGGAATTGAACCCAGGTCTTCAGGAAGAGCGGCCAGTGTTCTTAACCACTGAGCCATCTCTCCAGCCTCCCACTTGACGTTTTCATACCTGTTTCTAATATCTTTTCATCACGTTTGCCCCATCCCCCTCTTCTCCTCTCACTCCCAGTGATAACCCTCGTCCCTTACTTGATACTGATTTTATGAGACAGGGCTGGACTATGAGCTGAAAAGTAGCCGAGGGCAATCTTGGGCCCCTGACCTTGTTCTAGTCCCTGTACTGGGGTTACAGTGCCCCAGCACCTGGCCCAGGGATTTACATTCGAAAGTGTGTGAAGAACAGTACTTCTGAGGACACGTGAGATGCTCAGCATTGACCAGTTACCGCCAAACCCATTGATCTGAGTTCAGCCACCAGGACCCAGGATCCCATGACGGAAGGAGAGAACCAAGTCCTCTAAATTATTCTCTGAACTCTTCCTGTGTACTATGGCATATGCCTCCATCAATAATAAAGTTAAAAAAAAGAATAGTATTTTTTGTTTGTTGGTTTTTGGAGACAGGGTTTCTCTATGTATCCCTGTCCTGAAACTCATTCTGTAGACCTGGCTGGCCTTCAATTCACAGAGATCCGCCTGCTTCTGCCTCCTGAGTGCTGGGAGTAAAGCCGTGTGCCACCACTGCCCAGTTTAGGATAGTGTTTCTTGACGGGTGAGCTGTGTGTGCCTAACTCCAGCATTTGGGAGGCAAAGGGAGGAGGATAGGAGTTCAGGATCATATTTAGCTTACCCAGTTCAAGACCAGCCTGGTCTACGTGATACTGTATCTATGCCCATTGCCTTGTTAGCCGGACACAATTTCCTTCTTGGTGGTGGGAATCGAACCCAAGTGGTGTTGCTGACAACTACACATTTGAGTGATGGGGTCATCCTAGGGCCCCTGCGGGGCTCCAGGACATGGAGGTCAGAGCAGAGTTGGGGCAAGAACCCCATTCTGTGGAAACAGACATGCCCAGCACCTGTGTGTCCTGGAAGGGAGGAAGGGCTGGAGACCGCAAAGTAGGGGAGAAAGGGGCCGAAGGATGGGGGTGGGGTGGGGCAGGTCGCATTTCTCGTAAGTGTTGCTCAGCTCCTTTAACGCTCCGCTGGTTCTTGGAAACCCTTACCACAAGGACCTATCGAGAGCAGTGTTGGAGCAGATATGGCCGCGCCCTCCCCGCAGTTCATTTCCGCAGTGGCCTTGTGCTACTAACCCCGATTGCCAACAGCAAGGTTGCAGTGACCCCTCCGGTGGCTGTGAGAGGAAGTGGAAACAAAGCAGAACTGGTGCCAAGCTGAGAAGACCGTATCATTTTTATTTACTGTAATAGGACATCCGATGTGCAGAATTCTTGGCGACCTTAGGTCTGGGATCCATGCTCATGACCCACCTAAACACGGCTATGAATGAATTGTGTCATATTGGTTGGTGCATCCAGCACCAAGCTCAAGAGCCAACATTAAGCCAGCTAGGAATGGGGCTCGTGTGCCTATCTAGCCTGCACGGAGCCCTGGGCAGAGAATTTGAGGGCTTGTAATCTCTGCACAGGGAAGTAGAAGCAGGAGATCAGATGTTCAAGGTCATCTTCAGCTACTTAATGAGTTGTAAGCTATCCTGGGCTCCCAGCAGGACAGTCACAGTCATGCCCTTCTGTGGATGTCTGTGTGACCGGATCATTTTCTTAGTTAGTGCCCCGCTGCCCCCAGATATAACCTGTTGTTCTGAATGCCATGTGTAGTGTTTTCTTACTTACGAAATAAATGCTTTTATATTTATTTATTTTGATGTGGCAGTTTTAAGATTTATTTTCAGTATTTAGTTATGTGTATGCATATGTCTGTAGAGGGTGCCCACAGTTGAGTGTGAACGCCTACAGAGGCGAGAAGGTGACATGGATCCTCTGGAGTTACAGGCGGTCGTGAGCTGTCTGATGTGGATGCTGGGAACCAAACTTGGGTCCTCCGTAAGACTGGTGTGCACTCTTAACTATTGAACCATCTCGCCAGGCCCCGTTATTTATTTATTTATTTGTTGGTTGGTTGGTTGGTTGGTTGGTTGGTTAGTTGGTTGGTTGTTTTTTCCAGACAGGGTTTCTCTGTACCTTTGGAGCCTGTCCTGGAACTAGCTCTTGTAGACCAGGCTGGCCTCGAACTCACAGAGATCTGCCTGCCTCTGTCTCCTGAGTGCTGGAATTAAAGGTGTGTGCCACCACTGCCTGGCTATTTATTTATTTTTATAGCTTAGGCTAGCCTTGAACTTTTGATCTTCCTGTCGCTACCTCTCAAGTGCTAGGACACAGGTGTCTGCCTGGTCTGTTGGTGCTGGGAACAGAACCCAGGATGCCTAGGATGCCAGGTAAGCCTTCTATCAACTGAGCCGCATTGCCAGCCCATGGCTCTAAAGTGGAAATAAATTACTAATCTTCTATTTTCCAAAATTTTGCCATCGTATATGAGATAATCTTTTATTTAACTCCCTGAGACCTTGAGGGCCCACATAAACCAGGGGCAGTAGCAGTGTGGTGGTGTAGGCAACGACCCCTCCCTGGCTTGGAGACACACCACAGCCGAATTCTCTTCTGACTTGAGCTGGGCAGATAGCTAGCTTCTGATTTTTAGCTTCTCGTCCATGAAAGAGAAATGCTCATGTAGAGTCTCTGTCACCCAGTCGTGGTCATCCCTACAAACCAGTCACCGCCTGTATGACGCTATCGAAGGGAGATTTTAGAGCCAGCTAGCCTGAATCACAGTGGCAGAAAGCAGCTTGGTGGTGACCTAGAGCTAGTTGGGGGAAGAGAAAGACTAAAAAGGGCGCCAGGAACCTCAGGGGAGGGGCGAGGACTTGTGTTGCGTCCTGACTGCGGTGATGCTTACGTGACGCTTAGGTGGCTGTGAACGTTTGTCCTAAACATACCCGGCTGAGCGAGCACTTAGAATGCCTGCTGAATCTTGTGCATATAAATTACCCCTGGGTAAGATGACTTTCTTTTTTTTTCTTCTTCAGTGTTCACTTCTTTCCTTTCCCCCATCAATGAAAACATGTCCCTGAGCCAAATATACCACGGAAGTTCCCCTTTCCGGTGAGATTATTCACGCTCTCGTGTGGATGCTCCCCATGGACTGATATAAATAAACAGGCATTGGCTTAATACCCCATCTCACTTTTGACTGTAGTGTAAAATTAGAGAGATGTGTCATCAGGGGGTGGAGGGGGCAGGTGCTGGGACCACGCGATGACAGAGCTATACTTACATACCACACATTTTTAGAGATCCCGTGCTTAAAGGGGAACGTGTTCTCCCAGTGAAACACGAAAAGCCTTTTACAAGCAAGATGATGGTTGCGTGCAGTGGTGGAGCATGCGGTGGTGGATCATGCGTGTAAACCCAGCCACCTTGGGGGTGGAGGCAGGAGGTTCAGGCACTGGAGGTCATCCTCCGACACTTGGTGGGTTCCACAGCCTGGGCTATGTGAGACCCTATGGATAAACAGCATATCAAGATGCCATGAGGTGCAGGCTTAGCTATCTGCAGTAGCCAAGGGGGCCATGTGGCCGCCTGATCTCCTCTCCCTCCTCCCATCCCTCCTTCCCATCTCTTTCCCCCTTGGGGTAGAATGTGCACACCAAAGCATCTTTGAAGGAATTTGTCCTTGGTGTTCACTAGCAACATTTTTGCTTCTATCTCTCTGGCTTTTATCATGTTCTGTGTGCACAGTCAGCTCTAAGAAATGCTGGAAATTTTAATCTGTCTTCTTCAGGTAGCACATGACCAACTGGAGATGAGAAGGAGAGAGGGTCATGGATTTTGGTGTAAAGGACTATCCCTCTCTACAAATGTCCGCTAGGAGCAGGCAGAAGGTTGGACCTCACAGCAGTAAGCAGGTGGTACTCACCTGTCTGTGCTGGCTCTGTAGGGTAATGGAAGCAGGAGGATCAGGAGTTCAAGGATTTCCTTGGTTTTGTATCAAGTCTGAGGCCAGTTTGGGCTACCAGAGAGCCTGTCTTGATAAAACAAAATGAAACTTCTTAAAAAGCTTATAGGGGCTGGAGAGATGGCTCAGTTGTTAAGAGCACTGGCTACTCTTCCAGAGGATCTGAGTTCAATTCCCAGCAACCACATGGTGGCTCACAACCATCTGTAATGAAATATGGTGTCCTCTGCTGGCCTGCAGGCAGATATGCAGGCAGAACATTGTATACATAATAAATAAAATCTTAAAAAAAGATGTACATACCATACCATGTCAATTTGCCACAAGCTAGAATCTTCTGAGAGGAGGGAGCCTTAATTGAAAAAAAAATGTCCCCATACGCTTGGACTGCAGGTAAGTCTGTGGAGCATTTTCTTAATTAGTCATTAATGGGGTAGGGCCCAGCCCATGGTGGGTGGTGCTATCCCTGGCTAGCGGTGGTCCTGGATTCTATAAGAAAGTAGGCTGAGCAAGCCATGAGGAGCAAGCCAGTAAGCAGCTCCCCTCCATGGCCTCTGCATCAGCTCTGACTCCAGGTTCCTGCCCTGTTTAAATTCCTGTTCTCACTGCTTTTGAGGATGAACTGTTGTATGGAACAGGGAGTAAAATAAACCCTTTCCTCCCCAAGTTACTTTTGGTCATGGTATTTCATCACAGCGATGTTAACCCTAACTAAGACGAATTGGGACCAGGATAATGGGGTGTCGATGTGATAGACCTGACCATGTTTTGCAAAGGACTGTGGAAGGACTTTGGAAATTCAGGCTAGAAAAGCCACTGAGTGTTGAGCTATTCTGTGGGAGCCTGGAAGAACATTGAGAGCCAGCTGGGCAGTGGTGGCGCACGCCTTTAATCCCAGCACTCGGGAGGCAGAGGCAGGAGGATCTCTGTGAGTTCAAGGGCAGCCTGGTCTACAAGAGCTAGTTCCAGGACAGGCTCCAAAGCTACAGAGAAACTCTGTTTCGAACAACAAACAAGAAAGAATGTTGAGCGCTGGGCAGACGACGGAGGCCTGGCCTGTGGGGTTTCCGAGGGAAGCAGAGACTCTACTGGGCCTGTGTGTGAAAAATCTATGGTGTCTGGTCAGCTGGGGCTGAAGAATCAGCTGTGATTAAGAAGAGACCAGCATCACTGAGGTGAAATCTTCTGGGAAGTGTTTCCTCAGGGTCAGCACACAAAAGCTGTGTTCCAGAGGTGGCCAAGGTTGTAGCTCCCACTGGCAGCAGGACTGGTAGTCACCCCAGGTGGTGCTGGTTTTGAAGGCACGGAGGGGTCATGGAGAGCAGCTGAGACTTGGCCGTGTAGCCGGGCTGGAGTCCCTGAAGAGAGCCTACTGCTCTGGTGAAAGTGCAGTCGGCTTGCAGCAAGAGACCCCAGCAGTTTTGGAGATACCAGCACCGTGGGACAACCACCAAAACAGCAGCAGCAGCAGCGGTGAACTAGAACAGCTGGAGCCTAGCCCACAAGCTGTGTGTGCTGCAGACAGCAAAGCTGGAGAAGTGACCCAAGCCCTTCGGAGGAGCCCAGGAGATTGTGAGTGCATCTCAGATAATGAACACAATGAGGTGTTTTGTTTGTTTGTTTTGTTGTTGTTGTTGTTTGATTTTTGGTTTTTGGAGACAGGGCTTCTCTGTGTGACAGTCCTAGCTGTCCTGGAACTCACTCTGTAGACCAGGCTGCCCTTGAACTCACTGAGATCCGCCTGCCTCTGCTTCCCAGGTGCTGGGGTTAAAAGAGTGGGCCCCACAGCCTGGCTTAAAGAGAACACTTTGAAAGTGTTTGCATTTGTAAGACTGTGGGACTTCTTAAGTTTGCAAAGTGTCTTATATTGCACTGTTTCTATTAATGTGTAATCTTGGGGATGAACAAGAAAGGCTGTGGCTTAACCGTGATGTGTTTGTGTGCCAAGCTGCCAAGGGCTCAGAGGTCTTGGCTAGTTTCATGTCAGCCTGACACAAGCTAGAGTCACCAGGAGGTGGGAGCCTCAGCTGAGAAAAACGCCTCCTTACCACTGTGCCGTAGGCAAGGCTGTAGGGCATTTTTGCAAGTAGTGGTTGGTAGAGAACGGTCCAGACCATGGTGGGTGGTGCCATCCCTGGCCTGGTAGTCCTGGGTGCTATAAGAAAGTAGACTGAGGGGGCTGGAGGGATGGCTCAGCAGCTAAAATCACAGACTGCTCTTCCAGAGGACCTGGGTTCAATTCTCAGCACCCACATGGCAGCTCACAACTGTCTGTAACTCCAAGATCCAACACCCTCACACAGACATACATACAGGCAAAACACCATTAAAAAATAAGAATAAATAAATTTTAAAAAAGAAGGAAGAAAGGAAAAGAGAGAGAGACAGAGAGAGAGAGAGAGAGAGAGAGAGAGAGAGAGAGAGAGAGAGAGAGAGAGAAAAGAAAAAAAGCAGACTGAGCAAGCCAGTAAGCAGCACCCCTCCATGGCCTCTGCATCAGCTCCTGCCTCCAGGTGCCTGCCCTGTTTGAGTTCCTGTCCTGACCTCCTTCAGTGCTGAACAGCAATGCTGAAGTATAAGCCAAATAATCCCTTTCCTCCACAAGTTGCTTTTGGTCATGGTGTCTCATCGCAGCAATAGAGACCATAATGAAGATACTGACTTTACCCTTCTAATTTTTTATGTGTGTAGGTATTAACTGAATATCAGTGAACCGTAGTGTAGAGGGTGCCCGAGGAGGCCAGAAGAGGGTGTTGGAGCCCCTGGAGCTAGAATACATTGTTAGCTGCAATGTGGGTCCTAGGAACTAAACCTAAGATTCTCTGGCAGAGCAAAAAATGCTCCTAACCAACTGAGGGGCCGGCTCCCCACCCCACCCCACCTCTGCCTGAGGACCAGGAGGTCGAACTGGAAAAGGCATCAGAAGCAGCTTCCAAGCTGCAGAGAGGAGCTTGCCACCGGTTCCCTCTCAGCCTGGTGACCCCACGCTCTTCGACTACGAGTCCTCCACTCGGTCAGTGCGGCACACACACGCACACGCATGCGCTAACCCTCCCAGGAGGGCCTTCACGGACACACCTGGGACCTTCCAACCAAGCCAGGTCTCTCTGGTTTCCCTTTGAGCAGCCGAACACAGGTGGCTCAGTGCCTCTCAAGATCATCAAACGTAGTTCGTTTGTGGCCAGCTACCTGGTGATCCCTTAATCCAGTCAAGGCGACACCACATCCGTCACTGTCGATCTATGCCTTGTCACCAGGGCATCCTCGTGCCTCTCGCAATAAATACAGCATGATTATAGTTCTACCTAGAACGGTGGTGACGAGCAGATGTGCGTAACTCAGTACGCACAGTCCTTCCCCAGAGGGATGTTTATAGTTTTACTGAGTTTTGCTTTATTTATTTTCTATTTCTTATAAGAAACTAATGGGCAGAGGTGGTGGCACTCCTTTAATCCCAACACTCAGGAGGCAGAGGCAGGCGGATCTCTGTGAGTTTGAGACCAGAGAGTTCCAGACAGCCAGAACTGTTACACAGAGAAACCATATCTAAAAACAAAACAAAACAAAACAAAAACAAGAAACGAAAAAGAAGTTAATTGCTATTCTTCATATCAAATAACATGACAACATTTTGCATTTTGTCATCTTTTAGATTTGTCTTTCAAGACATGCTTTCTCTGTGTATCCTTGTCTGTCCTGGAACTTGCTTTATAGACTAAGTTAATCTCAAACTCACAGATCCGCCTGCCTCTGCCTCCCTAGTACTGGGTTAAAGGCGTGCACCACCACCCGGCTTAAAGTTTTTCTTTTAACAATCAATTTTAATCATGTATACGGTGTGTGCGTGTACGTGTGTGTGCGTGCGTGTGCGTGTGTGATTGGCTGCGCTGCAGTAACCATGGAATCCAAGAGCAGAAATCATATCCTCCTATGCAGCTGGAGTTACAGGAGGTTCTGAACCACCTGAAGTGGGTCCTGGGAATTGAACATGGGTTGAACAGCAACCAATCTTTACAAACCATTGAGCCATCTCTCCAGTACCCTCTGGCTTTTCTTCTCTTTTTAGAAAATGCTGCTTATGACTGTTTTGCCTCCTTGTACGCATGTGCAGCATGCACAGGCCTGATGCCCTCAGAGGTCAGAGAGGGAGTTGAGTTGGATCCCCTGGAACTGGAGTTATGGATGGTTGTGACCCACCGTGTGGGTGCTGGGAATTGACTCCTGGTCCTCTTGCAAGAGCAGCAACTGCTCTCAACCGCTAAGCCATCTCTCCAGCCCCTGTATTTGATTTTAGTTGCTGGGGGTTGATTCGGGTCAAAACTACATGTTGTTTTTATTTTTGCGCGAGCTCTTAGCCTGCCGCCTGGTGTGGGGCACGAGACTAGAAACATTTGTCTGTCTTGAGACAGTTTCACTGTAGCCATTTCTGACTTGAAACTCATTATGTAACCCTGACTGACCTTTAACTTGTAGCAATTCTCCTGCTTCAGCCCGGGTGCTGGGATAACAGGTGTGTGCTTCCACGACTGGGAGACCAGAGGCCTTTTTGATGACTGAGTAAAGCAGAGGAGAAAGTAGGTGTGGGTGCTCGTTGCCCTGGTGTTTGTCCCAGGAAGGAGGCTGCGTGTTGGATAAAGGTCCAAACGTTGGCTGAGATAAGGCCTGTTAGGCCAGGTGATGGAGAGAGCCTTGGATGGGAGGCTGAGGTCTGGGTAGCAGGTGACAGGAGTCTCAGCCCCAGAGGATGACAGGGGAGACAATGGTCCTGAGAAGCAGCCGTGTGATGTCTGATGGCTGTCGCCGGCACTTTTTATAGCTACTTTCAGTCTCTCTGCAAAGGAGCCTCTATCTTCCTTGGAAATCTTCGGGTCTGCAGAGAAGACAGCTCAGCGGTTAAGAGCATGCCCTGTTTTCCAGGGGCCCTGAGTTCAGTTCCTAGTGTCCACTCGGGCCAGCTCACAATGCCTGTAACTCCAGATCCAGGGAGTCTGGATCCTCAAAACCCAGGCAAATGATGGAAGGGCGTGGTTCCCCTCTGTGGGACAGACTAGAAAAGATATCACAAGTGGCAGCCACTGGGTGGGAGTCAGACTAAAAGACTACTGGGGGGGGGGGCGGTGAACAGCTAAGAACAGAGGCTGTGGGAAAACAGGAGACCATCTTCTCTGGGTGGGGGTTGCTAGTTTCCTGGCCCCTGTGTAGAGCTCCTTCCTTCAGCCCAGATGGGCCCATGCCTGAGATCTTACAGCACTACAGCCCCACAGGCAGCCTCTTCTTCCCAGGTTCCCACTTTCCTCCCCTCGGTCCCCTCCACTCTACCTCACTGTTTTTCATACTGAGGATTTCACTTAGGGCCCTGTAGCTGCCAGGCAAGCACTCTATCACTGAGCTACATTCTGGTCTTTTTTTTGTTTTTGTTTTTGTTTTTGAGACAGGGTCTCTCTGTGTAGCTTTGGAGCCTGTCCTGGAACTCACCCTGTAGACCAGGCTGGCCTCGAACTCCCAGAGATCCACCTGCCTCTGCCTCCCGAGTGCTGGAATTAAAGGTGTGCACCACCACTGCCTGGTTTAATTTTAAATTTTGAGACAGAGTTTCGTAAAGTTTTTCAGGCTGGCCTTGAACTTGCTTTGTAGCTTAGTGGTATACTCGTGTGTGTGTGTGTGTGTGTGTGTGTGTGTGTGTGTGAGAGAGAGAGAGAGAGAGAGAGAGAGAAAGAGAGAGAGAGAGAGAGAGAGAGAGGGTGTCAGATGCCTTGGAACTGGAGTTACAGGCAATTCTATGCTGCTGTGTGGGTGCTGGGAACTGAACCTGGATCGTGGTGTGAATGGTAAACATGCTTTTCTGCTGAGCCACCATCTCTCCAGCCATTCAGTGGAGCCTTTTTTTTCTAACCTTGAACTTTAACCTTCCTACATCAGTCTCCCAATGAGTAGGAATTACAGCCTCTCTGCTAAGGGCCGTCTTACACACCCTTCTGGAATTTAGGGACAGCCACCTCTAGGAAGACTCAGCCTCTTCCCTCTAATGGTTGGGTACCACCCCGAGTCTCTCAGAATTTCATCTAGCATGTGTTGTGCTGGGTCCAAGAGGCCCAAGTGGCCTGGTTCCTCACTGGGCTGGATGCTCAAGGGAACGTGATCCATGACTTGATTCCCAAGCTATGTCCCAGCTCCTGTCTAAGGTCTACCACCCAGTAATAAACTATGAAGGAAAGCAAGTCAGGCTGGAAATGTTGGCTGATCTGGGCGAGTGTTTGCTTAGCCTGCACTAAGCCCTGAGCTAAAAACTGGAGCACACTGTGTAAACCAGGCACGTACTCCCCACACTCAGGAGGAAGAAGTTCAAGGCTATCTCTGGCTACTAGGGAGTTCAAGGACAGCTGAGATCTTGTTTTAGAAAAAAGAAGAGAAAGGAAGGTCCCAGCATCTTTGACAGTTCCCAGTGTTTCCCTTCTCGGGAGCACTCCCTTGATGGAAAGGCCTGGTTTATCCTTGGTGAGAAAAAGCTAGAGGTGAGGCCCTGGGGTCAGCAAATGGGAGCCTGGGAAGGCCCTGGGAGGCTGAGATCTGATGCTTCATGGCTAGTCTCCGGCCAACAGCCTTCTGGGGTCCTCCCCAAGGACCGCGGAAAGCCTGAGGGAACAAAGGGGTGCTCATTTAGCTTGGATGAAACCTGAGTTTCATCCCCAGCACCATATAAACCATGCACAGGTGGGCAGGTCTCCAATCCTAAATTCGAGCCTCTGATCAGAAATTAAGGTTATTGTCAGCTGCATAGTGAGTTAAGGCTGGACTACCTGAGATGAGGAGGTTAGTTAGCCTCTTGCTGGAGATGGAGTCTTTCATCCCAACACTCAGGATGATCCAGAGTTTGAGGACAGTGAGGACTACGTATGTAGCAAGTTCTAGGCCAGCCTGGATTACATTCCAAGAATTATCTTAGAAGAAGAGGAGGAAGAGGAAGGAAAGAGGGAAGGAAGGAAGGAAGGAAGGAAGGAAGGAAGGAAGGAAAAGAAAGAAAGAACCTTACAAAAACAAAACAAACTATGAATAAACCCACTATGAAACAAAAACGAAGACTCTGCCACTTGGCAGCTCTTCCCGTCAGTTGGGAAAACAGGCTGACCAGGCCTTCTGTTCAGCGGAGGGTCTGCTTGTACTCACTCCACAAGTAAATGGAGCATCTGCAACGTACTGGGCGTTGTTCTAGGTGTTGGGGGAAACAGCCATGAAATAAATATGGAGTTCCCATGTCCTGGGTAGAGGATAGAGGAGGTAACTGTGCACAGGTAATCAGAGAATAAAATGTTATGGAAGAAACACAGGGGCTGGAGTAGAGCTCGGTGGTAGCATTTGCCGGGCAGGCACAAGGTCCTGAGCTTGATGCTCGCTGAGTGCCCGTGCCCAAAGACAAGTGGGTGGGAAGGAGTGGGGAGAAGGGCCAGAACCTGGGCTGTATGAGGAACACATTGCTACTAAATGACTTTCAAAAGCAAAATTTTATTTCTTGTATTTTTGGAATTTTCGAGACAGGGTTTCTCTGTGTAGCCTTGACTGTCTTGGAACTCTGTAGACCAGGCTAGCCTCAGACTCACAGAGATCCACCTGCCTCTGCCTCCCGAGTGCTGGGATTAAAGGTGTGCGCTGCCACCACCACCCGGCTTTACCTGGCTTTTTAAGTGAGGGCCGGGGATTTGAATACGGGTCATCGTGTTACGGCAGCAAGCACTCTTACACACCAAGCTACCTCTTGGTCCGCACCCAGACTCTCTTGGGGAACTTGCTGCTCCAATGATTACTGCAGACAGAATTGGGGTTTGATGGTTAACAAACAGTATTCCTAACATGGCTTCATCATGCCTGAGGGATAACAGAGTGTGCGTTCTAACACAGCTTCATCATGCCTGACAGATAACATAGAGTGTGTTAACACGGCTTCATTATACCTGACTGGTAACAGAAAGTGTGTTCTAACAGCTTCATGGATGCTTTGTAGCCGTCAAACAAGTCCCAGTCAGATGTTGGCAGTACACGCCTTTAATCCCAGCACTCAGGAGGCAGAAACAGGAGGATCTATAAATTCGAGGCCAGTCTGGTCTACAGAGCGAGTTCCAGGGCAGCCAGTACTACACAGAGAAACCCTGTCTCCAAAACCAAACCAAAACCAAGTCCCTTCTGCATTTCTGTTTTCTCCCATAAGCCTGTTCTACCCCGGCATCTTTGAGGTCTCTCTCCCAGCCTATAGCCAGCCTCTGGATACATCCTAGCAATCCATTTTGTCTTAGATCCAATCCCTCACCACCTTTGCCTCCAGCCCAGGCTCCAGTCTCATCTCTAATTCTATTGCAGAGCAGCTCCTGGTTGATCTGCCCTGTGCCACCCTTCTCCCTCTACAGACAATCCTCTGCCAAGACACCTACAGGGGGCTTTGTGGTTGTTCTGGGTTTTGAGACAGCGTCTCACTGTGTAGCTTTGGCTGGCCGGCCTGGAGCTCACTTTGTAGACAAGGCGATGGATTCACAGAGGTCCATCAGCATCCAAATGTTGGGGTTAAAGGTGCGTGGCAAGCAGCACACCTGGCCTGTTTGTTTGGAGACAGGTCTCATGTATTTATATTTTTTTCTGGGACAGGGTCTCATGGTATAGCCCAGGCTGTCCTGGAACTCATTCTGAAGACCAGGCTGTCCTCAAGATCCACCTGCCTCTGACTCCCGAGTGCTGGGATTAAATGCATGCACCACCACTGCCCTGTCACCTAAAATTCTTAAATTTTAAAATATTAGCAATTTGGGGGTTTATGGGACTGGAGTGGTGGTGGTTTGAGGTGCGGGGAAGCTGAGGTGAGGGAAGGCAGGCTAAGGTAACCTGTGGTCTGCACACACAGGAACCCACTTCATTGCTCTTTGGAGGAAGTGTGCACCTTTCGCGTGATCTAAGGGTAGAGCATTGGGCTAGCTGAAGTCAAAAGGTCACCTACAGGACACCCTCACATTCACAGGTCAGGGGTCAAGGGTATCAGTCTACCTGAGCTATCTTCAAGTTCCTAAAAAATAAATAAACAAACAACTTAGGCAACTGTCTTTGTTATGACCTGTGGTCAGAGATGATGTCACAGCAGACCTAGCAGGGACAGAGCTCCACTTAAAGCTCTGACCTCTAAAACCAGTGAGGAAAGTGGGTGCGCACGTGTGTGAGTGCGTGCATACAAGCAGATTTTCTCCCAGCTTCAGCTACTGATGGGGAACAAATGACCCCGACACTCAGTGGTTAGGGCCGTTCATGGTTGGTGTGCTGTAGTTCCTGTGAGAATCCAGGACTTGTCACCTGAAGTTACTGGAGGAGGAAGTACCCCCAAGGTGGGTTAGTGTAGGATCCAGCTACTTGGGGGTCTGTTTGGGGACGTTAGTTCCCAGCCAAATAAATGTCTCTCTAGGGACTCTACCAGCAGGGCTTCTTGGTACCAGCTGCACTGAAATCTTTATGGTATTAAGAAGAGTTTTTTTCCTGCCTTTCTAACTCCTCTTCATTCGTCCTGGTAACATTGGAGGCTTCAGGGTGCCACCTAGTGTACCCCTTTGTCCCATCAGCTTTACGGGCAAATGTTCATTGCAAAGAAGGAAAAACAGAGATGCTATTGTTGTTTTGGTTTGGGTTTTGTTTCTATGATTTTGCTTGTTTGCTTGCTTTTGTTTGTTTTCTTTGTTTTGTTTTCTTTTGTGGGGGGCATGGCAGGGATGAGGGGAGGATATGGGGGAACCTGGAGGTAAGCAAAATTGGAGTGCATGATGTGAAACTCCCAAAGAGTCAATAAAGAAGTTAAATTAAGGGGTTGGAGAGATGGCTGGTCCTGAGTTCAACTCCCAGCAACCACAGGGTGGCTCACAACCATCTGTAATGAGATCTGGTGCCCTCTTCTGGCCTGCAGGCACACATGCAGGCAGAACATTACATAATGAATGAATACATTTTTAGAAAGAAAAGAAATAAAAGAAATATTGAAGGAAGAAAAGTTTTTCAGGGTGTGTGAGATAGATTGGGTCTTTGTGCTTGCTGCCAAGCCTAACAATCGAGTCTACACCCTGGAACGCATGTGGCAGAAGGAGAGAGCCAACTTCCAGAAGCTGTCCTTTGACCCATACATGTGCTCCACTGCACACCAGCACCTCCTAACAGATAAACAAATATAATATATATTTTAAAGACTTGATTTTTTATTTGTTTTTCTTTTTTAAAATATTTATTTATTTATTATGTATACAATATTCTGTCTGTGTGTATGCCTGCAGGCCAGAAGAGGGCACCAGACTCCTTTACAGATGGTTGTGAGCCACCATGTGGTTGCTGGGAATTGAACTAAGGACCTTTGGAAGAGCAGGCAATGTTCTTAACCTCTGAGCCATCTCTCCAGCTCTATATTTATTTTTCTAATAGAGGGTTATACTGTGTAGGTTGGCTGGCCTGAAACTACATAGACCAGGCTGGCTTTGAATGCAAAGATATCTGCTTGCCTCTGCTTCTGGAATGCATGCCTAGCCAAGATTTTGTTTATTCTATTTATTTTTATTTATTTATTTTTATATTTATTTATTTATTTTGTATACAATATTCTGTCTGAGTGTATGCCTGCAGGCCAGAAGAGGGCACCAGACCTTATTACAGATGGTTGTGAGCCACCATGTGGTTGCTGGAATTGAACTCAGGACCTTTGGAGAGCAGGCAATGCTCTTAACCGCTGAGCCATCTCTCCAGCCCTTTATTTGTTTTTTAATAGAGGGTTACACTGTGTAGCTTGGCTGGCCTGAAACTACATAGACCAGACTGGCTTTGAATACAAAGATATCTGCTTGCCTCTGCTTCTGGAATGCATGCCTAGCCAAGATTTTGTTTATTCTATTTATTTTTATTTTGAGACCGAATTTCTCTGTGTCCTAGAACTTGCTCTGTAGACCAAGCTGGCCTCAAACTCAGAGATCCACCTGCCTCTGCTTCCTGAATACTGGGATGAAAGATGTGCACCACCACCAAGTGGCTTAATTATAAAAAAATTAAAATAGACTTTGAAATTACATTAATATATTTATGTGTGTGTATGGGTGTGGCTGCAGAGCCAGGGTGCAGGCTCTGGATTTCAGAGAGGTCAAAACTGGAGGCATATGTGGGGTTCATCAGTGTAGAAGGAAGGCCAGGGGAGAGTGGGCCTGAGCCGACATTTGGAGCTGTGTGTGTGTGTGTGTGTGTGTGTGTGTGTGTGTGTGTGTGTGTGTGTAGATATATTGGTGTCCATAAGCCAAGAGAGACCACCTGTTGGCAGGTGAGGTGATGATGGCAAAGTCAGGATTAGACAAGGAGAAGCAGCCTCCGTGGAAGGGAAGTGTGAAGGCTGGGCCAGAGGGGAACAGAGTAGCGGATAGAAAGCAGGAGGTAGGGAAAACCGTGCCTTTGGGGGTTTTGGTATTTTTAGGAACTTGTCTTTGTGTACAGTACCTTAGAGTTTCCTACACCAAGCACCTTCCTTTTCCTCTCTTCTTAAAAACCTAAAAATATGCCGGGCGGTGGTGGCGCACGCCTTTAGTCCCAGCACTCAGGAGGCAGAGACAGGTGGATCTCTGTGAGTTTGAGGCCAGCTTGGTCTACAAAGGGAATTCTAGGGCAAAGCCAGGGCAGTTACAGAGAAACCCTGTCTCGAAGATCCAAAAACAAATTGGAAAAAAAAAAAAAAAAAAAAAACCTAAAACTAAAAATATGTATTTACTGCCATTATTACTGTGTCTCTGTGTGGCCTGGTGCACGGGTTCCCCTTCTACTACGGGTGGCTTCCAGGATCCGGCAGCGAACTTTTGTAGCCTGCAGAGCCATCCTGCCAGCTCCCCAGTCCAGCCCTCTTTCTTTCTTTCTTTCTTTCTTTTTTTGTGTGTGTGTGATAGTTTCACTAAGGTGCCAATTGGTCTTGAGTTCTCACCCTAACCCAGAGGGGTCTGGAACTTTTTGATCCTCCTGCCTCAGTGTTCTCAGCAGATGGGATGGCCCAGCTTGCGGGTAGGGGGGTTAGATTCTGGGGCAGGTTTCAGCTCTGCTTGGACAATCTGGTATTGGCCATCAATATTAACTGAAAACTTGTCACCGATTGCCATCTAGTGGTGATTTGGAAAACTGTCCTGGGTCCAAATTAATTTCTTGTAGCTTGCTGGGAAGAGTTATGGGCTTAATAGACAGCCAGCTGTCCTGGATTCGGTGAGTCCGAGCCCTCGGGCTGCTCAAATTTGGGAGGAGTGTGGTCCAAACGGACCGAGTCTGGGTCTGGGAAAATGGCTCTTTGGGTAAGAGCTGCCCAGGTTGTGAACCTGAGTTCAGACCATAGTATCCAGCCAGGAGACAGGAAGCTTTGCTGGCTGCTAGCAGCTTAGCCAAGAAACAGCAAGCAAGCCCGGGTTCCCTGAGTGATTCTGTCTGGAAGGGATAAAAAGGAGCGTGATGATGGGTGTCTGCCATCTGCCTGTGGGCTCCGTGCATATGCACCCCCACGTGGCGAACACTTCTCCACTCCCAACGGTTTATTTTATTTTTTGAGATGGGGTTTCATTATGTAGAACAGAACTCTCTGGAGATCAGGTTAGCTTCCAATTTCCAACAGACTTGTCTCAGCCTCCCAGGTGCAGGGACAGAGGCTGACCCCCACTGCATCCAGCTTCTAGCTTTTTCCTTGTTCTGTTTTCCCCACACAGGGTCTCAGGCAGCCCAGGCTGACCTGATAAGTGATGTGTGGCTGAGGATGGCCTTGAACTCCTGATATCCCCCCACTCCCATCTCCTATTGCCAGTTGCTGGGATTCCAGGCTGTGTTTAGCAGATTAGTGAAGGCCTCCAACACCACCCAGTTTGTTTTTTTTTTTTTCTAAGATGCCACTTCACCCTACTTTAAAGACTTGTTTTTATCTGTTGATTATGTGTCAGTGTGTGGATGTGAATGTGGGTGTGTGTGCAAGAGTACAAGTTCCCAGGGAGCCACAAGAGGCCACTGGATTCTCTGGAGCCGAGTTACGCGTGGTTGTGAACCACCAGGGTAGGGTGCTAGGAACTGAACTCAGGTCCTTGGCAAGCAGACATAGGCTCTCAACCACTGAGCCATGTCTCCAGGCCCCTAAAGAACCCTTATTTTAAAGCTCACTGCCTGCTGGGTAATGATGGCACACACCTTTAATCCCAGTACTCAGGAGGCAGAGGCAGGAGCATCTAAGTTCCAGGTCAGCCTGACTGACATAGTAAGTCCCAGGCTAGATGGTGCTACATAATTAGACCCTGATTCAATCAAACATTTTTTTTTAATTTTTTTTTTTTGGGTTAGGGATGTACTCAGTAGACTGCTTTTCTTTCTTTTTTTATTTTTTTCTTTAATGATTTATTTATTTTAATTTTATGTACATTGGTGTTTGACCTGCATGTATGTCTGTGTGAATGTGTTGGATCCTCTGGAACTAGAATTACAGACAGTTGAGAGCTGCCATGTGGGTGTTAGGAATTGAACCCAGGTCCTCTGGAAGAACAGCCAGTGTTCTTAACCACTGAGCCATTTTTTTCAACTCCAGTAGAGTGCTTTTCTAGCATGAATAAAACCCTCCTTGATCCCCAGCACTGTAAAAATGAATTATGATGTTTGTTGTCCATCTGTGACCCCAGCATCCAGAGAGAAGACGATCAGAAATTCTGGGTCATCCTTGGCTAATAGGAGGCCAACCTGGGATAAAAGGTAGAGACATGGGAAATGGCACAGTGGGCAAAGTGTTAGTCTCAAAAGTGTGAAGACCTGCATGCAAATCCACAGAGCCCACGGCAAAGCACACATCTGTAATAACATCTGTAACCCCAGCGCTCTTACAGTAAGACAAGAGGCAGAGATGGGAGACTCTTGGAAGCCCCACGGGCCAGCTCACCTGGTGAGACAGCTGCATCAAGACAAGCCCTCACCTCACACAGGGTGGAAGGCGAGGACCAACCTCCGCACACAAGGCACCCGGGAGCCTGCACATTCTCGTGAACTCACAAAGTTCAAAACGAAGCAAGTGAGAGGGCAGGAGTGGGCTGGTGGTAAAGAGAGCACTCTGCTCCTCTAGAAGACTCGATTTTGGTTCCCACCTAGCACCCATATTGGGCAGCTCACGGCTCCCGTAGTTCCAGGGGATCCGAGGTCTCCGGCCTCTGAGGGCACCTGTGCTTACAGACATATACCCCCATGCAGACACATATTCAAAACGAGATGGGGCTGGAGAGATGGCTCAATGGTTAAGAGCACTTGCTACCTTTGCAGGGGACCTCGGAGTTCAGTTCCCAGCACCTGCATAGGGCGGCTCACAATCACGTGTAAGACCAGTTCCAGGGGATCCTATGCCTCTGGCCTCTGTGTATCTATCTGCACTGACATCCACATAATCTCTGTGTGTGTGTGTGTGTGTGTCTGTCTGTCTGTCTGTCTGTCTGTCTGTCTGTCTGTCTCTCTTTCTCATACATACACATACATATACAAACACACTCATAATTTTAAAATATATCTCTAAAAATGATAACAATTGCTGGGTGTGGTGGCATACATTTTTAATCCTAGAGAGCAGAGACAGGAAGATCTCTGAGTTTTAGGCCAGGCTGTTCTACATGTTGAGTTCCAGGGTTACAGACCCTCGATTATAGGACCCTATCTTTAAGAAAAAGAAAAAAGAAAAAAAAAGTTAAAAATTAAATATTTTTTTGGAAAGAGTTAAAAATAGGTACTAACAAGATAGTCAACACCAAGGTAACAAATATACAAATATATCATTAGGCAACCAAGGCTGTATCACCCTCCCAAGCATATTACTCAAAAACCCTGAAAAGACAAGTAGCATGAACAGATCGAAGGCCAGGAAGGGAGGGTTCCGCCACGGGTGAGCACCACCCCACTTCCGGTTCAGTTTGTTTTGCGGTACAAAGAGCTTAGGCCGACAGGAATGGGCGGCCACGAGTCTACCGTGCTGATGGAGGAGCGCTTGCGGCGGCTGGCTAGGCTTACTGTCTTGGGGTCCTTGTAGAGCGCGTAGCCGTGCTTGACGATGAACGGCAGAGCGGTGAAGTGCAGGAGCATGCGGCAGATTTGCAAGAGCAGATACAGGTGGCCGAGGTCCTTGAATTGCTCCTTGATGGTGCCGTGGATGAGCAGGACCATGGCGAAGCTGAAGAGCTCGTAAACGGCAATCCACAGAACGTAGATTATTGGCCCGACGAGCATGTTCTTGTCGAGGCAGAAGAGGAGGAAGCAGCTAATGGTGATGGTGGTGATAGACAAGCCGGTGCTGATGTTGTGCCTGTAGACCACGGGCCAGGATGAGACCTCAGAGTCCGTGTCTATGTAGATGCTGTATTTGTCTTCGAAACCAATGTGTGTTATCTGATTCAGATCAAAGATGAAGAACTGGATGGTATTGAGGATAGAGAAGATGCCTGCTATGGTGGATATCATCTTGGAGTTCATTTTATACCAAACTCACCAGGGTAGGCCCTGAAGGGGAAAATCAGGGGTAAACATGAGAGGCAGAGCTTGCTCAAGACGGATTCCTCAAATCACTAGGTGTAACTAGGGGATCGAGGGACAAAGACCATCTGCAGTCAGATTTTTCTTTGGGCCGCTGGCTCACAAAAAAGCAACCAAAGACTTATAGTTAATTATGAAAGCTCGGCCTATAACTTAGGTTTGTCCCAATAGCTCATATAACTTAAATTAACCCATTATATTAATCTACATTTTGCCTTCTGGCTTTTTACCTCTCTTCCATCTTGCACCTCCTGTTTCCTCCGGCCTCTATCCTGTGCCTAGATTCATCTCTCCCTCTCTCTCTATCCAGAAGTCCTGCCTAACATCTTCCTGCCTAGCTATTGGCAATTTAGCTCTTTGTTAAGCTAATCAGAAGGCACCTTGGCAAAGATCCATCTTCACAGAGTATAAAAGGTTACTCCACAACTATGATCCATAGAGTCTGGTATGGTCTAACCTAAGCAGCTGGAATCACGTTGTTGGGACACAGAAAACACTATTGGCCTAGGGGAAGCTTCTGACCCTGTCTCCGCCCAGCTGTAAGGTGATGAACAGTTCTGGGGGCAGGAAGATAAGGGGTTCAAGGTCATTCTCAGCCTGGCTTACAGGAGACTCTGCCTTAAAACCAAACTAAAAAGTAACAGGGACTCATCAGTTAGGAGCCTGTGTGGTCTTATAGAGGAGCAAAGTTCAATTCCCAACCCCGAGGTCCTGGGGGCTCAGCTGCCTGTAGCTCCAGCTCCAGGGGCTCCATCTTGGGTTTATTATTATTATTATTATTGTTATTGTTGTTGTTATTATTATTATTATTATTATTGATAGTGTTTCCTTGTGTAGTCCTGGCTGTCCTGGAAATTGCTCTGTAGAGCAGGCTGGTCTTGAACTCACAGGGATCCTCCTGCCTCTGCCTCCCAAATGCTGGGATTAAAGGTGTGCACCGCCACACTCGGCTTTGGTTTCTTTTCTATTGCTGTGATAAGGCACTATGACTAAAGTCACTTCAGAGGAGTTTATCTGGGACTTACCGTACCAGAGGGTGAGTCCATGACCAGCCTGTCACACCGGCAGGCAGGAAAGCCCAGGCTGTAACTGAGAGCTTACATCCGATCCCTAAATAAGAGGCCGAGAGTTTACTGGGAATTGCATTGGTTTTTGAAACCTCAAAGTCCATCCCCAGTGACATTCTGTCTTAGGGTTTCTATTGCTGTGAAGAGACACCATGACCACGGCAACTTTATTATAAAGGAAAACGTTTAATCGAAGTGGCTGGCTTACAGTTTCAGAGGTTTAGTCCATTATCATCGTGGTGGGGAGCATGGCGGCATGCAGGCAGATGTGGTTGGTGCTGGCTACATCTTGACCACGATGTAACAGGAAATCACCTGACAATGGGAGTAGCTTGAAACACGGGAGAACTCAAAGCCCACCCCCATGGTGACACACTTCCTACTCCAACAAAGTCACACCTCCTAATAGTGCCACTCCCTTTGGGCGCCATTTTCTTTCAAACCACCACACTTGTCTTACCCAACAAGCTGTCCATGCTGAGGTCAGTGAGAGTAGCCCCCATGGGCTCGTATGTTTGAAGAATTGCTGTTTGGAACTGCGGGCTCCATGCCCGGCACTACCTAAACCTGCTGTGGCACACTGGTAATCCTAACACCTACCAGGTAGACACAGGGAGATCTTAATTCCAAGGCCATTCTTTCCTTTTTAAAAAAAGATTTATTTATTTATTGGTGGTGCATGCCTTTAATACCAGCACTCGGGAGGCAGAGGCAGGCGGATTTCTGTGAGTTCGAGGCCAGCCTGGTCTACAAGAGCTAGCTCCAGGACAGGCTCTAAAGCTGCAGAGAAACCCTATCTCGAAAAACCAAAAAAAAAAAAAAAAATCAAACAAAAAAATTACTTATTATGCATATCATATATGCCTGTATGCCAGAAGAGGGCACCAGATCTCATTATAGATGGTTGTGAGCCACTGTGTGGTTCCTGAGAACTGAACTCAGGACCCTGGAAGAGCAGGCAGTGTTATTCTTTTGGTCCCCGCACCTTTCCACGCCCACTCCCAGCGACCTCTGGTCTCTTGGAGTCATCCTGAATCTTTTCTCTTCCCTCTCTCTCTTCTCACTGCCCCCCCCTCTCTCCCTCTCTCCCTCACTCCTTTAATAAAGCTTTATGTCTATTTTCTGTGTCTGTGCCATTAACCCGCCGCTGCACCGCCTGTTCACCCGCCGCCCTGGTCACACGTGTTCCGCAGGTCTCCGTGCAGCTACGCGCAGCTGCCCAGCTACTAAGTCTTTAAGAATAAAAGGCAGTGCTCATTTTTTTTTTTCCTGCTTTGTTTTGTTTTTTTTTTCGAGACAGGGTTTCTCTATGGAGCCTGTCTTGGAACTAGCTCTAAAGACCAGGCTGGCCTCGAACTCCCAGAGATTGGCCTGTCTCTGCCTCCTGAGTGCTGAGATTAAAGGCCTGCGCCACCACCGCCCTGCTTAGTCAGCGCTCTTAACCTCTGAGCCATCTCTCCAGTCCTATCAAGGCCATTATTTATTATATAGCAAGTTTGAGGCTGATCTGGGAGACATAAGACCCTGTCATTTCCTGGTACCCACCTCACTCCACTGTTATTCCAGGGTTTGTTTGTTTGTTTGTTTATTGTGAGACAGGGTTTCTCTGTATAACAGTCCTGGTTGTCCTGGAACTAGTTCTGTAGATCAGGCTGGCCTCAAACTCACAGGGATCCACCTGCCTTTGCCACCCAATTTCTGGGATAAAGGGCATGCACTACCACCATTCAACTAGTCATTTCTTCTTAAAGATTTATTTTATTATTTTTTATTATGTGTATGTGTCTGTCTTCATATGGGTGTTGTAAACTGAACTCTGGTCCTCTGGAAGAGTGGTTTGTGTGTATGTGTGTGTGTGTTTGGTTTTTCGAGACAGGGTGTCTCTATGTATCTTTGGAGCCTGTTCTGGAACTAGCTCTTGTAGACCAGGCTGGCCTCGAATTCACAGAGATCTGCCAGCCTCAGCCTCCCAAGTGCTGGGATTAAAGGCGTGCGCCACCACCACCCGGAAGACGGGAAAGCTCTGCTGATGGCAGTTAGAAACGGTTAGGTTTCTGGGCAGAGCGCCGTCTTCCTGGCATAGCGATCCCTTCTCAAACAGCCTGCTGGGCCTTTCACATCATATTTCAGTTAATTCTCTGTCTCTAACTGGATTCCAGTAAATTCTCTCACTGCTCATGCACCTGGCCTCGCTGAGGTCTCCAAAGACAATTACCATACCTGGCTAAGTTTCCTCTTTTATTTTATTTTTCTTTAAAAAATTGTTTTTGGGCTGGGTGTGGTGGTACACGCCTTTAATTCCAGCACTCGGAAGGCAGAGGCAAGGGGATCTCTGAGTTAGAGGCCAGCCTGGTCTACAGAGTAAGGTCCAGGACAACCAGAGCTACACAGAGAAACCCTGTCTCAGAAACAAACAAAAAGCTCTTTGTTTTCCTGCGCTCTTAGCTGGAACCTTGGCTTTTGTAAGTTCCCTTTTCTTTCTTTTATTAAAGCTGAATATTATATATTAAAAAAACAAACAAAATATTGTTTGTGGCCTGACATGGTGTCACATTTCTTTAATCCTAGCACTAAGGAGGCAGAGGCAGGAGGAATCTATGTGAGTTTGAGGCCAATCTACTCTACAGAGTGAGGTCTAAGCCAGCCAAGGCTTGATGAGTTCCTGTCTCCCCAAAAACTTAATCTGTGTGTGTGTGTGTGTGTGTGTGCGTACTCATATGTGCAGTGCCCACAGAGGCTGGAAGAAGGCATCATCTCCCTGTGGAACTGGAGCTACAGCTTATTGAGGTACCTGTTTTGGGTGCTGAGAATCAAACCCCGGTCTTCTGCAAGAGCAGCGAGAATTCTTAATCTCTGAACCATCTCTCCAGCCCTCTTTTATCTTTTTACGTGTGTGTGTGTGTGTGTGTGTGTGTGTGTGTGTGTGTGTGTGGGTGTGGTGGGGCCAGACTACTTGCACGGTGCACATGGATGTGAAGGTCAGAGGACAGCTTTCCTGGAGTCAGCTCTCTGTGCCCCATGCAGGACTGACTTCAGGTCCTCAGGCTTGGTGGCAAGTGCTTTTTCTCACCATTCACAGCAAATAGCATAGCAACAGGCATAGCAACAAGTTTAACAGATCCCTTTTGATTAGGCAGGTGCCTTTGACAGCTATCCCTCCCCTGAGACAGGCTTTCTCTGTGTAGCCCTGGCTGTCCTGGAACTCAGAGAGATCCACCTGCCTCTGCCTCCCAAGTGTTGGGATTAAAGGCATGTATCATCAATGCCCGACTAGATATCTTTTTTTTTTAAAGAGATTTATTTTCTTTGAATAAGAATGGCTCTGATAGGCTCATATACTCAAATGCTTGGTCACCAGGGAGTGGAACTGTTAGAAAGGATTAGAAGGATTAGGTATTATGACTTTGCTGGAGGAAGTGTGTCACTAGGGGTATGCATTGAGGTTTCAAAAGCCCATGGCAGGCCCAGGTTTTCTCTCTGCCCACTTGCTGCCTTTGGATTAGGATATAAAGTCATCATCAGCTGTACCTCCAGTGCATGGGAGCCGCCATGTTTTCTGACATGATGATAATGGGTTAAGCCTCTAAAAGTGTAAGCAAGCTCCTCCCCCAAATAAATGCTTTCTTTTGTAAGAGTTGTCATGGCCATGGTGGTCTCTTCACAGCGATACAACAGTGACTAAGTGGGTGAGTGCTTGCATGTGCATATGTGCACGGTGTATGTAATTGCCTGTGTTGGCCAGAAGAGGGCACTGGATCCCCTAGCGCTGGAGCTACAGATGTTTGTGAGCTGCTGTGTGGGTTCTGGAACCAAACCCAGGTCCTCTGGAAGAGCAGCCAGTGCTTTTCACTGCAGAGCCATTGCTCCAACCCCTGTGACCACTTTCTGACAAACTATGTGTGTTGGGGGTGAAACTCAAGACAGAAACCAAAGAATGGTTTTTCTCTTTTTATTTATTTATTTGTTTGTTTATTTTTACTTATTTGAACTATAACAGGAGACATCGCTAGCTAGGGGTTGAGGCTAAAGAAGATATAGCATAGCAAAAGAAACTCTCCTTTCCCCCCCAAAAGGTGATCTGGGGAGACTGGGGCTACCCTGAGAGCCTCCAGGGTTGAAAAATGGCCACCTTTACTCATTCTGGTGGTAGATAAAATTTAGAATCTTGGATTTCCGCCGTGGAGTGTCTCCAGTTCCCAAAGAGATGCGCCTATGGTAGGAGAGTATGTTGCCCTGTTTTTTGCTCTGGTAGATGATTTGGGCGTGGGTAACGACAAAGTACAGACAGAAGCTGTGTAGGGACGCCCGGGACACCCAGCCGAACCAGCGCATGGCTCTGACCAGGGTTACACAGAACTCATTGGTGAGGATTTGGACCACCAGGTTGAGGGACTCATAGGTGAAGATCCAGATGGTATAGCTCATGAGACCCCCATAAATCTGGGCGTACACGGAGTACAGGAGGAAGCAGCTGACTGCCATGGTGACGAGGGAGAGGAAGAGGATGATTCTGAAGCTCCAGCAGATGAAGAAGTATCTCACAACATGGATACCTGGACTCTGGAGGTTACTGGTGCAGTTGTCGTTCCCAATGTGCTTCTTTTCGAAGATGAGGTGCATGTGGGTGGCCATGATGGAAAAGACCCCTGACAGCACTGTGCCCATCTTTGCCGACAGCCCATACCAGTTCTGCTGCCTCATGCCAGCACCTCCTGTGGAGACAAGCGACCCCGCGGGAGCTCAGTGCCTGTCCGAGCTCGAGGTACCAGGCTCTCCACCTCTGTCTCCATCCCCCACCTTGGAAACAGAGAGAGGAAAGGAAATGGGAAATAGCGGCTTTGGCTGAGAAAAGATGAGGGTGGGGAGGAAGGCTGATGGCTCCTGGGCTTGCGGAAGACCTGAAGACCTGAGTTCAGGGTGGCCCATTGTAAAACCCCTGTGTCGGCCCATTTCTGTGATTCAGACCCTTGGGTGTGTGGGAGGGATGGGGAGGGGGTGGAGACCGGCAGATAGATCCTGCAGTTCTCTGGCTGGCCTGCCTAAGCAAGACAGGGTTTTTAGTTCAGTGAGAAACCTCCTTTCAAAGCCATAGAGGAGAGGATGCCTCTCCGCAGCCCGAAAACTGGCTCCTCGGAATGCTCTGGAAGAGCAAGCCAAGCCAAGCTGGATGTTTTATCACATCTTAGCCTAGCTTCAGAAGTTCCACAGTGACCACCCTAGCATTCTGCTCTTCAGAAGCTAGCTCCGCATGCTGGGCCACAGACAGGGGGAGGAATCCTCCATTCTCCTGTGGGGGAGGCTCTGTCAGCTGCTCATGATCCAAACCCATGTTTGCCAAGTTGTCCAAAGAAACAAAAGCCATCACAGCAAGGAAACGTTCACAGTAAATTGATATGCCCTGCCTTTCCCTTACTTCCTCCTTGCTGATCCTAAGGGCTCTGTGTGTACCAAGTCCCGCTACGTCAAAGTCTTTATTAATCTGTTTCTCCCTGAGTACCTGATATTAATAACTGACAGTGCGCGCGCGCACACACACACACACACACACACTCAAATTTTGTAGAAAAGAGCTCACAGAGCCAATGAAACTGCTAGAGCCACATAGAGTACTATTAGAAAAAACGGCATGACAGTGTGAACTGTTGGTAACTAGACAACAGAAATCAATAAAAGTACAGCAGCAGAGCTGGGGGCCTGGCTCAGACAACACAGTGTTGGCCTTGCACACATGAAATCTAGGGTTCCATCCCCAGCACTGTATAGAACCATGGTGCACATACAGCTGTAAACCCAGCACTCAGGAGTTCAAGGTCATCCTTGGTGGTATAGTGACTTAAAGAACAGTTTGGGCTATGGGGAAACCTGTCTCAAAAAATAAGAAAAAAACATGCAGGAGTCACTTCAATAAGGAATGGTTCAGGGCTGGAGAAATGGCCCAGTGGGTTAACTGTTCTAGAGGACCTGGGTTAATTTTCACTACCCACATGGCAGCTCACAACTGCCTGTAACTCCATATACAGGGCCTCCGACATCTTCAGACAGACATATGTGTAGGCAAGACACCAATGTACATAAAATTAAATAAATTAATTAAAAATGAAAAGAATAGGGTGAGATGAGGCGCTTGCTGCCAAGCCCAACGACCTGAATTTGATCCCGGACTACATAAAGGCGTGAGAAGGGAAATCACCCCACAAAGTTGTTCTCTGACCTCCACGCACATGCCACAGCACAGATGCCTCCCACTATACACCATGATAATAATTAATAAAAATGTAAAGGCAGGAATAAACTGTCACAGAGTCCCACAAGGAGGATGTTAAATAGTTGTCAAATGAACTTTGGCTGAATCGTCGTCTGATCCCCAGGACCCACAGGGTGGAAGGAGAGAACTGAGTCTGGGAAATTGTCCTCTGATGGTTTCCATGAGACTGCCGTGGCATGCATGTGCACACACGTGCACACAAAATGAATAAAGATATGAGAAGATTTTAAAAGACCCATTTGTAGACAACCTTGTGAGACTGCCTTGAGGACTGAATGGGCAAATACATTGGGAAGACTCGGAAGGGGTTTGTGCCTGGGGAGCACCAAGCTGCTCCGTGTTCTTCCGTCTTCATGCCCAGGGGCAGCTCCTGCTCACTCTGTGCCTTAACTACGTTTGTTGAGCTTCGCGCAGAGACGCTAGTTAGTGTCCCTTTCCCTGCCCAGTTCCTCCTTTGCTGAGAAAGTCTGGTTGTGTTCAGGATGGCAAGAAGCCCAGATCCAGGAACAGTATTTGTCTTCCCAAACATTGTCTTGAAGTAAGGCCACCCACGGGCACAGGCCTAGGAGATGAGACACACGTGGAAACGGGCTGGGCACTCTGCCAAGACGTTTTCTTTCTGATAATGGAAGAGGATGTGGGCGGTACGATACTTACATTTTATTTTCTCTTTTTCAAGACTTATTTTAATGTGTGTGTATGTGTGTGTATGTGTATGTATGTGTGTGTACATGTGTATGTGTGTATGTGTATGTATGTATGTGTGTATGTGTATGTGTATATGTGTGTATGTTGTGTATGTGTATGTGTGTGTATGTGTGTGTAGTGCCCATGGAATCCAGAGAAGGGCATCAGATCCCTATGAAGACTGTGCTGACTGGAGCTCACAGCTCCTGCCTCTGCTTCCTGAGTGCTGGGGTTAAGGTGTGTGCTATCAAGGTTGGTCTAAGACTGCATTTTATTTATTTATTTTTGAGACAGGGTCTCACTGTAAAGCTCTGATGTCCTGGAACTCACTATATAGATCAGGCTGGCCTTGAATTCACAGAAATCCTCCTGGCTCCAAGTGCTGGGATTAAAAGCATGTGGCATTATATCTGACCTAAGACTGAATTTTAAAAAGTATCTATCTATCTATCTATCTATCTATCTATCCATCTATCCATCCATATATCTACCTACCTACCTATCATCTCTTTATGCTCAAGTGTATCTCTCTCTCTCTCTCTCTCTCTCTGTGTGTGTGTGTGTGTGTGTGAGAGAGAGAGAGAGAGAGAGAGAGAGAGAGAGAGCGAGAGAGCACTCCTACCACAGCATGTACATGGAGATCAAAGAATGACTTTGAGAATGGGTTTTCTCTCTCCTTTTAAGTGAGTTCTGGGGATCAAATTCAGGCCCAAGGCTTGCATGGTAAGCTCTGTGCTTGCTGAACCATCTTGCTGGTCCACCTTGAGACATGTTTGGCTATTTCCCCCTTTAAATGCTGTATCTATATTAACTGACCTATAGCTATTATGCTCTAAGGAATTACCTTAAATGTTATACACCAGGAGGGCAAACATTTGTAAGCTATTTTTAAAAATTCTCTCTCTCTCTCTCTCTCTCTCTCTCTCTCTCTCTCTCAAGATAGGGTTTCTCTATGTAGCTCTTGCAGCCTGGAACTCACTCTGTAGACCAGGATGGCCTCAGACTCAGAGATCCGCCTGCCTCTGCCTCCTGAGTGCTGGCATTAAAGGCGTGCACCACCACTGACCGGTTTAAAATCTTTTTTTTTTTTTTTTTTTTGGTTTTTCGAGACAGAGTTTCTCTGTGGCTTTGGAGCCTGTCCTGGAACTAGCTCTTGTAGACCAGGCTGGCCTCGAACTCACAGAGATCCGTCTGCCTCTGCCTCCCGAGTGCTGGGATTAAAGGCGTGCGCCACCACCACCCGGCTTAAAATCTTATTTTTAAAGTTAGGCTCTCTCACTGGAATTCACTAAGTAGGTTGGCCGGCCAGTGAGCTGCAGGGATCCAGGGATCTGCCCTCTCCATGCTTAGACTACAAGCATGTCTGGCTTTTTTTTTTTTTAAATGTGGGTTTTAAGGACTGAGCTCAGGTCGTTGCATTTACAAAGGTGTAGTGGTTTGAATGAGAATGCCCCAGGATTATGTATCCGGATGCTTGGTCCTCAGCTGGTGGAACTGTTTGGGAAGGATTAGGAGGTGTGGCCTTGTTGGACAAGCTGTGTGCTATGGGGGTGGGCTTTGAGGTTTCAAAGCCAGGCCTTGTCTTTCTCTCTCTTTCTGACTGCTGCTGTGGATAAGATGTAAGCTCTCAGTTACTGCTCCATGCCTGCCTGATGCTCTGCTTCCTGCCTTGGTGGTCATGGATTCACCCTCTGACACTGTAAGTCTCTAATTAAATGCTTTCTTTTATAAGCTGCCTTGGTCCCTCAGTGTCTACTTCCTAGTTTCGTGATCTGCTTCTCTCTGTCTCTCATACACACACAGAATTAAAATCTAGGCTCCACGTACAAGAGAAAACATGCCCGATTTGTCTCTTTGAGCCTGGTTTATTTCACTTCATATAATAATTTCCAGTTTCATCCATTTCCCTACAGATGCCATGATCTCATATTACATCACAGCAGAATGAGTTCCACAGTGTGGATGTGCCACATCATCTTTACCCATCCATCAGCTGGACATCTGGGATGGTCCCACTCTTAGATATCTTGGGTTTCTGAGGCAGGAAGCCAAAGTGTCTTAGCTGCTATGCCTCAGGGACCCTCCTAGGGTCATATAAAGGCCTGGGGCAGCTGCCAGTTGAAGGCTGTCCTTGGAAGAGAGGTGTCTCACTCACCTGGCGACTGGTAGTTCTTGGCTGGGTACTGGTCAGAGACCTCAGCTCTGGATTAAGATCCAATTTCTGGATTAAGGGCTGCCAGAGTCTCCTCGTGCCATGGCAGCAGGCTTTCCATGAGAGTAACTACTGATGCCAGCAGAGAAGCAGGCATGTCTTTTTTCTTTCATTTTCTGTGTATGAGTGTTTGCCTGCATTCATGTATGTGTACCATGTGCATGCAGTGCTCATAGAAGCCAGAAGAGGGCATCAGTTGGCGCTGGAGGAACTGGAGTTACAGACAGTTGTGAGCAGCAAGTATGCTGACATGAAGCCTTCTCTCCAGCACAGCGGTTGCACTTCTTAGAGACCCACTGAAGGCTGAGCTTACTTCCCAGCCATGCAGCCAGCATCCACCTCAGCATGTGGGGGGAGGATACACTCTTCGGGGAATACAACATGCCACGTCTCCATTTTCCCAGCAGGAGAGATATCCCAGTTACTGCAGGGAAGCCAGACAATGTCTCTCTCCTCTCGCTCTTACAGGCAACACTCCTGCTCACCCACAGATCTAAATCTCTCCCTTCGAGAGTCCAGATTTTCCAAAACAAAAGTCCTTTAAGCCTGCAGTGGAGGAATGGCGATGCTCTCCAACGCACAAGAGAACTTGCCTGTGGTGCTTTGGCGGAGAACCAGCTGACAAGCAGGAGAACCACTCCCCACAGGGAGTGAGCAGACACAGAGGATAAATGCTGCTGCTGCCCATAGCTTCTCAAGGTCAGCCCCCATTCATCACCCCAGGGGTGGCTCCAGGTTCCTCCCCTCGTGTGTAAGCTTTTCCTTTGCAAATATCTTTTCTCCACTTGGCTCTTCCCCTCCAGGTTTTCCAGATCTCCAGCGGGGTCAGGGTCCCAGGTTAGCCCCCTTTCTGTGGCCCCTGGCTGTCAACTTGCCCCTCCTTGGCATTCCAATCAGGAGTGCACCAGAAGCTCTCCTTCCTGTTCACTTTTTCCACAGGAAGTTACCCACTCCCTGAACTCCAGCAGCCTGAGCTGCGGAAATCCATACCTGCCATAAATACTCGAGCCAACACTAAAGAGCCCAGCTGCGTTGTTCCACCAGCAAGGAGCCCTCTTGACAAAGCGTACGGATTTTGTTCCCTTTATGACTCATTTTCCTTAAAAGTGGAGGTCTGTGACGGAAGGCAGGCCCTTCACTACTGTGGCGACTGCCCCTTCCACAGACATGGTCTTTACATATCTACACAGTTGGCCAGAATTGGGTTTATATTTCCAAGTCTCCCACACAACTGCTGGCTATGCTACCAAAGTTCGAACAATGCCATTCTGTTCATTTTGTGTGCATGTGTGTGCTACCGGTGTCTGTGTGAGCATGTCAAGGTGCATTGGAGGAGGGAAGAGGGACAACCTGTGGAGTAGGCTCTCCCCTGCCACCTCTATGGGGATCCCAGGAATCGAACACAGACCTTCAGCCATCTTGCTTGGTGCTTGATACCTCGGGTAGCCTGGGCTTACCATGAATCCAATTATGACTTTGAACTCCTGATCCCTCTGCTTCCACCTCCTGCTGGAGTTGCAGGCAGGGGCCACTGTGCCTGGCTGTAGGCTATCAGTTTGTAAGAAAAAACAAAGAGGGAGAAACTAAGGTAACCGGCCCGTTCCTCCTCCTCCTCCTCCAGATGGCGCAAATGAGCATGTGCTGGGGAGCCACCAGGACCAAGTGAGCCTTTGAAGACCACAGTTTCTACCTGACAGAGCAACAGAGAAGGGATGGAGACCCCTGAGGGTGTCACGGAGCAGAGCCCTAGTCCATTTTAAATTCCCACAGGAAAGGATTAAATGGTGTTTCCTACCACGTTCAAATCATGCTATTTCGAAGCCACACTCCTAACTGAAAGGATAAATCTGCTTCTAGCACTCTGCCTACGAGCATTCTAACGTCTACCGTATCTGGTAATGGAGAGATGGCTCTGAGGTTAAGCGGGCTTACATACAGCTCTTGCCGAGGACCTCAGTTCAGTTCTCAGAACTCATGAAGGCAGTTCACAAACACTTGTAACTCGAGCTCTAGGAGATCTGACGTCCCTTCTGGACTCTGAGGGTACTTGTACACCTGCATATGTGCATTTTTACATAATTAAAAATAAAATAGATACCTCAGTCAAAAAATGTTAAATCTAAAAAAAAAATCCAGGCACAAAGAATCCAGGAAATCTGAGACACTATGAAAGGAACAAATCTAAGAATAATAGGAATAGAGGAGGAGAAGAAACCCAGGTCAAAGGCACAGATCATAAATAGACTGGACCAGACCAGAAAAGAAAGTTCCCTCAGCACATAATAATCAAAACACTCAGTGCACAGAACAAAGAAAGAACATGAAGAGCTGCAAGGGAAAAAAAATCCAATAACATATAAAAAGGCGGACCTATAGAATTACACCAACCTTGTCCTCAAACTCCCAGAGATGCGCCTGCCTCTGCCTCCCGAGTGCTAGGATTAAAGGCGTGCGCCACCACACCAGGATCTATGCCCAACTTCTTAATGGAGACTTTACAACAGAGACTCAAAAAGCCAGAAGGGTCTAGATAAATGTGCTGCAGACTCTAAGAGATCACAGATGCCAGCCCAGACTACTTTACCCAACGAAACTTTCAACCACAATAGACGGAGAACATAAGACATTCCATGATAAAACCAGAATTAAGCAATATCTATCTACAAATCAAGTTCTATAGAAGGAACTAGAAGGAAAGTTCCAACCTAAAGAGGTTCACTACAGTCATGAAGACACAAGGAATAAATGACTTCAGATCAGTAAATCAAAAGAGAGGAAGTGCATGAGGGTACGCACATGCACACATCTGTGCGTGCATGTGTGTGCACACACAGGTACACATGCATGCATACACACAGGCACACACATACATGTACACACGTGCATATACATGCATGCACAGAGACGTGCATGCACACACATGTACACACAGAGGCACACATACACGCACATGCATGCTACCACAACAGAATAACAGGAAACAATAAACATTCCTCATTGATTTCTGTCGGGTTTGAAGAGAAATGGCCCATTTCAGCTCATATATTTGAATTCTTGATCATTAGGGAGTGGCAATACTTGACAGGGAATAGGATGTGTGGCTTTGGAAAGAAGATCTCCCACACTCATGGATTGGTAGGATTAATATAGGAAAAATGGCCTTCCTACCAAAAGCAATCTATACACTCAATGCAAGCCCTGTCAAATTCCAACACAATTCTTCACAGACCTTGAAAGGACAGTTTTCAGTTTCATAAAGAAACACACACACACACAAAGCCCCAGGATAGCTAAAACAATACTGAATAATAAAAGAACTGCAGGAGGTATCACCATCCTCGATTTAAAATTGTACTACAGACCTATAGTAATAAAACCGCATGATATTGGCACAAAAACAGACATGTTGACCAATAGAATCAAATTGAAGACCAAGAGATAAATCCACACCCTTATGGACACCCAATTCTTCATAAAGAACCCAGAATCACACAGGAAACATGACAGTGTACTGGTTGGTTTTATGTCAACTTGACACAAGCTAAAGTCATCAGAGGAAGGAGCCTCAGTTGAGGAAATGCCTTCATGAGATCCAGCTCTAAGGCATTTTCTCAATTAGTGATCGATGGGGGAGGGTCCAGCCCACTGTGGGGGGTACCATCCCTGGGCTGGTGGTCCTGGGTTCTATAAGAAAGCAGGCTGAACAAACCATGATGAACAAGTCAGTAAGCAGCATCCTCCGTGGCTTCTGCATCAGCTCCTGCCTCCAGGATCCTGTCAGTCTGAGCCCCTGTCCTGACTTCCTTCAGTGATGAACTTATGGGGGATGCCCCTCTGTCTGCTATGAACTTTATGTTTTAAAACATAGGTCAAAAATATATTTGTAAAATGGAACTTAAAAGCTGCCCTGCTTTTTTTTTTTTCTTTTGGTTTTTTGAGTCAGGGTTTCTCTGCAGCTTTTTTTAGAGCCTGTCCTGGAACTAGCTCTTGTAGACCAGGCTGGTCTCGAACTCACAGAGATCCGCCTGCCTCTGCCTCCCGAGTGCTGGGATTAAAGGCGTGAGCCACCACCGCCCGGCTAAGCTGCCCTGCTTTTAAGAAGCGTTTTTGCTTTTGTTTCCACAGGAAACAAGAGAACAAGAGGCTATGGATTTGTTCCAGGTTTAAGATGGACTAGGTTTGATCAAGGGAGATCTAAAATTTGACAGGTGATCTCTATCAACAAAGGTCACCACTGCTCCTCCCAATACTTGGTCATTATCCCAAAATGCTATCAGGGACTCCAAAGACACTTTTCCCACACCCAGGAGGAAGTAGTTTGGAGGAGAAAAACTATGTCCACATTCCCACAAGTTTTGGGGGTTATGGATGGTCTTTGGTTATTTGGTAGGTTATGAATGTTTGTTATATTTAGGGGGAATATAGGATAAAAAGACAACTATTAATCTCAGACATTTTGCATTGACATGGACTTTGGTATAATGATACACATTTAAAGTTAATTGTGTTACACTGTATATATGTTTCTATTCTTGTTTAAAGGATTTGTGTATACTGATACAAATTTAAGGTCATTTTTATGCTATATGTATATTTCTACTCTTGTTTAATGTATTATGTTTATGCAGATCATTTAAAATGTATTGTATAGTTAAGAATTACTAATAGTCATCTATAATAGTCAAACTTACAGTCACGTTAGGTATATTTTCTAGATATGCAGAGAAATATTTCAAATAGATAGGTAATCTTCAAGCACTTCAAAGAATATGGTATTTAAAATGTTTTAAGGAGACTGGACAGATGGTTTGGTGGATAAGAGCACTGGCTGTTCTTCCAGAGGACCTGGGTTCAATTCTTAGCACCCATAAGACAGCTCACAACTGTCTATAACTTCAGTTCTAAGGGATCCGACACCCTCACAAGACATACATGCAGTCAAGACACCAATAAATAAATAAATAAATAAATAAATAAATAAATAAATAAATAATATTTTTTAAAAAATGTTTTAAGAACGTAGACTTTTCTTGACAGTGAGACACATCTTCTCCTGGCAACACCAATTACTTCAAGAGGATGGTGGGCATCGAAGTAGCTTCTCATGGAGTTTGCATCCAATGTGGCAAGGATAGCCATTTGGGCAAGAAACTGCTCTTGCCTGGACTTCCTGACTGTATTCTGTATACTGGATATGCAGGACTCATAGGAAAATGACTGCTAAACATTTATAATTAACATAAGCCTCTGAGTGTTTATTTGGGAACTGGCAGGCAGGAGAGAAACCTCCAGTTACAATGAACAGCAATGTGAAAATGTAAGCCAAATAAACCCCGTCCTCCCCAACTTGTTTTTTGGTTATGGTGTTTCATTGCAGCAATAAAAGCCCTAAGATAGACAGCATCTTCAGCGAATGGTGCTGGTCAAAGTGGATGGGTGCATGTAAAGTAATCCCAACAGAGCCACAGTTACCACCCTGCAAAAAACTCCAAATAGATCAAAGACCTCAACACAAAACCAGCTACACTGAGCCTGATAGAAGAGAAAGTAAGGAATTAGCCTTGGACTCAGTAGCACAGGAAAAGACTTTCTGAACAGAACATCCTTAGTGCAGGCACTGAGACAAAAATTAATAAGTGGGACATCATGAAACTGAGAAGCTTCTGCAAGGCGAAGGACACCATCATTTGGGCAAAGTGGCAGCCTACAGAATGGGAAAAGAATTTTTACCAACCACACATCTGATATACAAAGCACTAAAAAAAAAAAAAAAAAAAAAAAAAAAAAAACTAGATCTCAAAAAACAGCTCAATCAAAAGATGGGGTACATATCTAAACAGAGAACTCTCAAAAGGGGAAACTCAAAATGGTTAGCTGAGAAACAAAGAACTGCTCAAGCCTTAGTCATTAGGGAATGTAAATCAAAACTGCTTTGAGATTTCTTCTTATGTGAGTCAGAATGGCTAAGATCAATAACACAAAAGACAGCTCAGGCTGGTGAGGATGTGGAGTAAGGGGAACACTCGTTCATTGTTGGTTGAGATGCAAACCACCACTATGGAAATCGGTGTGGTGGTCTCTCAGAAAGATGGGAACTGACCTATCTCAAGATCTAGCTATACCACTCTTGGACATATGCCCAAAGGCCTTCATCTTACCACAGAGATATTTATTCAACCAAGTTTATTGCTGCTCTATTTCTAAAAGCCAGAAATTGGAAACAACCTAGATATCCCCCAGTAGAAGAATGGATAAAGAAAATATGATACATTTACACAATGGAGTATTACTCAGCTGTTAAAAAATGAAATTCACAGGTGAAAGCATGAAATTAGAAAAAAATCATGAGTGAGGTATCCTAAAACCACAAAGAGAAATATGGTATATATTTACTTATATGTGGATATTAGCTACTAAGTCCATGATTACCAAGCTACAATTCATAGAAACACAGAGTGCAGATACAAAGTAAAGGCCTGGGGTTGGGGAGGCAAATGGAGCTCATTAGGAAAGGGAAGTAGACTAGATAGTAATGGATGGATGGGGAACTAGGACAGAAGGACCAAGTGGGGACAAGAGAGAGAATACAGGGAGAGACAGGTAAAGTTAAGGACCAATTGAGGGCTAGTACGGAAACCCAATACAGTAGAAGCTCCCTAAAATAGAGACACACATGAAGGTAATCTAACTGAAATTGATAACCAATGTGGAAGACAGAATCCCAACCAGTCATCTCTTGTCACCAAACAAAATCTCCAGTCCCAGGATTAGGTAATATCTAATTGAATTGCTGGTCAAAGGGGTCCCATGGTAACCCCCAAACAACCCAGGCTGTTGCCAAGACGACAGGCTCCTCTCCACAAACTGATGGTGAGCCCTCATTGGTGAAGACACCTGCACAGCTCATTGGACAAAGCTAAGTCGAGCTGGTGCCCACATGGAGTCTTCATCCCTGCATTCTAGTGTCTCTGGTGCAGGAAGACACTCTGCATGCTACCAAAAGAGAAAAAAACACCAATCCAGCCATGAACCTTGGATTGGCTACGGTGTCCTGCCTGCAGGATAGGCTAGTGCAATAGAGGAACAGAGCTTGCGGGAGTAACCACCCAATATCTGACTTGACTTAAGGCCCACTCCATGGAACCCACACCAAACACTGCTTTGGGTGACCAAAACCTGAGACCAGAGAGAGTCAGTCCAGGGACCTAGGGTAAAACCAAGTAATACTGGTGTAAAAAGAAAAAAAATATAGCACTAAAATGACTCGTAGTGACATTTTGCTGTGCTCATAGACCGGTGCCTCGATCAGCCATCATCAGAGAAGCTTCCTCCTACAGCAGACGGGAACAAATAGAGACCCCAAAGCCAGACATTATGCAGAGGATGAGAGATCTGGGAGCACTGAGCCCTAAATGGGATGTCTCCGTCCAATCCCTCCCCTCAGGGTTCAGGGAGCCTGTGGAAGAGGGGATGGAAAGAGCCAGAGGGGATGGAGGACACTAAGAAGACAAGGCCCTCAAAATCAACGTGATCAAAACTCCTGCGAACTCACAGAGACGGAGGCAGCCCTCGCAGGTCCGCACCAGGTCCTCTGTGTGTACATTGTAGTTTCCAGTTTAGTGTTTTAGGGACTTCCCGAGCATGGGAAACATGTGGGGCTGCTTTCTGCTTTCTCTAGGACTCTCTTCCTTCTGCTTGTTTGGTCTAATTCCAATAGTTTTCGTTTTCACTTTTTTTTTTTTTTTTTTTTTTTTTTTTTTTTTTTGAGACAGGGTTTCTCTGTGTCACGGCCCTGGCTGTCCTGAATCTAGCTCTGCAGACCAGGCTGGCCTTGAACTCATAGAAATCCTCCTGCCTCTGCCTCCCAACGGCTGGGATTAAAGGCATGTGCCACCACCGCCTAGCTTAGTTTTTGGTTTTATCATATTATATTTTATGATTATCCCTTAGAAGCCTGTTTGTTTTCTGAGGAGAGACAGAAAGGGATTGGATCCAGATGGGCAGTAGGGTGGGGAGGAACTGAGAGGTATAAAGGAGGGGAAACCATAATCAGGATATATTATATGAGAAAACAATCTATTTTCAATAAAAAGGGGAAAGATAAGATGCTAAAAGGCAATAAATAAAATAAAACATCTTTTAAAAAGGGGTCCAGCACATGTCACATGGTCAACTGCAAGCCTCAGCAGTCTATCAAAATGATGGTGTCTAGTTCATACAGCTGTGGTGCTCAGCCTGAGGCTGGCCGAGCTGGGCTGAGCGCAGCTGGACTCACCAGAGTGTCTGGGGTGGACTGTCGGTTGGCCAGGAAGCTCTGTTGATTTTGGTTGAGCTCATTCATACATCTGAGGCTCAACTGTCTGTTGGCTGACCCAGCGTGGCCTCAGCTGGGCTCGCTTATAGGAGCTTGGCCCAGTTCCACATCCTCTTATCGTGGAGCAGGCTAGCCTAGACAGGCTCTCATGGCCGAGGGTGAGCGTAAACCCAATTACACAAGCGCCTTTTTATGCAGTGTTTGTGTAATGTTTACTAAATTCCCACTGACAAAAGCAATTGTGAAGGGGATTCTGGAGCCAGAAAGGGAAGGCCTCCAAGGGAAGAACGGAGGCCAGTCATGCTTGCAGATGACCAAGGTGCTGGTCGATAGCACATCATGGAGCGTGTAACTCTATAGTTACATTGAGAGTCTTTGGCACCAGATCCTGGGGGCTGCACCTCCCTCACCAGAACAGTCTTTTTGTTTGTTTGTTTGTTGTGGTTCTGTCTGCCTTGTAACCTCCTGACTCAAAATCTAGAGCAGAAGCATTTCATTAACAGCGCTAGACTCTCGCTTAGCTCCCAAGGAGGAACGGGAAGGGAATGGCTGGAGTTGGGCACGGATCTCGTCTGGAAGGGCTAACCTAGCATAGATGCAGGGGACCATAGCTTCCGTCTCCAGCCCCGGGGAGAAATGAATAAGTAACTTGTACTTATGGCTGCAGGAATAGGGTCTGTTGCCCTCAATGTCAGAGCCTGGGAGATTCTTTATGCGTAGGAAAGGGGCTTTTATGGTAGGCCGCTAAAAACCCAAACAGAGCGCTAGTGAGGAAAGGGAGGAGGAAGAAGAGGAGGATGACACAGTGTGTGCAAGAGGGGAGGTAGAGACCCTCTGGTGTCTAGCTTTTCATTCATTCATTCATTCATTCATTCATTCCCTTTTTTTATTTAAAAAATTAAGAACTGTCTTAATATTCTAAGATTTAAAAATTAGGTATTATTTATTAGTGTGTGGTGTGTGTCCAGGTGCCATATGGCATCAGAGGACAACCTACAGGAATCAGTTCTCTCCTTGTGCTATGTGGGCTCCTGGGGATCTGATCTGACCACCAGCCTTAGCAACAAGCCGAGCCACCTCACTGGCCCAGACTAATCTTTATGTTTCTCTCAAGTCACCTAAAGTAGCTGCTGCTTTTCCAGAGAACCCCAAATCGGTTCCTAGCACCTGTAGGCAGCTCATGATTACCTGAAAATCCATCTGATGCCCTCCTCTGGCTTCTGCTGCACACACACACACACACACACACACACACACACACACTGAAAATCTATCTGATGCCCTCCTCTGGCTTCTGCTGCACACACACACACACACACACACACACACACACACACACACACAGATATGCATACACGTAAATAAAACTGAATCTTTTTTTTTTTTTTGAAAGAAAGAACAAAGCCAAAGAAAACAACAAAACTTGCCCATGAAGGGGTTTCCACAGGAAAAACCATTGGTACCGAAGCGAAGGCATTTTTACACACGGCCGTATACGCTGTCGCCATGAGTAAACTTGAACTCTGTGTATTAACAGGCTGTCGAGGGAACGGGGCCAGGTGCTGGAGCATATGTACAGTGCGGTGCTATTTATAAAGTTTCAAAACACAAGAAACGTGTTGTTTCTGCACACACACATATGTAGTAGTCTGCAACGTGTGTAGATGCTAATTCAGGATGGAGGCTTCCCGTGCAGAAGGGGAGGAGGGCAAGATTGGAGGGGCGCGAGCCACCGCCAGGGAGGCACCGCAATCTTCTTATCTTAGGCTGTGTTCTCACGGAAGCTGCTGTGTAAGGCCTGTCAGCTAAACATGGCTTCTACATTTAAAAATTGTTGGGGAAACTGAGAGAACATTTCGTGATGTGTGAAAATGTCAGAGAATTCCGGTTTCAACGCTTACGGTGAATATTCTTTACTGGAGCACAGCCTTGATACTTTACCTACAAATAAGCTAAGTGGTTTCCAGGCTGCAGGGGCAGTTCAGCCGGGCTCGGAAGAGGCCCAAAGCAGCCATAATCTGGCCCTTAAAAGACTACTTATGTGTGTCTGTGTGTTGGGAGGTTAGAGTGCCACCCTAGGGAATGGGTTCTCTGCTTCCACCATGTGGCTCTCAGGGACTGAACCCCAGCCGTCAAAATGGCAGTAAGTACCTTCATCCTCTGAGCCAGCCTCACCAGGCCAACTCGTCCCTTTAAAGAGCTAATGTGGGACTGGAGAGAGTGCTCAGCAGTTAAGCTCTTCCAGAGGACCCAGGTTCAATTCCAGCACCCACATGGCAGCTCACAACTGTCTGTAATTCCTATTCCAGGAGACCTGATGCCCATGGCAAAATACCAACACAAAAAAAAGAAAAGAAAAAGAAAAAAAAAGGAAAAAAAGAAAGAAAAAAAGAACTAATGCATTCGTGTGTGAGCACAGGCGATTGGAGGCTGGAGGACTGCCTTGAGTGTCATCTTTGGAAGTACTACCGGTCTCCTTTCCTTGGCCTGGAACTCATCAGTTAGGCCACACCGACTCTGACTCTGGAATTCTGGGAGAACAAGAGTGCCAGCCCAGCACATTTACATGGGTTCTGGGGACTGAACTCGGGCACTCAAGCATGCAAGGCAAGTTCACTACAGAACAGCCCTTTTCTGGCCTTCCATAGAGAAGACTTCCAGCCCTGCCTACTGACAGAAGAGGGAGCTGGATCCCCTGGAACTGGAGTTACAGAAGGTTGGAGCAGCCCTGTAGTGGCTGGGAATGGAATCCAGGTCATTGCCAGGATTTTCTTCTGGTCCTCCTCAGGCAACAGGCATGCAAGTGGTGCCCAGACATACATGCAGGCAAAACAGGAATACTCATAAAATAAGAAGATTAAAACAAAGCTTAAAAAAAAATTTGTGTGGGGGCTGGAGAGATGGCTCAGCGGTTAAGAGCATTGCCTGATCTTCCAAAGGTCCTTAGTTCAATTCCCAGCAACCACATGGTGGCTCACGACCATCTGTAATGAGGTCTGGTGCCCTCTTCTGGCATGTACGCAGACAGAATATTGTGTACATAATAAATAAATATTTTTTAAAAAAATATTTGTGTGCATGTGCATGTACAGGACAGCTTTCAGGAGTTGCTTTTTTCTTCTACCACACACGTTCTGAGGCTCCAACTCACACCATCTGGCTTGGCACAAGTACCTTTACCCACTAAGCCATGTTGCCAGCCCTAGGTTTATATTCCTTAATTGTATAATATGATTCAAGTTACAAACCACATATTGTTGATGTAAGATGCCCTTCTGTGTGCTGTGAATATGTTTTATTAGCATGGGTTAATAAAGAAGCTGATTTGGTCAATAGCTAGGCAGAATAAAGCCAGATGAGAAATCCAAACAGAGCTACAGGAAGGAAAAGGGTGGAGTCAGGGAGATGCCAGCCACTGCCAGAGAAGCAAGATGTGAGATAACAAGTCACGAGCCTTGTGATAAAATACAGAATAAAAGAAATGGATTAATTTAAGTTTTAAGAGTTAGTTAATAATAAGCCTGAGCTAATAGGCCAAACAGTTTGTAATTAATATTAAGCCTCAGAGTGGTTATTCTGGAACTGACAGGTGGAGAGAAACCTCCAGTCACATACTGTAATTGTGTACTTGCTTTCTCATGTTTAAACCTTATTTTGTTTTTATTTCCTCCTCTTTTTTTTTTTTTTAAAGAAGGGTCATGTGTAGCCCAGGCTGGCCTTGAATCCCTGTGTAGCCAAAGCTGACCTTGAGCCCCTGTTCTCCTCCTTCTACCTCTCTGGCACTGGGTTTACAGGTGTGCACCACCACACCTGTCTTTTTCCCTCAATTTGTTAACAGTTACCAAGAAAGACCATTGTGCAGAGTCTGTCTCTCTCTCTCCCTCCCTCCCTCCCTCCCTCCCTCCCTCCCTCCCTCCCTCCCTCCCTCCCACTCTCTCTCTCTCTCTCTCTCTCTCTCTCTCTCTCTCTCTCTCTCTAACTCCCTTTCTTTTTTCTTTTCTTTTTTTTGTTTCTTCAAGACAGGGTTTCTCTGTGTAGCCCGGACTGTCCTGAAAATCACTCTGTAGACCAGGCTGGTCTTGAATTCAAGAGATCTGCTTGCCTCTGCCTCCTGAGTGCTGGGATTGCACGAGTTAGCCACCAAGCAACACCACTGCCCCCCAACTTCCTTTTTCAGAATAAATTTCTGACAACAAAATGCCAGATCCTCTCTTCCCTCCCGCTGTTCTAGAGGTTCCCTCACCCTCTCTACTCCGGAAGACCTTGCTTTGCTACTCCACTTTCTCGGAGCCAATCCCTCTTTCTTAGCTCTTCCTAGGGGAAACGGATGTTTCAGAGGACCCTCCTGCCCCCAAATCCCAGTCCAACCTGCGGCTTTCTCACAGAGGCCGGGGTTCTGCATAGTTAGGGCTCAGGTTCAATGTCCTGCAATGCACTGGGAAGCTTCCCCTCTGTCAGCTCTAGTCACACTGTCTTCTTCCTGCCACACCACTCTTCCCTTGAGGTTAAAGTTCACCTCCGATCTCTCTGGAAGTCCAAAGGCCTTTTCTCTGTATTGCTGTCTTTCAGTGGGCTCTCCTATCTGAAATTACCTGCAGGTAGGCTACACTGAGAGTAAGCTATAGTAGAAAGAAAGAAAGAAAGAAAGAAAGAAAGAAAGAAAGAAAGAAAGAAGGAAGGAAGGAAGAAAGAAAGAGAAAAGAAAGAAGAGAGAGAGACTGGTGAGGTGGGGACAGTCAGATGGACAAGCAGAGAAAGGCACAGGCTGCTGCATCGGGCACGGAGTTTGACTCAGGACCTACAGGGTGGAGGAAGGTAGCCAGCTCTCCCAGGTGTCCTCTGATCGCCACACTTCACTGTGACATGAGCTCGTGTTTTAGTGTGTCCACACACACACATAAATATACTTTTTTTAAAAAAATGAGATCTTACTATGTAGTGATGATATGTAGATCATCACTATGTAGATGGTTTGAAACTCACAGAGATCTGCCTGTCTCAGCCTCGTGAGCAGAGATTAAAGGTGTGAATTACCAGACCCAGCTCAAATAAATAAATGTGTTAAAATATATATGGTGCCTTCCGTGTAGGACATCCATCAGAAGGGCTCTAGGACCCCCTGGGAACCTCAAACCATTGATTTTTCACCTCAGGTTGGTCAATGCGTAAGGATGTAAGGGTGATCTAGCCCCAGTAGCCATGCTCCTTTAAACTTAAAAAAATACTGACTTATTTATTTCGTGGGGAGGGTGGTGCACTCACGCCACAGCATGCAAGTGGGGGTCGGAGGACAACTCTCGGGAGCTGGATGGGTCTTGGGAACCAAGCTCAGATGATCAGGCTCGGCAGTAAGGGCTGGCTGTTCGTCACCTACGGAGCCACCTTGCTGGGGCCGCACTCAGCTGCCTATGACAGACAGGGCTGACGATGTCCTGGCTGGGCAGGTAACTGCCATCCCTTGCCATCTGCAGTACGCTTTCATTCTACGGAAGCTAGCTGCAAGAACTTTGAGAAGACCCTGCCTTCATGAGATGAAGACCTTTCCAGCCAAGAGGATGTGCAAGCTTCTGCAGTCTTCAGTAAGGGAGGCACAGCCTTCTTGGGGTAAGGATACAACAGTTCCCGAGCGAAAAAGTGTGTAAAACAGGCTGGAGAGACGGCCGGATGGTTGAGAGCACCTGCTGCTCTTGCAGAGAACCCAGGCTCAGTTCCAGCATTCACATCAGTGGCTCGTGACTACCTGTATGGAACTCTGGTTCTCCAGGGGCACCAGGCATGCATGCAGTGCACGTGTGTGTGTGTGTGTGTGTACTCACACATGCACGGAAAATAAGTCTTTTGAAAAATGTGCAAAACAACATGAACCCAAAGACACCAACTATTTATGCTTCCTTCCAATCCTTACCCTCAGTGAGCATTTAGGAAGCCCCTGAACTGTGACCCACAGCTGCTGGACACACAGCAGGCTACAAAACCAAGTCCCTGCTTAATGGAGTTCACATTTCCAGGGGTGGCAATGGGTCACAGACAAGTCTATACCTCAGCACGTGGAAGAGCACTGGCTAGAAAGCAGGGTGGTGCAACCACCTCCCAAGAAGAGCGCTTAGAGTGAGCCAACCAAGATGAAGGAGCTTGGGGCTATCGAAAGCTATAAGGAAGTAAGTTAACTGCAGGATGTGGGGGAAAGAGAATTCCAAGGAGAGGAAACAGTTACAGCAAATACCTTGTCTTGGGGTAGAGTGTTCAAGAGTCAACAAAAGACGATGCTGTGCTTGGAAGAGGAGAGCAAGGAAGGGTCAAATGAGGCGGGAGGGATGAATGTGTGGAGCCATTGCTGAGGCCGAGACCTTAGGAAGTATGGATTTGGGGCTGGCAAGATGGCTCTGCAGGTAAAGGTACTTATCACCAAGTGTTAGATTCCCAGGACCTCCCTGGTGAGAGGAAACACGTAAACACACACACACACAGATGCAAATAGACACAGACACACACACAGACACAGACAGACAGACACACACACAGATGCACATAGACACAGACACAGACAGACACACACACATATGCATACACAGACACAGACACACACACACACATATGCACACAGACATAGACAGACACACACACATATGCACACACAGACATAGACAGACAGACAGACACACATATGCACAGAGCCTCGTGTTTGCCACGCTGCCCTTGAACTCACTGTGTAGCTTACCTCTTGCCCCCTCCCTCCCAGGCAGGTGCAATCACGTCTGGGTCAGAAGTTACACTCTGGGCCAAGTGTGATGGGAGCCCCGGCAATGAGCAGAGGGACATAATGTGAGTTATATTTTAAAAGGCTCCTTGGCTTCTGTGAGAAGAACAGGATTCGAAGGAGCGAAGTTGCAGCAAGGAAAAATAAAAGTCTGCCATAGGGTACAACGGAGGCCCTGGGAGAGTGCTTGCCTGGTATACACAAAGTTCAGGCTCTAATCTTGAGTAGAAATTATTGCCTGGGAGTGGTGGTGCTCATTTTTATCCCAGCACTCAGGGGAAAGTAGATCTCTGAGAGTCTGAGGCCAGCCTGGGCTGTATAGTTCCAGGCTGGCCAGGACTACATAGTGGAAACTCATAAAATAAAAGGGGTGCAATTGATCTAGATTAGGGTGACTGTGTGGAGGTGGGGAGAAAGAGTTTAATATTCTTGGCTCCCCTATCACATATTATTTCAAATATTACCATCAGGTGACTGTGGCTTTTCTTTGGGAGGAAATCCTGGAGAGAAAACTGGATTAAGTGGCGAGAACAAAGAGCAGGGATAATAGGCATTTCGGAGTTGAGCAATGCTAAACATGCCCCTTGGGAATCAGTGTTATTTAACATTTCACAAATGGTTTTAAAGAAGGAATTCTTTGAGGCGATTCTAGGTACGCAGGTTATCCTTTCCTTTACAGGCAGCAAAATGTCAAGTCCGCAGGGAGCATCCAAGACAGGCACCTTAGTAATAGCCCTGCATCCCAGCACTTAGGAGGTAGAGGCAGTAGGATAAGGAGTTCAAAGCCAGCCCAGGATACCTGAAACCCTGCCTTAAAACAATAATGATAAAAACAGGGAGTGTGGTGGCTGATCTCAACTGTCAACTTGATGAGATACAGACCCTGAGTGGTGCTGGGGGGGGGGGGCAGGTGAGACAGGCCTCTGGGCCTTCCTGTGAGGGTTATCTGGGATAGGCTAATTAAGGTAGGAAGAGCCACTCTATTGATGGGTGAAGCCATTCCCTAGGACAGGGATACTGGATTGTCTAAGAAGGAGGATGGGAGCTGAACACAAGCATCCGTCTCTTTCTGTGGCTGTCATGTGACCAGCTGCCTCAACCGTCTACTCCTGGGCCTCACCCCTCCACGATGACTGTAACTGGAGCTGTGGCCAAGAGTAAGCCTCTCTCCCTTCAGTTGCCCTTGTCAGGTATTTTATACAGCAACGGGAAAAGCGACCAAGGCAGGGACCACATTCCAGAACATTTCTAAAACCATATAAGTAATTGCAAAGTGGACATTGTCTTGCCACAGGGGCCACGCATAAAGTGGTTTCTGCAGGAGAAGATGGTTTAGATGCTAGCTTTAAGATAGTGCACTCTGAGCTGGGCAGTGGTGGTGCACGCCTTTAATCCCAGCACTCGGAAGGCAGAAGCAGGCGGATCTCTGTGACTTTGAGGTCAGCCTGGTCTACAGAGTGAGTTCCAGGACAGACTCCAAAGCTACACAGAGAAACCCTGTCTTGCAAAATCAAAAATCAATAATAATAATAACAAAAAGATAGTACACTCTGAACTAGCACCAAGGAAAGAAAATTAGAAGTCAAGAATATTATCCTTCAAGTTACCAAAGGGGCTGGAGAGATGGCTCAGTCATTAAGGTGCCTGCCTTGTAAGCCTGCGCTGTCTGTAACCCTAGTACTAGCGGGGATGGAGACAGGTGATCTCTGTCTGGCCAGACATTCTAGGCAATCAATGAACTTCAGGGAGAGACTCAGGCTCAAAATACGAGGTGAAGTGATAGACATCAACCTTTGACCTCCACACGCATGTGCACCCACATGCATGCTCATTCACACACATGCACAGACATACATGTGCCACACACATACCAGACTTTAGCTCCCCTTTTCCTCTAAGTAGGGGGTCTTGCTATGAAGCCCTAGCCCATGCGGGCTTTGAGCTTGCAGCTCTTCTCTCTCCTCAGCCCCCGGCCCCACCAAGCGCTAGAATTACAGCCATGCACTATTCACAGCGTGATGTCACCTCCTCTAAAGTCGACAAGGCCAGCAATAATTCATGTAGCACAAAGGACCCTGGAGAGACGGCGCAGCCTTAAGAGCACTGGCTGCTTTTCCAGAAGACCCAGTACCCACACGGTGGCTCATCACTGTCTACAACTCCAGTTCCAGGGCATTCATATAGGCATAATACTCATATATATAAAATAAAAATAAACACATATAAAAATGATGCACGATGTCCTTCTGTATATGTGTTGCTTTTATTGGTTGGAAAGCTGTTTTGGCCAATGGCTTAGCAGAGTAAAGTCAGGCGGGAAATCTGAACAGAGATATAGAGAGAAAGTAGGTAGAGTCAAGGAGGCGCAATATAGCTGCTGAAGGAGGCAGACACCATGGAGCTGCCAAGAAAGCAAGAGGTAACAAACCATGAGCCTCATGGTAAAATATAAAATAATAGAAATGGGTTAATTTAATATGTAAGAGCTCGCTAGGAATACGCTAGAGTCATTGGCCAGTGTTGTAATTAATATAGATTCTGTGTGATTATCCGGGTATGAGCGGCCGGAAAACAAAAGAGCACTCTCCGTCTACATAAACATATCAAGAAATAAAGACAAAAATATCACAGAAATAAAGACAATAGCATTAGTTGCAACAAGACTTCAGTATAGTCTTCTCTTGTACAACATTATCCTGAGAGTCAAATAATCACCATCTTCAGGACTTAAACTACCTGCTTGCAAAAGATTATCACAGATGGCAGCTGACATCCCCTCTTAGAAGGAAGGGAGGGATGGGGAGGGCCCTGGGACCCTGACCTGGGGGTCCAGATAATCCTCCCAGTCATTTGTACAAAGTTTTGACCTAATTGAACATGGTTTTGAAGTTTGGGGCGGGGCTAGAGTACACAGGCTGGCAAAGGGCTCCATGCTGGTGGCTGTGGGGAAGCAAGCATCCATGCTTGGTGCAGACTTCCCAGTGGCTGTTTAGGGTCACCCACCTCCTAACGCTAAGCCCTCACGCGTTGTAAATTAGCCTCATTAACTAATCCGCTTCCCAAGGTGAGCTTTGGTGGAGTCATGCTCTTGTTGGTTATTAGAAGGAGAGGCAAAGACGGTTCAGTTCCCTTCCCCTACTCCCCCATTCCTCTACCCCATCCCCCCCACACCCCAAGGAAATTGTCTCCACTTTCTCAGGGGTTAGTGTGCAGTGCTGGCAGGAAAGATGACAGAAAAGGTCGGGTGGTGGTGGCACACTCCTAGCACTCCGGAGGCAGAGGCAGGAGGATCTCTGTGAGTTCAAGGCTAGCCTGGTCTACAGAGTGAGTTCCAGGACAGGCTCCATAGAGAGATGAAACCCTACACAGAGAAACCCTGTCTGAATTCTCCAAAATGTTAGGCCAGCGAGATGGCTGGCTCAGGGGGTTAAAGGGGCTTCCTGCCAAGCCTGAGGACTTGAATTTGATTTCCTGGACCTAAGTGGTAAAATGAGAGAACTGAGTTCTGCAACTTGACCTTCTCCACACACACACACACACACACACACACACACACACACACACGTACACATGCACAAATAAATGTAATTAAAAATAAAAGCTTTTCAATATTTAGAACCCATAGGGTGGTTTCTAGTAGAGGGATGCATGGGGTGGGCAACCTGCACAGGTCCATAGTCCCTTGTCCAAACAAAAACTTCTTTGGAATAGGAAGTACCCTCCCTCCATTTCCCCCCAGCCCACCTAGGACAGAAACATCCCAAAAGAGGAGTCATTAGCATGGCGCCAAAATGGACAATACGCTAAGGTTGAGTTTCATTTTGCATCAAAATAATATTGAAAAATGAATCTATAAGAGGAAGATTTATAATTGATTAATAAGGGGAGTTAAGGATATTGGGAAGGGGTTCATCTTTCATCTTCCTCATCGGTGCCATGGAGACGTCCGACATCCTTAGCGGACATACTACCTGGAAATCTGAACTGGAAGGGAGAAGTCCTATTTAATAAGCATGGTTTCTCAGTATCTGGGTTCTCATAACCAGGACGAGACCCCAAGAGGGGATTATATCACTTGAAGCACGGAGTTCAGTTAGCAGAGGAGAGAGAGGTTCTGAGGAGCCAACTGCTGCTCAGGCAACAGTTACCCACCCTGGGCTACAGCCAAAGATATCTTCTAAGAAATTGGGATCATAAGGGAACGAGGCGGAGTAACAGCCCTGGGTACCATTGAGTTGGGAGCCGTTCAAAAATGGTCTACAGTTATCACAGGAGGTCTTACTTGTAGATTAAAGGTTTCTATATATAAATGTTCTGATATCTCCTTACCGCCCCCTCCTCCCCAATGACACCCAGAACCTCAGCCCATCAAAAGCAGTCTCATCTCCCTTTCTTCCCTTACCTGGTTCTCTGCTTCCACTGAGTAGGAACTTTCAGCTCCGCCTTCCTGCCCATCGAAGCCCCGCCTCCCCGGCCCACCTGTGTGCCCAGCCCCTGACGTAGCCGCGGGGCTTCAGCGGCCCGCAGGATCCCAGATCCTCATTGGTCCATCCGTCCACCGGCCTGCGCAGCCCACCAATGGCAACGGCGCTGGGCGGGGGGAGTGCCCACATCCAAGATGGCGCCCCCAGGAGCTGGGAGCGGGTGACCGGCGGCGGGGAAGCGGCCTGGGCTGGCCCTCAGATTGCGGGGTCCCGGGGGCCTGTCGCGGGGCGCCCCCGTGACCCACAGACCAGGCCTACCCCCGGGGCCGGAGCGATGGCCGCCGAGAACAGCAAGCAGTTCTGGAAGAGGAGCGCCAAGCTGCCGGGGAGGTGAGCCCTGGACGCTGAGGGGAGTGGGGATTGGACCAAGAGCCTTCCACATCCTGATCCCCGAATCCCGTGGGCCTGTGGCGCCCCCCGAGGCCGGAGGGCTGGAGTAGGGATGGCCCAGGCTGGAGCAGCTGTCTCTTGAGAGGAGCCTGGCCGGCTTGGGTGTGGGGTGCAGGCTGAGGTCTGGGGCGGGGAACTTCGGCTGGGAGGTGTCCGGGACCCGGTGTGGGGGCAGCGGAGTTGGGGGAGTTGCCGCTGTCAGCCTGGCCTTGGAGGACCGCCTGCACCACCGCTTCCCACTTTCTACAGAACTCCTCCGGGGTCACCGACAGCATGGGTGGCTGCTTGCGTGGGGGTGGCCCTTGGCCTTGATCCCCCTTTGGACTCCCCAGGGGTTCCAGTGGGCTAGCCTGAGGCAGGCCGGCAGGGGTGTGAGCCAGGAAAGTGAGGGGAATTCACAAGGCTGACCTTACTTTGTCTTGCGTTGGCCCTTTTCTCGGAAATTATTGCTGAGTGGTCCCAGGATGGAGAGTAAAGTTACTCCTTCGGCATTTTTTAATCACTTGTGCAACCCAGTTTAACCTCTTCCACCCGAGAAGTACGGTTCCCTTCGTGTAGATGCATTACATTCTTTCCGTCCTGTTTTGGTGGAGAGCAGGCCTCCCAGGCAACTGATTTTCTTAGTTTCTTTCTCTTCTTGGTGTGTGTTGACATTCGGAGCAGTTGTCTGTCCGTCCGTCCGTCTGTCTGCAGCTGGTTTACTGCTTCAGTTTGTCTTGGGTGGCGCCTTGAAAAGTGAAAGGGGTATGTGTTTCCCTACAGAATTCATGGTTTCTGCCTGCCACAGCTACTTAGTGTTAGCATTTCTGTCTGGTCACTTTCTGTTCCCCACATGTTGTCGTTCCTGAGTGATTTATGTAGTCTTTTCCTTCAGGTGTAATCCTTTGACCTGTGACCTCCCTCCCTCCCTCCCTCCCTCCCAGAACTTCTCCCTTCTGCCTCCTCCTCCTCTCTCTCACTCTCCCGTCTCTCTTCACACTGTTCAAAGCAAACACTCTACCATTGAGCCTAAGAGAGCGTTAGTGTCGGCTGTGGAACTTGTTAGACACATGGAGAAAGTTTAGGAGCCCGCTTTCAACAGCACACAGTAATAGAATGCCAGGGGAGGCAAAGGTAGCATGGGATTAAAGAGCTGTGGGGTGGTGGTGTTCACACATTGTACAGTGACACTCTGTGTTTTTAGATAAAGCTTCACTTCCTGCCACCGATTTCTTTTCCTTCCTGCTTGAGTGAGTTCTCCAGCTGTGTCTCTGTGAGTTTGCCACGGTGGGATCATTGCACTTTGATATCTTAGATAGTGATCAGTGGAAAAAAACGGGCCTGTCAGGAAGCAGCGGCGAAGCAGTGGGAGATGGGTGGTCCTCGTGCCTTCTGACCGCCAGATGTGTGGCATTAATGGCCTTTTGTTTTCTCTATTTCCTCTCCAGGACCTATAGCAAGTCAGCTTTTTAACAGTACTACTTCAAATAATTATGTTTATTTATCTGCTGCTTCATTTGTAATGTGTGTGGGTGTGTGCCTGCCACAGTGCTCCTGTGGAGGTCAGAGGACAATCTGTGGGAGTCAGTTTTCTGCTTCTACCCTGGGATCTCAGGGACCGAACTCAGGTCATCAGGCTTGGCAGCCAGTACCTTTACCTGCTGAGCCATCTTGTTTGTTTTGCTTTTGTTTTTTTGAGGCAGGGTTTCTCTGTGTAGCCCTGGCTCTCCTGGAACTCATTCTATAGACCAGGGTGGCCTAAAACTCAGAGATCTACTTGCCTCTGCCTCCTAGTGCTGGGATTAAAGGTGTGCACCACTGCCCCCTAGGGCTGAGCCCCCTTGTTGGCCCAAAAACATTACTCTTGCTGTATAGGAAGAATCTGCAGTTCCTTCAAACCTCTGGCTTCTTTTCTCATCTTTTTTTGGGAGGTGGGTTTTTTTGGAGCCTGCCCTAGAATTAGCTCTTGTAGACCAGGGTGGCCTTAAACTCACAGAGATCTGCCTGCCTCTGCCTCCCGATTAAAGGCGTGCGCCGCTGCTGCCCAGCTTCCTTTCTCATTTTGCTCATTTTGAAACAGAGCAGTAGAGGCAAGAACTTTGGAGCCCAGGTTATTGTTGCTGTTTATTCAGATTCTCTTGCCCGAAAGATTAACAGTTTGTCTGGGCCTGTTTCCTAATCTAAAAACCAGGAATAAAAACCCTTCCTCAGGGTTCCTGGGAAAGCTAAGTGAAATGCCCCGTTTGTAAAGAACCGCGACAGGGTTTGTTTAGTCCTTCGGACTTGCTCCATAAACAGCATTATTAACCGCACGGCTGTTATTAGAGCAAGGAGACACAAGGATGTTTCCCAGCCCCCGCTCCCCCTACTAGCTTTGTCTTGTTTATCATTGAGGCATAAGAATGTTGCCGTGATCCATGAACATTTTTAATACCTTGCCTGGTGAGGGACAATTGAGAGCCCCAGAGCTCAGGGGTGTCAGGGAAAGCGGGTGCTCACTTCCATAGATGGACTTCAACTTCTGAACCCCTTAGTCTGGAAAAGAAACCTTCTCTCCTGGCTTGGCAGATGAGTGAGCAGGGGTCCCCACGTGGGTAGTTTGAAAGGTGAGGAAAGTTCAAGCCTGGCTGCTATTTCCCTTTTCTTTTGCCCGGATGGTGTGACTTTACTGACAACAAAGAGAAGTTTTGTTAGAATAGCCCTAATTTAAAGCAAACAAAGCATTCTTTCAATTTTCTTTATTTGTTTTGAGACAGAGTCTCACTACTTAGTCCTGGTTGCCCTGGAGCTCACTACAGACCTGGGCTGGCCTTGAACTCATAGAGGTCTGCTTGCTTCTGCCTCCCCTGGCCTCCTACTATGCCTGGCTCTTTATTTTTTTGTTTTGTTTTGTTTTGTTTTTTGAAACAGGGTTTCTCTGTAGCTTTGGAGCCTGTCCTGGAACTAGCTCTTGTAGACCAGGTTGACCTCAAACTCACAGAGATCCGCCTACCTCTGCCTCACGAGGGCTGGGATTAAGCGTGCACCACCACCACCCGGCTTCTTTAAATATTTTTAAAAATTTATTTTGTTGGAGATTCTCTGAGAGGGCGGGGTTTGGAGAGAGAGCGAGAGAAGAATGGGGCTTCTGGATCAAACAGGAGTGAGTTATAGGTTCCAACTGAACACAGGTCACATACTGTCACTTACTTCCAACATATAATGGCAAAGGATATACACTACTGTTCCAAAATGGAGGAAAGGGGGGATAGTGAGGAAACACTGGAACAATGCAAGACCAAAACCAGCTGGGCAAACTCCAAACTCTGCACTTCCGTGTGTGATGTCAGAGCGCTCTCCAGAGCTCCAACTCCTTTGAGCTTTGTTGACTGCAACACACTTCTTTCTCTTGGACTGGTTCTGTTCCCTGTTAGCAGCGTCCCTGGCATCTCCAACACATGGGGGTCTCCAAGGCAACTCAGGCTTCACCTTCACAGCATCACACAATGGCCTCTCTATGCCTCTATTCAGGGACAACCTGGCCTCAGCGGTTTTTCTTAGGCACAGAGGTAGATTCCATAACCCCTTTCTTCTATCCTTGACTCTAAAGCCAGGAGGACCACATGGCTGAAATTGCCAAGTTGTGCTGCTTGCTGGGGCTGGAACATGGTCACCTCGTTCAATTCCATCTTCACCAGCTTTCTGTTCTCCATGGTGTCCTTCACTGCCTTAGCTTGGCTGTCCTGGAACTCGAATCTGTAGACCAGGCTCTCTCAAATTTAGAAATAGGCTTGCATCTTTCTCGTTAGTGCTTGGATTAAAAGGCACGCACCACCATGCCTGGACCTAAACTGTTCTTTAGTTCCTTTTCACAAGTTGGAAGCTTGGGTAAGGTCTTGCCCTGAGGTCACCACTCCCTTATTCCATTTAACAGCCAGCTCTTCTTTAATCTGTTTATTTCCTTGAACACAGGTTTTAGCTCCATTCCACTTCCTGGTGCCCCTTTTCTCCTCAATCTGTATGTTTTGTGTTTTTCCTTGCTCAGCTTGCTCCTTTTCATTATACATCTTCATAAGAATGGACACTAGTGACCACACGACAGTCTATGCTAGGCTGTTTTGAGATTTCCTCTGCTAAAGCAATTAATTCAAAGCTTTTACTTTAGCTTCAGGTAGATTTTTGGACAAGCCACATTCTCCACCAAAATATCACAAGAATGGTCTCTAGGCCACATATTAAAATTATTCTCCTCTGAAACCTCTAGAGCCAGACCCCGCCCACTGTTGAAATCACTTAGCACCACTGTCTTCCATGCTCCTACTAGTGTGACCCATTAAACAGCGCTTAAAGCACTCCACTGCTTTCCTAACACAAAGTCCCTGAGTCCAAATTCCTCCAAACAAAAACATGATCAGGCCTATTACAGCAGTTCCCCAGTCCCTGGTACCAACTTCTGTCTTAGGGTTTCTGTAGCTGTGAAGAGACAACATGACCACAGCAACTCTTACAAAGGAAAACATTTAACTGAGGAGATGACTTACAGTTTCAGAGGTTTAGTCTATTATCATCATGGAAAGCATGTCGGCATGCAGACAGACGTGGTGCTGAGAAGGAGCTTAGAGCTCTATGGGGTTTTTTGTTTGTTTGTTTTTTAGTTTGTCAAGACAGGGTTTCTCTGTGAAACAGTCCTGGCTGTCCTGGAACTCACTCTGTAGATCAGGCTGGCCTCAAGCTCACAGAGATACGTCTGCCTCTGCCTCCTGAGAGCTGGGATTAAAGGTGTGAACCACCAATGTCTGGTGAGAGTTCTACATTTTGATCCCCTACACACTGGCAAGACTTGAGCTTCTGAGACCTCAAAGCTTGTCCCCATACTACCTCCAACAAGGCTACACCTACCCCAACAAGGCCTCACTTCCTAATAGTGCTACTCCCTGTGGGCCAATCACTCAAAACACATGAGTCTGTGGGGCCATACCTATTCAAACCACCACATTGATTTTACAACAAAATACTGAGCTCTGCCACACTTGTTTTCCTTAGCTATGGTATTGTAATAAGAGGCCACTTGTTCATTTCCCGACTGTCCAGACTCCCGAAATAATCACATAAAAACCATATTATTTCAATCACTGCTTGGCCCATTAGCTCTAGCTTCTTATTTGCAAATTCTTACATCTTAATTTAACCCATCTCCATTAATCTGTGCATCACCATGAGGTTGTGGCCTATCAGCAAGGTTTCAGTGTGTCTGGCTCTGGCAGCGGCCCCATGGCTTCTTTCTGACTCTGCCCTTCTTTCTCCCAGCATTCAGTTTAGTTTTTTCCTCCTAGCTCTTTCTGCCCTGCTCTGTTCTAGGCTCAAAGCAGTCCTTTATTAACCAATGGTATTCACAACATGCAGAGGGGAATCCCACATCCCTATGGAATGACAGGCTTGGATTGGGTGATCCATGAGATCTTGACCAGTTCTGAAGCTGAGCATCACATTCCACATTGTACATCAGCTCCCACTCGCTGGGCATGACTGCTGGGCAGATCTGAGGGCTGGGACAGAAGATGGACTCTTCTGTGTAGTTCCTTTAAAAGTAGCCAATCTCTGGCCCTGGTGAACTGCTGAGTGTGGCAGAATTACCAGATGCTAGAACTTGAGGCTAAGACCCTGTAGAGAAGAAAAATGAGGCCAGATGGGGAGACCATGGAGCAGACTTGAGGACTCCTTGCCCCAGTGCTCTCCCTATTGCTGCTTCTCACCCTTCTCAGTCCTGGTTGTTACAGGAGCAGCTCTGCAGTGTAAGGAATGTGGACACTAGTCATGAGGGTATAGGAGAGGCAGGTGGGGCCTGGGTCACCCCAGACGCATACCTCAGGCCTGTTGGGACTACTCTTTCCTGTAAACAAAAAGCTTTTTAGTAGTTTAGATTTTATTTTTAAAATATTTCTGTGTATGGGTGTTTTTCCTGTGTGTCTGTGTGCCCATGCATGCAGTGCCCGTGGAGGCCAGAAGAGGGCACTGGATCCTCTAGAACTAGAGTTTATAGACAGTTGTGAGCCACCATGTAGGTGCTGGGATTTGAGTATGGGTTGTCTGGAAGAGCAGCCAGTGAGCCATCTCTCCAGCCCCCAAAGGCTTGTTGTTAAAGGCAGTGAGGGCCAGGATATACCTCAGTTGGTAGAGAACTTGGTAGTACACACGAAGAAGCCCTGGGTTTGGTCTCCGGCATCACATAAAGTCATGTATGGTGGTGGAGTGTGCTTGTAATCACAGCACTGGGGAGGTGAGGGAGTCAGTATTAAAAGAAGTTACAGTACTGGCCCCTACTCTCTGGTCTGAGAATCTGCAGTGGGAGCAGGAGTTCAAGGGAAAAAAGTTGTTTGAGAAGCTGAGGGCTTTGGATGTAGTAGTCTGGTCAGTACCTGGGTTCTATCCCCACACTGAAAAGCAGCGAGCCTTGGGGTCTGGAAGACTTCCACAGAGTGTTCGTGTGAATGGGGTCCTGTTGCCAAATGTCTTGGCATTTAAGATGGATAATTCTTTTCTGGTGTTTGCTCAGCTTCCGTGTCAACACCAGACACCTGCTGGGTTTTCCCACCAAAGCTTTCCCACTGTTGCAACTGGCCAAGACACCTCTGGCAACACTCTGTGGGTTTGTTTTCTCAGCGTGGCAGAGGCTAGCCCTTGGCTTCCTGCTGTCTGTTCAGAGCGTGTGCGGTGTTCTCCAAGCCGCAGCATGCCAGTCTCTGGCTTTCAGGTCTGCTAGAGAAGAGGCGGCTTAAGCAGAGCCTGGGTCTGTGAGTGCTGACCTTACCCACTCGGGACCTAGTGCCTGCTGGTGTGCGTCGCATTCTCCTGTGCTGTGAGGGAGCCACAAACAGATCACAGCTAGCTAGCTACAAACTGAAAAGCTGCTCAGACTTGTGCTTCCTCTGCTGAAGGTCAGCAAGTGACCGGCTTTCCGGTTCTTCCACTAAGCATATGTCACGTTTGTAATCAAATAAAGTAGACGTGGAGCTGGGTAGAATACGTGGCAAGGTGAGAACAGTCCTACTGGGCTGGACCTGGAGCTCAGTGTTAGGGCGCTTGCCTCTCGGAGCTGAAGCCCTTGATCTCCCAGCATAACAAGGAAAAGAAGGAGGAGAAGGGAGACACATAGACATTAATTAGGTCTAGAGATTGGGCTTGGTGGGAAAGAGACTTGCTCTCACAGACCTGACAGCCTGGGTTTGATCTCTAGAACCCGTGATAGAAGTGATTCCTGAAAGTTGTTCTCTGACCTCTACCCATGCACCGTGGAACCTACCCTCTGACCTCCACCCATGCACCGTGACACCTGCCCTCTGACCTCCACCCATGCACCATGACACCTGCCCTTACAGGTATACATCATGCACAGCACACAAAAACAACAAAGGAAAGAAGTCAGTGAAAGGAAGAGTGGGAATGGCCTGCAGCATCCCTGTACCTCAGGGATGGCGAGCTCCTAGGGGAGGAGGGGAGGAACGGACAGCCACAGACCGCATTGGTCTCCCTGATTTCTGTGTTCCTCAGGTGCGGGAAGCCTGGCAACTGTCAAAGTGAGGCCAGACACACCACTTCATGGGTGCTGATTATTTTTTCCCTTCACTTTTCTTTTTGTAAAATGCTTTTACACTTTGAGCAAAAAAATTTTTTTTTCCTTTGAGGTAGAATCTCATACTGTAATCTAGGCTGGCCTGGTATACTCTGTGTAGCCAAGGCTAGCCTCAGCTTCCCAAGTTCCAAAATTACAGGTGTGTGCTGCCACTCATCCTTACCCCTGCAAATGGCAAATGTCTATTTAAAAGTGGAGTGGAGACCAGCTTTCCCTGGTATTGAGTGTGAAACTCTCAAGGAACCTGGTTGGCACAGGCTCATAGGTGAATTATTTTTCTTTTTTTTTAAGATTTATTTATTTATTATGTGTACAGTATTCTCAGTATTCTGTCTGCATGTGTCCCTGCAGGCCAGAGGAGGGCACCAGATCTCATTACAGATGGTTGTGAGCCACCATGTGGTTGCTGGGAATTGAACTCAGGACCTTTGGAAGAGCAGACAGTGCTCTTAACCTCTGAGCCATCTCTCCAGCCCCTTATTTTTCTTTTAAATATTTATTTAACCTTATTTTGTGTGCATTTGGTATGAAGGTGTCAGATTCCCTGAAACTGGAGTTACAGACAATTGTGAACTGCTATGTGGGTGCTGGGAATCAAAGCCATGACCTTTGGAGAATAGCCAACACTCTGAACCACTGAGCCATCTCTCAAGCCCCTCACAGGGGAATGGGCACCTTTGCTCTCCAGCTCTTGTAGTAAGTCTTCGTCCAGCCCCTGTGATAGTCTTGATTTCTCCCCCTTCTCTGAATTCCCGCCTGTCTTTGTTGAGGTTCAGCAAACTGATTTATTATGCAAAGTGACCCCAATTCAGATAAGTCATGGTCTGGTTTAAGAACACGCTAACAAATTCAATGTGGGCTCTGCTGCCTCTGCTGCTGATGCCCATCGTTTATCTCACTTCTGGCTGCGCCAGCACATCTTTGAAAGCGGAAGAGCGAGCTCTTCCTCGTAGCTGATGGCCTCTGGCCCGAAGGCTCGTACGATTAGCTATGCCTTTTTTTGTGAGGATCGGAGGATCTTACTTTTTTATCCAGTCAGCTAACCTAACTGGCCTGGTGGGAAGCCTTCTGCCTTGTTTATTGTTTAATGTTTGACTCCAGAGTGCTTTGGACTTGAGGGTTCAAGGGCTTGAGTCCGAGAATCTGAAAATGTTAAAATGCAAACCCATGGCCCCCTGGGTATTGTGGTTGCCTTTTAATTTTTGTAAGCCTCGCTCTCTTCTCTTTGAGCCAGACTTTCCCAGTACTCTGGTACCTCTCGACTTTTTCCTGTCCTTTTTCTCTGCCTAGGAAATGCCAGGAATATACCGGTGTAGCTTTTCCGCGTTAGTGCTTCTGCAGCAGCCTGTGGGATGAATCACTTAGTAACCTTCCAGAACGGTTCAGGGAGCAACAGCTTTACATCCAGAATGTCCGGAACTCAGACTCGGCGGGAGAAAAAGAAACAGTGTTTCACTTGGTTTGAAACTGCCACAATAGTATCTAACGCCTTATATGCTACTCTAAAAAGTAAAAATGGTATCATGTGGAAATGATTGGCCGGCCCACAGTCTTCTTTGAAAGCTTCTTAAGGATTTCCTCTGTCACAAGAAACAGAAGGGTGAACTTGATGGAGAGATTAAGAGCACTCAGTGCTCTCACAGAGCGCCTGGGCGCACAACTATCTTCAACTCCAGTCCCAGAGGATCTTATGCCCTCTTCTGACCTCTGAGGGCTCTGTCTGAAAGTGGTACATACATGCTCACACAGGCACACAGGCAGATACATGAATAAGAACAAATAAATCTGAAACAGAGATTTGGTAAACTCCGAGTTCTGTTTCCTAAACATTGGATGAAGATTAAACCATAAATAGGGAGGGAGGAAGCCAGCCAGGGTCTCTTGGCAGTGTGTGCTGGGCTGAGTTCTCATGTGTGCAGTCCCACCCACAGCCTGCTCACCACCACCAGGAGCTGAGCCAAGCCTCTCAGTGCTCTCAAGATTGCTTGGTTTGTGTCTTAAAAAGGTGATGCCCGCAGAAGCCACTATACCAGGGAGAGCACTCTCCCTGAGGCCTGCCCGGTTCTGCAGCTTCACCACCAAAGCCCTGCTCCTGGTGTGTCCCTGTATCATAGATATAAATATGTGAACACATTGATTAATAGTTTTACAAAATACATGGAGTCGTTATGCTACAGTTCTGTATCTGTGAGGCTGTTCTCTGTTGTCAGCTTGACTCCGTCTGGAATCTACTGAATCCAGATGGCTAGGTACACCTGCGAGGGTTTTTCCTTTTTTCTTTTTCCTTTTTGTTTGTTTGTTTGTTTGTTTTGAGACAGGGTTTCTCTGTATGGCCTTGGCTGTCCTGGAACTTTCTCTATAGACCTCAAACTCAGATCTGTCTGCCTTTGCATCTGTTGGGATTAAAGGCATGGGCCACGACCACCTAGCTGCAATTTTCTTTTAAGTGGAAGATCCACTTTTTTAAAAAAAATCTCTCATACAATAAATCCTGATTGTGGTGACCCCTCGCCCTCTCACACTTCCCTCTGTCCTAGATTCACTGCTCTTCCATTTCACTTGAGAAAAGAGCCGGCCTCCCAGTGACACCTGCTGAGCTCATCATAACAAGATGCAATAAGACTAGGCATATCAACTCTCATAGCAAGGCTCGACGAGGCAATCCGGTAAGAGGAAAGGGGTCCCAAGAACAGGCAAAAGAGTCAGAGACACCCCCACTCCCACTGTTAAGAGTTACACAAACACCCTAAGCTAAACAACCACAGCACAAGACCTAGGGCAGAACTAGCCAGGCTCCATGATTGCCTCTTCAGTCTCTGTGAGCCCTGCCTAGTTGATTCTGTCGGTTGTATTCTCGTATCGTCAGTCCCTCTGGCTCCTACAATTCTTCCTCCCCCTCTTCCTCGGGGTTCCCCGAGTTCCACCTAGTGTTTGGATGTGGGCCTCTGCATCTGCTCCCGCCAGCTACTGGAGGAAGGCTCTGATGACTATTGGGCCAGGCACTGATCTATGAGGATGGCAGAATATCCTTAGGAGTCATCTCACTGACTTTTCTTGTCAGTAGTGTTTGGTTTTACCCTAGGTCTCTGACGGTTGTTGTGAACTAGCTGGACCACAGCCTGTACACCATTCTAATAAATCCCCTTGCTTTATAAGTGGATTTGTTCTCTAAGTCTTGTTCCTCTAGAGAATACTGACTCATACAGTGTCTTTTGCAGTGAAATTGGCATTTATTTCATGTCAGTGGGACAGACCAGCTCTGTCTTTAAGATGCATGTGACTTAGCCCACTGATAGAGGTCTTTTTTCTTTTAAGAGTCAGTTAAGACCATTTGTAGTTATCAGAATAATTAGCATTTGGTCTTTCCTATCTTTTTTTTTTTTAAAGTAATCTTTCATTGGGCAGTGGTGGTGCATGCCTTTAATCTCAACACTCGGGAGACAGAGGCAGATGAGACTCTGAGTTTGAGGCTAGCTTGATTTATAGAATGAATTCCAGGACAGCCAAGGCTACACAGAGAAACCCTGTCTCAAAAAAAAAAAAAAAAAAAAAAAAAAAAGCAAGTAAACAAACAAATCAATATGGACTAGATTGTGCCTATATGTATATAATTTGATAATTTAAAATTTTTTTTCTTTTGAGACGGGTTTCTCTGTAGCTTTGGAGACAGTTCTGGATCTAGCTCTTGTAGAGCAGGCTGGCCTTGAACTTGCAGAGATTTGCCTGCCCCCACCTCATGAGTACTGGGATTAAAGGCCTGTGCCACCACTGCCCAGCTGCTCATGTTCTAGTAATTGTATTTGTAATTCTCTTTTGATTATAATTATTTATTGTGTATATGTGTGGGTATGAACATGTCACATTGCTGTGTAGAGGTCAGAGGACAACTTACAGGTGTTAGTTCTCTCCTTCCCTCTGTAAGTCCTAGGATTGAACTCAGGTCCCTGGGCTTGGCAGCAAGTGCCTTTACTCTCTGAGCCATCTTGAAAATCCTAGGTCATTTTTATTGTGGCACATTACACCCCAGAAAAGTACACGAAACACAAATGTGTGGCGTGATGACCTGATGGATAATCAGCGCGAGCATGCGTGTTCACTCCCCAGACCCCTGTTTCTTATTTGTTCTCTACACCTCCCTCCACAGAGAGCCACGCCCTTGACTGTTAGCCATTCCTTTTTTGTTTTGAGACAGTCTCACTCTGTGGCCCTAACTAGCCTGGGCCTCGCTCTGTAGACCAGGCTGGGCTTAAACTCACAGAGATCTGTCTGCCCTGGCCTCTCAAGTGCCGGGATTAAAGGTATGTGACACCACCGGCCCGCATGTAGATTAACCTTTGCTGGGACACTTAGAGACGGATTCATGTTGTTGCTCACAGGTTTATTTCCTAGTGTCCTGGTAGGGGATGTTCTGTTACCATGTTACAGTTTGTTTCACTAGTCAGTGTAGAGGGGCATTAAGGTGTTTCTCCTGAGATCCAGAAGAATGTTGGTGATTTGAATAGGTTTAAATGTCTCCTGATACACATGCCTGTGTAGTTTTCTTAATGTAGGTATCTGGGGAAGGGGATCTGGAGAGATGGGTCAGAAGTTCCCAGCACCTGCAACTGTCTGTAAATTAAACTCCAGAGAACCCGGTGCCCTTTTCTGACTGCCTTGGGACCAGACACATAAATGATGTGCAGGCATAGATGCAGGCAAAGCACCCATACACATACAAACATACAAATACCTTTTTTCGGGGGGGGGGGGCAGGATCTCTCATTGTATCTTTGGCTGGCCTAGAGCTCTCTATGTGGACCAGGCTGGCCTCAGACTTCACAGAGATCCACCTGCCTCTGCCTCTGCCTCTCGAGTGCTGGACTAAAGGTGTACACCACCACTGCCTGGCCAACAGTTTCAGTTTTATTTTTAAATATAGGTATTTGGGAGTGAAAATACTGGGTCTTAGGTTGTACATATCTCATTCCTCCTGGAGATGGCCACATTGTGCTTTTGTTTTATTCTTAGCGGAACTGGAGTTCATGAAAAAGAGGTTTTAAATACAGATTTAAGCAGATCTTAACAGTGATACTATGTAGGCTTCCCCCTTTGAAACATTGGCTCTTGGAGCCAGGAGGATCTTAAAACTCTGGGAGGTACACAATTTACAAACCTCTCAAAAGGTAAGAAAGTTGCAGGATTGACAAGTCCCACTCACAGGTTAGGCTGGTCGTTGGACATGGACACTGCTGTTGGCCAAGGCGTCTCTCTGGGTCCATGCTGCTTTCTGTAAAGATAGGACTGCCCGCTGGGCAGGAAGGCTAAGGCACTGGGACTTTCCCAAGGAAAGTAAGCATCGTCCAGGGCCATCTTGAAGGGTAGTCTGCTGTCTTTTGGAATAATTTGAGTGTCATTCTTGGAAGCAGGCTACTTTTCCAAGTCCCATGAGTTCAGAGTCCAGTGTGTCACCAAGTTCTCAGCTGGCACGTTTAGCTTCTTTACTAAACTTGTGTCCCTGCTTTCAGCATTCAGCCCGTGTATGGAGCTCAGCACCCTCCTCTGGATCCTCGGCTCACCAAAAAGTAAGTCAAGACCTTATCCCTCACCCACCGCCACCTCCTCTAGTTGCTGAGGTGACGTGTCCTCTCTGGCCTTTCAGCTGCTTCTCGGCCTTGGGTAGACCAGGAACAATCTTCTCACTGTGTGGACCAAGCTAGCATCAAACTCCCAGAGATCCATCTCCCTCTGCCTCCAGAGTGCTGTGATTTTAGTCATGCGCCACCACCGCCTGGCATGGAAACTTTTTTTTTTTTTTTTTTGGTTTTTCGATACAGGGTTTCTCTGTGGCTTTGGAGCCTGTCCTGGAACTAGCTCTTGTAGACCAGGCTGGTCTCGAACTCACAGAGATCCGCCTGCCTCTGCCTCCCGAGTGCTGGGATTAAAGGCGTGCGCCACACCACCACCCGGCTTGACATGGAAACTTTTAAAAAGATTTTTATCTTATTTTTAATTTTGTGTGTGTGTGTGTGTGTGTGCCCACCCACATAGCCAGAAGAGGGGGTTGGATCCCATGGAACTCTGAAGTTGTAGGCAGTGATAGGTGAACTCAGGTTGTCTGTAAGAGCAGTAATCACTCTTAGCTGAGCCATCTCTCCAGCTCTGTGGAAGCTCTTTTTTAATGAGACAGGCAGACATACAGACAGACAGTCTGAATATAATGAGTCAATTCTATAAAGGAGGCACTTTTAGCGCTGTACACCTACCTCCTGCTTCCCTTTGAACTTGGGAGTGAGTGAGGTGAGATGCCCAGGGCTGTGACAAGCGACTGCAGCTCCTAGGAAAGGCCAGAGACTGGAGGTGTCCCCGGTGGCCTGACAGCCTGCTCTGTGCCGTGTGAGCATTGCAGTTGAGTGTTCTGTTGCTGTAGCAGGAGCGTCCCACTACATCCCAACCAGCTAGTTTTGTAATTGCCCAAGAGCCATGGTGTTCACATGTAAATCCACCGTCCATCCATTCTGGAGCAGTGGGCACACTTTAATGCTCAGATTTTATGTTTGGGTCCTCACCACTCACCTCACTGTGCCCGTCATCACTTGGGTTTTTCGCTCATTCTGTATTGAGGGCAGATCTTCAGGAAGATGACCTTGTCCCAGACTGCCCAGCAAATTCTAATAGCTTTGTTTTCCCACCTATTAACAATGTAAAACCCGGGGCTGGAGAGATGCCTCCGAGGTTAAGAGCACTGGCTGCTCTTCCAGAGGACCTGAGCTCAATTCCTAGCACACACATGGTGGCTCACAACCATCTGTAATGCGTTCCAGTGCCCTCTTCTGGCATACATGCAGCCAGAACACTGCATACATAATAAACAAACAAACAAACAAATAAATAAATAAATGAAGTGAAGCCCAGGATGCCCCCAGGTCACTTCATGGAGTCATATTGCAGTCGACTTCACTTGGCTTCACAAATCAGAATGAACTGGCTCTGATTCACGGCTTCCCTGTCTCATGTATGTGCTGGCTCAGTATTAATGGTCTCGAACATGGGGGCACCATGAGTGGAGCACCAGACTGTTTTACAATCCCAGATTGTTGCCATAAAACATTTATTGCCCTTGTTTTAGTACCTTTGTTTGGACGTTTTGATTGCTTTCTCTGCTCAGCTCCCGACCTTCATTTATCACCACTCAGTTAATCTCCATCATAGTGGAAGCCTCTGCATCCGGTCTTTAATCATCTAAACTGCATGAGCACACTAAGTCATCTCCTGTCCGTGTACACGACTCCAATTTGCTAAATTATTACTATTAGCGGCAATATTGCCTGTAATAATTTTTATAGCTCGAATAAAACCAGTGTATTTGCTGAGCAGCCCCATCAGCCACTAGCTGCCATGACAGGCTTCTAAACGATACTGTGTGGCGGATCCCAGGTTACAACACTAGCTCACATGAAGTCATATGATGCTCCAAGGGGTGTGTTTGAATGTTGCTTTACATCAGTTAACCAATGTCAGACATTTTCCCAGTATAATTCTACATGTCCTCCTAAACATGTATGGCCCTTATTTCAGCCAGAACAGTTCTATAGACAGAGCAGCTGTTGCAGGAAAGCAGGGCAGTGCTGTGTTCCCAACACTGTAACCCATGGCCACTCTTCAAGATTCAAATCTATCTGTTCATGTTTTTAAGAGGTTTTGTCTTTGTTTGTTTTTGTTTTTGTTTTTTTGGTTTTTTGAGCAGAGTTTCTCTGTAGATTTGGAGCTTGTCCTGGAACCAGCTCTGTAGACCAGGCTGGCCTCATTTACAGAGATCCACCTGCTGCTGCCTCCCAAGTGCTGGGATTAAAGGCATGTGCCATCACTGCCTGGCTTGATTCATTTTCTATTTTTTTTTTTATGTATATGAGTGTTTGCCTCCATGAATGTATATGCACAGTATTTTTTGTTCCTGGTGACTGAGGAGGCCAGAAGAGGGCATCAGAACTCTGGTACTAGAGTTCAAATAGTTGTGAGCCACCACGTGGGTGCTGGGGACTAAACCTGGTCCTTTGCAAGAGCAGCCAGTGCTCTTAACTGCTGAACTGTCTCTCCAACCCCAAAGGTACATTTATTAAATTTCGTGTTTGTGTCTGTGTGTGTGCCTGTGTTTGGGGATATGTGCCCATGAGTGCAGGTGCCTGAGGAGGTCAGAGGTGTTGGATCCCCTGGGGAGAACACCTTAGAAATGGGGCCTTTAGCTCTTCTAGCACAGCCTGCTCTGTTGTACAGTGGTCCTGCCTTGCTGAGAGGCTTGGTGAAGGGTCTTAGTGATGTTTTTACCTGACTGTGGGCCAGTTCCCATCGATCGTAGACATGCCCATGGCTGCTTCCTCTGTGAAGTCTGAAGTTAATTGTTTTAAAAGGGGGGAAGAAAAACCTCAGAGCAGCACCAAGCTCAAACTTTCTTTTCTAGGCTGGCAGAATAAAGAGAGGAGCCTTTTCATTCTGAGATTGATGCTGTGTGTGTGGACAGTTAACGTTCCACCCCCTCGCATCCCTCATCCCCACCAGCAGCTTACATCCTGCTCTAGTAACAAATCCACTCGACACCTCAGTGGAGTCCACAGTTAAGGCTTAGTTCTTGCTTACGTCTGTCCTTTGTGGGGTGCGGCAGGTGTGGCGGGCAGGCTGTAGTCCCCCTAGTCACTCAGTGACTCAGGCAGAGGGAGTTCCTGTCACTGGAACCTTGCAGGGCCCAGTGACTAGGAGGGCCGTGGGTCAGCTACCAGCATGGCATGGCTTCCTCACGTCTCTTAGCTTAAACTGACCAGACAGTTTCATGAGTTGGAGGATGCTGGGAATAAGAGAGTGTGTGGAGAGCTGATGGCCTGGCTCTCTGCATCTGTGGGACGCTCTTTAGGAGCAGTGGCTCTGGGCGGTTTGCTTTGAGCGCAGTGTGTGCTGGGGTAGTTGGTTATGTCGTGTGACAAATGCTGATGGAGTGGTCAGGTGTGTCATGCTCGGTAATGCCGTCTCTTTTCTTGAAGCTTCATCAAAGAACGGTCCAAAGTCAACTCAGTTCCTCTGAAGAACAAGAAGGCCTCCAGTTTCCATGAGTTTGCCCGGAATACCAGTGACGCGTGGGACATTGGCGATGACGAGGAAGAGGACTTTTCCTCACCTCCTTTCCAAACTCTGAACTCAAAAGTGGCTTTGGCAACTGCGGCCCAAGTCCTTGAAAACCACAGCAAGCTGAGGGTAAAACCTGAACGGTCCCAGTCGACAACATCAGACGTCCCTGCCAGCTACAAGGTCATAAAGTCCAGCAGTGATGCCCAGCTCTCCCGAAACTCCAGTGAGTCCCCGCTGCCCTCCATAGCCTCTGCCTCTCAGTAGAGTGCAGCTAGAGAGAAAGGAGTTCCTACGCACATCTCCATGGGACGATTTCAAACAAACAAACCAATAAAAAACCCTCATGCCTGAGCTGTGACACCAGAAGGCCTAACTGGTCACAGGCTGTCCCTGCCCTTCCTGCTGGGTCCTTACATCCTAGCACACCAACATTCCCTGCCATTCCCCTGCTTCTCCCTTCCCTGGAGTGCCATCCACAGCTCTCCGTGATGTGGTTGTTTAACATTGCTCTAGTCCTGGTCAGGTTTACAGATACTGACTAAATGTATTTAAAGGTGTCAGCGACTGAGTTCACAAATGGTTCACCTCCTCAGCCCTGGGGAATAACTGCCCACCTCTGGAGGCCTTTTTCCTGTTTCTGTGCTGCGGGACCAGGTCACAGCTCCCTGCTAAGTCACCCACCCACCAGCTTGAGTGGCTGGGAGGAAAGACCCGTTTTGCTCTCTCCCCACCCCCAGGGTTTCTCTGTATAACAACTCTTGCTGTCCTGGAACTCATTCTGTAGATCAGGCTGGCCTTGAACTCAAAGAGACCTGCGTGCCTCTGCCTCCCAGGTGCTGGGGTTAAAGGCGTGCACTGCCACCACTATCTGGCTGTTTTGTTTCTTAATACGGGAAACTGGCCTCAGTTACTAGAGGAGGTTATGGTAGTTTTGGATGTCTGGGGACTTTGTGTACATTTAAGGACCCATTTGCTGTGCTTAACTTAATTTTGCTCCAAAGGGTTTTATGTAAGTAAATCAGCCACTCTGAACTGGGCAGGAAAGTGCCTTTATCCTGGTTACAGGTCATGGACATAAAGGACAGAGGATGCCAGAGTCCCAGAGTGTGTCCTGCCTCTGGCTCTGTGGGTTTCTTTCACAGCTGCAGACCTTGCATGAGGCCATGCCAGCTTGGCTGTAGCGTCTTTACTGCAATTCTGTCGTTTGCCTTTGCTGAGACAGGGCCCAGCTTGAATCCACAGTGCCAGTCTGAGACAGGCATTCAGCAGCGATTGACCAGGTGGCTCAAGCTATGGCTGAGGTTCCCAATGACAGGAAGGGCCCTGCCATGATCCCTGTAGGCTGCCCTGTGTAACTGGGCCCCCCACATGTCCCCTTGTGAAGGTTCCCTCTATGTGCATCTGCCTGTAAACAGCATATGCTAGAGATGCCCATCTGTCTAAGCTTTGCTGCGAGTGATTGCATTTTCTAGACCCCAGTTGTTACCATGGGCGCCCCAGCCAGGTGCCTGTGGCAGCTGTCACAAGCGTCTGCAGCACTGACTAGTTCCTGCTCAGTGTTTAATGTCTACATTTTAAGGCAAATATTGAGGAATGTGACCCAGGCTTGAGAAAGCTGTTCCTGCAACAGTTTTCTCTGTTTCAATTAATTATAAAGAGTGTCAGTGTCAGACAGCCCCAGGGCATCACCTCCGCTTCCCTAGTTCCTCAGCTTCCCCAGGCTGAGTTTGTTCTTCTGTAAAATAGTTCTCAGTTCTTAGCAGGTGTCAGGCATCCTGTGAGAGGCCATGCTGGAATGGATAGCATAGCACTGTCTACATAGCGAGCGCCCCATGAGCTAGTCTCCACCCACTGTCTGCTCAGACCGTCTACAGCAGAGCACAGCTCAGCTCCTGTTGCTTCCACTGCTTCAGTGATAGCATGGTAGAACCTGAAGCTGGCTCATTTGAGTGGGAATATGGAGCCCAGAGGAGCCAGATCCTCAGCACTGGGTTGCCTGAAGCCAGAGCTTCCTACCCGCCTCGAAGGGCTCCTTGTGGGCCAAGGGCAGTTGTAAGGACAGCCAGTGCTCGATGGGGTCACGGCTTAGCCTTTCATGCACTCAGTGTGCATGAGGGGAGAGGAGCTCTGCCTTAGGCTGTGTGGCCACCACTTACCCCAAGCCGCTGGGGAGAGGTCCAGGATAAGGCAGTAAGAGCGTCATCTCCCTTGGTTTCACCATACACTTTCTCAGAAGTCCCTGCAACATCTGGAGTTGGCTGGCCCCAGCACAGTTGGCCACAGCTGTCCTCTGCAGGTGCATGTGTGGCCCTTCCTCAGCATGGGAGCAGAGCCCTGCTGGGCCTTATCCTCCCACTGCCCCTCAGCTGGATCCTCAGGCAGTGCCACAGGCCCAGCCCCTACCCTGGAGGAGGTGCTGTACCATATCCTGAGCAGGCCTAGGGTGTCTGACCCATGACTGTCCCATGCAGTTCTCTCTCTCTCTCTGAAATCCCCTCAGGTGACACGCGCCTGAGGGACCCACTCCACAAACAGCAGTCTCTCCCTCTGCGGCCCATCATCCCCCTTGTTGCCCGGATCTCAGACCAGAATGCTTCTGGGGCCCCTCCAATGACAGTCCGGGAGAAAACCCGCCTAGAAAAGTTCCGTCAGCTGCTTTCCAGCCACAACACCGACTTAGGTGAGTTCCCCGGATCCCTGAGCATGTAGGTGCCGTGGTGACTGGGGTCCTCAGAGGACAGAAGCTTCTTCTCTTCCATCTTTTACTTTGTCTGCGGCCAGAGCCGTGATGCACAGGTTAGAAGTCTATTATCAGAGACTAGGGACTGCTGTCAGTGTGACCGTCATTGTGGTCCCCGTGCTCCATCTCTGCTACCTCCAGGGGTTCTCACACACGTCCACACCTGGAAGTGCAGTGCTTACTTCCTGGGCCAAGGTTGCTTGATACGGACAATGAGAAATGAATCTTGCCGGGGTCAGATTGGCAGGATCATAGCAGGACAGGGGCTGTGACAGTTTATTGCAGGCACTCAGACTTTTTATACCCTTATCAGAAACAGAATACACTGGTGGTTGCTAGGATACAGTGATGTTTGCAGGCCAGGTTGCATGCTATTCAGGGTTCACAAGATTCATGCTTCAGACCAGTTGTCCTGTCAGACTTGTATGTTTCTTTGACTTGTAGGAAATGCAGAGATATATGGCAGCCTCAATGCCTTGCTGCTTGAGGGAGTGCACTCGTCTCTCATAGTGCCTCAGAAGCCACAGTCTCTAATCTGAAAAACCTGTGATGCCTGCCTCTCAAGGCAGCTAGACCAGGCCAGCTCCATGATTCCCTGTGCACGCCCACAGCTTCTCTGAGCCAGTGACTGCTGCAGGTGTCCCGGCCTCCGGCTGCTCAGGGCTGTGGTATGGAGCCTTTCTCAGCTTGTCTTGGTAGGAGGCATCTGGCAGAGGTTTTTTTTTGGTCCTTTGTGGAAGTCCTGATTCAGGGAAGCTGCTTTCTGTTGTAGATGAATTGAGGAAGTGGAGCTGGCCAGGTGTTCCCAGGGAAGTTCGACCTGTCACCTGGAGACTCTTGTCGGTGAGTTCTACCCACTGTGAGAAGCGTGGGTGTCATACAACCCCTCTGCCTGCCAAGATTGGTCTAGGAATGTTGATTTTATGCCATAGAATTCTCTAGTCCTGCCGCCTAGCAGGCTGTGAGGCTGTATCAGAAGAGACACATGCTTGAGAGTTTATTCCCACGCCTGCAGGTGAGTGTGTTCCTACAGACGTATGCAGAGGAAACCAGAAGCTGACTCCTGTGGTCACAATTTCACTTTCTTAGCAGTGTGGGGAGGATCTAGCAGCACAAGAGGACCCCAGGATACTGGCTGAGGGCAAGCATCAACACTCCTGAGTGTTCGAAATCCATCTCCCAGCCCTGACGAGTCAGTTCACCAGCCTCTCAGAAGCCAGACAGGTCTCACTTTGACCGTGCTCAACAGCACCCCAGCTCTTGCTCTGGGATGGATGCTCGTTCACTTAGTAAAGGCTTTCAAAGGCCTGCTTGCTATGTGCGCTCCCCAGATCACACAAGCGCCCGTGCCAGTTCTCTAGGCACTCACCATGGAATGCGCTACATAATGCCTTTAAGGGTGTGGGGGGGGGGTCTCTTGTCACTGTCCCCAGCCCCCTGTCTTACAGCTGTGCAGTCAGTGCCTCAGCCACTTCTAGTAAGTTCAAATGCTGCTCAGAATGAATTTGCCAAGCAGAAAGGGAACAGGAGGCTTCTGAGGAAGAATGGGATCCAGGCTGGGAATAAGAACAGAAGCCCGGGTGCCAGTTCTGTCCTAGTCTTTTGACTCTGTTCAACGTGTTGAGCTGATGGTTCCCACTGTTACTCTGGAAAAGAATGTGCAGTCTGTACCAAGAAGGGTCACAGAAGTCTCCAGGTCCTTTAATTCTAATTCCCTTGGAGGCTGTGACTTGGGTCCAGCTCCCTCCCTCTCTCCTCCATTTAATGCTCAGTGGGACCAAAGCCATAGGCAAGTTTGGAAACCTGTCCTCCCTTCATCTGCCCACCCAGAGTCCACTAACCAGAAGAGAGCAAGCACCATGTGGCCTGAACCAAAAAGAACCCACCTTGTCCTCTCCACAGTCTTCTTTCTGTTCCTTGGTGGTTTCCCAGCCACTGCTCAGGCTAAAGTGAAAATTCATCCTCTGACAGGCAGTGTTGTCCTTAGGGCTATCTCCCCGCAAACACCGAGCGGCGGAAGCTGACCCTGCAGCGGAAGCGGGAGGAGTACTTTGGCTTCATTGAGCAGTATTATGACTCCCGCAATGAGGAGCATCACCAGGATACCTACAGACAGGTGAGTCTGCCCCCAGCTGAGGTACCCAGCAGTGCCCCTGGGACCTCCTTGTGTGGTCCAATGTCCTGTGTGTCTAGGGCTCCCTTGCCTCTCTTCGTCCAGCAGCTCTGACTCTGGCGTTTTAAAAGTGAACTTACCGTGTATGTGTGTGTTGTGTGTATTTAAATTTTATTTTCATTTTTATCTATGTGTATGTGTGTGCATGTGTATGAACATGCACACACGAGTTCAGATCCCATGGAAGCCAGAAGAGGGTGTTGGATCCTTGGAGCTGGAATAGAGACTGTTGTGAGCTGCCCCATGGAGGTCTGAAAACCAGACTCAAGTCTTCAGGAAGAGCAGCAAGCATTTTTTGCTGCTGAGCCAGCTCCTGATCTTTTTCTTCCCTGAGACAGGGCCTCAATCTATCTAGGTCAGGCTGACGATGAACCTGCCTCAGCTTCCTTATTGTCGGGGCTGTGGGTACATGCTGCTTACATCCTTAAATAGATGTGTTTTAGCACTGGCCAGTGGTGGTGTTTTCTTTCATGTGTGTACAAATCATCACACATACACAGACACAGGTGTGTACGCACACACGCATCCCTCTTGGATTACCAGTAGGTGTAGGAGTTGGTCACAAAGGCGTGGTTGACTACCCGTGAGGATTAGGGGCCATGGGACACATAGCAGAGACAGAAAGCTCAGAAGTGGAGCGTCCCGTCTGGACTGGCACCAGTGTGTCCCTGTGACTGCTACAGTGCCCGCTCAGCTCCCTCTGCCTGCAGAAGTCTCTGCCAGCGGCAGCCTCACAGGAGGGAGAGCTTCATGGCTGTCCCCAGAAACCTCGTGACTTCTGATGTGAACAGTGTCTTTAGGACATGAGCCTGGACACTGGAAAGACCTCAGAGCTGATGCTAACTACATGACCTCGTGGGTGCAGAAGTGAGAGCTTTGGCTCTGGTGACTGAAGCTAGTTGCCCTGACGCTCTGTCCTTGCTGACCTCATGAGCAGTCCTATCCTGGTTCCTGTTCCAGCACACTCTTAGCAACAGTTGGAGCCCTTTTTATTCTTAGCCGTAGTTGTGGGTTTTATTTGTTATTTAGACAGGGTCTTGCTATATATCACTGGCTGGTCTATGACTCACTACATACACCGGCTGGCCCCAAACTCCTGCCTCTGTCTCTCAAGTACTGGGATTACAGGAAGGCTGTAATTACTATCGCGCGCGCGCACGCGCGCGCGCACACACACACACACACACACACACACACACACACAGCTGGTTTCTGAGACAGGGTTTCACTATGTTGCCTAGGCTGGCCTGGTGGACCAGGCTGGCCTCAGACCTCAGCCTCCTGAGTGCTGGGAATACAGGCTTATACTACCACACTAGACTCTTAGGAATCATGAATGAATACGATCCTGAAAGAGGGGTACATACTTGGTCATGTCTGGTAAAAAGGTACTGTCCCAGAGTTAATCCAACTTCAGAGAACCAGAGGAGAGCCTTGGGCTGCCTCAGGCGAGAAGCCTGTTCTGTTTGATTAAGTGGCTTATTTGGAGGGTATTTCTTTTTTTTTAAATTTATTTATTTATTATGTATACAATATTCTGTCAGCGTGTATGCCTGCAGGCCAGAAGAGGGCACCAGATCTCATTACAGATGGTTGTGAGCCACCATGTGGTTGCCGGGAATTGAACTCAGGACCTTTGGAAGAGCAGGCAATGCTCTTAACCACTGAGCCATCTCTCCAGCCCCTGGAGGGTATTTTTTGTCTGAGCTGTGGGGAACATGGGGCCTAGCTGGGCTTTGTCTGTGTCAGTAAGTTTCTTAGAGCCAAACTGTACTCTAAGCGCTCCTTTGATTCTGACCCTTAGACACTCTGACCCTATGTTTGGGCTGTGGCTTCTGTTTTTCAGATTCACATTGACATTCCAAGGACAAATCCTCTTATCCCGTTGTTCCAGCAGCCGCTTGTCCAGGAGGTGAGTGGATCCCTACTGTCTGGTTTTCCTGCCTGGGCCCCGTGGCTCCTGTTTGGTGACTCATGTTCAAGGACTCACATATTCTCATCTGCCCTTTATGACAGGCCTGGGTACCAAGTAGTGCTTGGCCCAAGGCTGGAGGCAGTCAGCATCCTACCTTAAAATTCCTGTTCTCAGGTTTGTTATACTTTCTAAAGCTAAAATGGTGATTCTTTTTGTGATAAAATATATATAGCATTGATTTGCCTCCCTCTTCCTTTTTGTGTAAAGTGAGTAATTAATAGTACCCAACTCAAGGCACTCCATGCATTTCCAGATATTTTTCCATCTTCCCAACTTAAATTTAGTACCAATTAAATAATAACCCCCTTTCTTCCGCCGCCTTCATTCTGTTTCTTGTGTGTGATGTCAGCACTCCAGGCCTCCAGGACAGTTTTGTTGTATAGCAGTTGTCGTTTTTTTGGTCTGGCAGAATTCACAGTGTCAGAGCTCCCTTCATTAAAAATGTGTATTACATTTATTTATTTGTGTTGTGGAGGGCATGGCATGGTGTGGGGGTGGGGACGCAGGGGACCGCTGACAAAGGTTGGCTTTCTCCTTCCACCCTGTGGGTCCTGCTCATCAGTCTTGTCAGCAAGTGTCCCTTTACCCACTGAGCCGTCTCCACCGCCCCTCGACTTCAAATATCCCATCATCATAGCTAATATTTCATCACGGATGTAGACATATTATGGACACGTGGGTTGCATGTCCCGTTCAGCTGTGGTGATTAATGCTGCATTGAGCATGGGTACACAAATATGTTTCAATTTAATATTTAATTTCTTTGGAATTAAATCCAGAAGTGGCATTGGTAGTGATGTTTAAGACCGCAAGGTAACGGAGCACATGGAAGTGTCCAGTGGGACCTTTAACTTGTCTCCAGCAGGGACGGTCACCTCATGAGGTCAGCGGCTGCCTCTGCGGTTCTCCTGCAGTCAGGACATGGAGTGTCGGGGCTTTTGAAGGGAGCTTTACATTCTCTTCATAATAGAGAGGGATGATGGGAAGGATAATCTATGGCTTTGGATAATATTCATAGTTCCATTTAAGTATAGATGTCTCGGGCTGGAGAGATGGCTCAGAGGTTAAGAGCATTGAGGTTAAGAACTCAAATGTCCTGAGTTCAATTCCCAGCAACCACATGGTGGCTCACAACCATCTGTAATGGGGTTTGGTGCCCTCTTCTGGCCTGCAGGCACACACACAGACAGAATATTGTATACATAATAAATAAATAAATATTTAAAAAAAAAAAGTGTAGATGTCTCTCCTGCTGGGAACTGTCATAACTTTCAACACCAAAGGGAAGATTGTGGGGTGACGCCATCATCGCGCCTGTGAGATGCAGCACAAAGGAAGTTGAAATGCATTTCTTTCCTCCCTTCAGTTTCTGAGGCTCAGCCCTGCTTTCTCCTCCTTCCACCTTGCAATGTTCAGATTCTTGCCTCTCACCCCTGCATGCCAGCTCTCATTTTAGAGATGTGGGCAGTGGCTTAATGGGCGTCTCCACTAGTGGAGCTTGGATGCAAAGGTGGAAGTCACGCTTTATTCTCTTCAGTTTTGTTCACGTCACCCTTGTGTACAGGGTGTGGTCATTGTTAGCAAACAGAGGCAGAGCACTAACCCCAGCCCCAGTGCTGAGAGATGCTTGAGCATCATGTGTAGTGAGTCCAACTTGCCCCAGTAGTGGGGGAGAGGTGTGGGAAACCCTCAGGTTCATCTTCTTCTCCCTGAGGAGCAGTGACTGCAGACCCTCCTACAGTGCAGAGCCTGTGTTCTCCCAGGCAGCCGGGCTTCCTGTCTTCATTTGCATCTGTCTGCACCTTTCGAGTATGTGTGTGCGTCTCCATCACTCATTCTTCTGAAGAGGCTCTGCCACTCTCCTACTTTGTATAGTTGGCCCTGTAAAAGCCAGTCACCGAGGCTGAGACTTTGGAGTGGCAGGTGCCCTTATAAGTCCTTCGGAGAGGGCTACCATGGAGACAATTGTTTGATTTTTGTGACACTGGGAATCAAACCCAGGGCCTCATACAAAACTGAATCTTGACCGCTTTCCCCCACTGAGAGAGGGAGTGGTGGGGAGTGCTGCTCCCTCTATTTCCTTAGTGTAGGGAAGATTTAGAGAGCCACCAGAGCTGGCCTGTGCGATACCTCGCTCCCGGAAGTAGAGAAGTGCTGAGTTTGTCATCTCCAGCGCCGCTGTTTCCAGTTTTTACGTTGTGGTTCCCAGGCACTGAGAAGACAGGGCGAGGAGCTTGGAGCAGAGCAGCGCACGCACTCCAACTCTCTGCATTTCCCTTCCTTTGTCCCACAGCATCTTAAATCTCCCAGAAACGTTTCGCTGATCCCAAGATAGATGGTGATGGTGACGTGGGTAAGTGGAGGGAGAAGTGTGTCCAAAGATTAACACGTCCCCTTTCCTTCTCATCTTCCTAGATCTTTGAAAGAATTCTCTTTATCTGGGCCATCCGACACCCCGCCAGTGGCTATGTCCAGGGGATCAATGACCTGGTCACTCCGTTCTTTGTCGTCTTCCTCTCGGAATATGTGGGTAAGCAGCACTACCACCATGCTGAATGTGCTGTCACTTTCCTATCTGCCATCTGCTTGTTTGTCTTCCCAAGTGTGCCGCTGGTGGCAGTGTCTTGCTAAGCACAAGGCAGGCAGCCCTTTGCTATACGCAGAGCTGTCTGGGCAGCAGAGGCAGCCTGGAGCTTATCTCGGGAGACAGTCACCAATCTCACTTACAAAGACTGGTTTCCCTAGGACAGCAGTCAAGCAGGCACCCTTCTCTTCTCAGGAACAGAGCTTGATGGCTTAATCAGGTTTTAGGGTTCTCCAGATGTGTCTCAGACCCAGTGCCCATGCGGACTTTTGAGGTTAAGTACCAGCATCTATGCTGATCCCGGGAGTAGGATGTGGGCAGAGGATGCTGGAGGGCGGGGCCAGAAGGGGCCCTGGGACCCTGCTGTCCTACTCTTCTGTCCTGACCCTGCTGAGCCCTTGTCATTGTGCAGAACATGATGAGGCTTCTCCACAGCCACAGCCTCTTCCTCCAGGCCTCAAGCAGACTCTTGGTTTTTCGAGACAAGGTTTCTCTGAAGCTTTGAAGCCTGTCCTGGAGCTCGCTTTTGTAGACCAGGCTGGCCTCGAACTCACAGAGATCCGCCTGCCTCTGCCTCCCGAGTGCTGGGATTAAAGGCGCGCACCACCATCGCCCAGCTCAAGCAGACTCTTAAAGGAGCCAAACAGTTTGGTTTTCCCTTGGGTTTCCTCAGTTTCTGTGCTTAGGGCTTGCAAGAAAACCCATGGGTGCCCAGTGCTGTTCTCTTTGTCAAGGGAACAGAGAAAGGCTGTTGGAATCGAAATATGTGAAGGAGCAATCAGGTGGCACGCAGTTATAACCTCAGTGTAAGGCTGGGCATTCCACGTTCTAGCCTGGAGTGCACAGTGAAATCCTGTCTTAAAAGATCAAGTAAAGAAACAAGCAAGAGCTCCTAACTGACAAAAAAGAACACTGGCAGGAACCCCAGGAACGCACCACTCCCGAATTAAAGCTCTTTACCATTTGTACAGTGCTGTGTCGTGCTTATCTCAGTGGGCCCAGCAGCTCTGTAAGGTAGACGTCTCAACCTGTTTCAAAGCGTGAGTGGCTTAATGAGTTTTACAAGCTCTAAGGCGGATTCTCTGTCTTTAGTGCCTTTGTTCTTCTCATGACGCAATCACAGCTGAACTTGGGGTCTAATGACACCACCTGCACAGCCCCCATGTCAAAGTAGGGAGCATAGTTCCGTGGTCCTTGATGATTCTTTAAAACATTTAAAATTGACCATTATATATGTGCACGGGCTGCTTGTCTGTTTACCGTGTGAGTGTAGGTGTTCACAATGGCCAGAAGAGGGCAGCAGATCCCTTAGCACTGGAGTTACAGGGGCTTGACAGCTGCCTAGTGTGGGTGTTGAGAATTGTACCTGGCCCTCTGCAAGAGCAGGAAGTGCTCTTAGCCACGGAGCCAGCTCTCTACCCAGTGTATGCCTCTCTTTTTAAAAAGAAAATGCTTTTATTACTTCATGTATCTAAGTGTTTGCCTTGTCTGCATGTGTGTCAGGGCAACATGTGTGTACCTGCTGCCTGTGTAGCCCAGAAGAGGGTGTTGGCTCTCCTAGAACTGGAGTTATAGATGGTTGTAAGCCAGCATGTGGACACTCTCTCTCTCTCTCCCTCTCTCCCTCTCTCTCTCTCTCTCTCTCTCTCTCTCTCTCTTATTAATACTTTGTTCTCCTGTATGTCAGGAATTGGGATTTAAAATTATTCCAGCTAAATGGCAGATTGTTTTAACATTATATATAAACTACATGCCTTTTCTTTATCTTTCTCTACTCCTTTTAAAAGCAATCTTGTGTGTGTGTGTGTGCATTTGCCACCTGTGGGGATCATAGGAACTAGTGGTACCTTGACCTCAGGTCATCAGACTTGGTGGCCGTCACTTTTACCTGCTGAGCCATCTTACTGGTCCTCTCTGGCTTTTACAAATTAACCAGTTAGCGCCCTAGCTTGCTTTGTGCTCTGTCATTTGTTCACAAGAGTTGAATGCAGCAAACCTAGTACTGGATCCATCTGGAGTTGGTGGAGAGATTGTCCACAACTAGCTTGTCCCCGAGCAGTGTTTTTACCATGGAAGCCAGCTGTGCCGGGCCCAGCGCACAGTCCTGGAGGGGCTCCCTGAGCCTGTGGTGTCCTGCGCAGTGCTGCCAGTCTAGCTCTGACCTGAGGAAGTGAGCATCAGCTCACATGTGCAGGTGTGTAGAGAAAGGCGTGTGGACGTGTGGACGTGATAAGGATGTCATATGGAAGAGCAGGTTTGGGACACATCCAATTTATTATTCTTAAAAAATTGAATCATTTGTTTTGTGTATCTTTGTGTGCATGCCACAGTGTGTAGAGGTCAGAGGACAGCTTATGGGAGTTGGTTCTCTCTTTACACCATATGGGTTCTGGGGACCGAACTCAGGTTGTCAGGCCCAGCAGCAAGAACTCTTACCCACTGAGCCATCTTTCCAGCCCAACATGTCCTACCATAAGAAGCCGTTTCTTTCCAGCAAAATAAGCAGTGGTCCAGTTGCTTTGTTCTCTTTCTCCGCGTGAAGCGAGCCAGCTGGAATTCCTTTGGAGATTGCTTAGAAGCGTGATCAGATAGTACTACAACTCCCGGAGGGAGTCCCTCCCAGACCTCTGACTCATGCCCGTTCCCGTGGGACCATCTCTCCCTGCGTATGTCAGAGAGAATCAGGATTAACTTGTTCCATGCGACAGTGCTTTAAGTAAGACAGCAGAGCCTGTCTCTCACAGGTAAGTAGTCTGGGGCGCAAAGGTCCCACACCTATCTCTCTTGTCTAATCCTCAGCATGTAGCTTCACACTCAATATTATATCTACATTCCAGCCAGCATGGAGGAAGAAGGGTAGAAGGGCATGGGTCTTTTTTTCCTCTTCCGTGTGTGTGTGTGTGTGTGTGTGTGTGTGTGCGCGCGCGCGCGCGCGCTCGTTTATCCATGTTTGTATGTCTGGGTACGTGTGTGAGCATGTTTATATGCAAGTGAGTATACTTGTGTGTGCACATGTACTTACATATGGAGACCTGAAGTTGGTATTGAAGAGCATCTTGGTCACTCACTCTTCCTCCATACTCAAAAGGTAGTCTGTACATCAAACCCAGAGCTCACTGATATGGCTGGTCTCCCTAGGCAGCTTGCTCTGGGATTCTCTGTCTCCATCTTCTGAGGCTGGCACCACGGGTGAACTGCTGCCCCCAGCCAGCTCCATGGCTTTTGGGGATCCAAGCTCTGATCCCCGTGCTGTGAGGTGAGTCCAGCCCTGCACACTGTTTCCGTTTAACGCCATCCTGCAACTGTGTGTGGTTCTCAAGCTACATCTCCTGTCTGAACCTGGTTTTATGGACACACCCAGTAATAATCCTGGAAAGTCTATTCCGAGTTTACAGTCCCCAAGTTCCTTTTGCCTGGTGGAAAAGAGGGAATAGTTTACTGCAGGCAGTTGTCAATCAACCTACTTAGACTCCTCAGACTGAGTGTTAGAGTAACTGGCCTCCCTTCCTTAACCTGGCCGTGTTGTAACTGAGTTGGCAACAATGCATGTCATTGAAGTCAGAAGTGCTAAGACTAGTTCAGAACTCACATATGTCACTTCGGCATGTCCAGACAGCTCTGATGAGTATAGGGCGGTGTACACGCTAAGCAGACAGTCTGCCCCTGGGCCCCATCTGCAGCAACATAACTGCTTCTTGAACTTCATCCTCCCCTGCTGTGTCCTGACTGACTTCCATAGGCCTGGAGTGCGGCACTGGCAGAGCTGGCTTCTCAGCTCACTGTATCTGTTCCCCGGCTTCCATTCCAGCCGCTCACAGGGGCTTGGCCCTGCAGTTCCCATCCTGAGACCCTTCCCGTAGCTTCTCCAGCTTGACGTGGGCTCTGTGAGTGCTGCTCTCTGCCTCCTTCCCTCAGCTCAGCATTTTTAATTTTTTCCCCTTGAGACAGGAACTCTAACTCTGGCCATCCTGGAACTCATTATGTAAACCAGGTTGGCCTCAAACTCACAAAGATCTGTCTGCCTCTGCCTCCTGAGTGCTGGGATTTAAGGTGTGTGCCGTCAACACTCAGTCTAGTTTCAATTTTTTTAGTGTGTGTGTGTGTGTGTGTATGGTGTGTGGTGTGTATATGGTGTGTGTATGGTGTGTGTCTATATGGGGTATATGTGTATCAGTAGAGGACATCTTGCGGGAGTCAGTTAGCTGCACTCCGTGAGTTCCAAGATCAAATTCAGATCCTCAGGCTTGGTGGCAAGCACCTTGCCTGCTAAGCCATCTTACAGGCTTCTAGAATCAACATTTTAAACCTGAAGCCTTATCATGCCTTTACCTCCTTATCCCCTGAGTGACTGCTTCCTGAGAGTCATCCTCCCTAAGACCCCAAGGCGCACTGTCCCATCTTGTCCTCCTGGAACTTAGAAGTACCCCATACCCCATAGCTGAGCTATTTTCTCCAGTAGCACTTCATATGCCGCCGTTTCCCTCTCCCTTCTCATGCTTGGAGGCCAGAGACTCTGAAGATCTCCCCTCCTCTCATGCCTTCTTTGTGGCTTCACACATACATAGACTGAGACCCATAGCCCATGGTTTAGGCACAGAATGTGCCAAAGCTAGTGGAACTGTGTCAGACGTGGCCACAGGGGGGCAGTATATCACACTTGTGGGCTGTACCCAGTGAGTGTCAAGGCGGTCTCCCATATCATGGAGGTGGACACTTAGGAGCTGGGATGTGGACCATAAGCAAACAAAGCATCCTGCCTTCCACTCTTAGATGTTTGTTCAAAGAGAATGGAAACTTGTAAGTCCCACAAGACAGAACAAGAATATTCACAGACTGGAGAAACTGGGAATGACAGCACCAGCCATCCATAGCTGTTCTTACTGTGGGGTGGAGCTCTGCCGCGGAAGGAGCATGCTGCTGTTGCATGCAGCTGGGAAGGCACGTGTTGTGTGGTTACAGTTATCCGGAGCCAAGAGTGAACAATCCAGTCTACAGCGCTGGAGGTCAGGACCCTGAGCACTTTCATGGGGTTCACCAGGGCGTGGCTGAGGAGGAAACTCTTACATCATGGACCCCTACCCCCTCATTTCGCTATTGTTAATCACAGTTGTAGGGACATACCAGAACAGAACTGTGCATCTGTTTGGCTGGTGAAGCTTGTTTATATATATGGTGGGGAGAACAACAGATGCTGAACTGAGAAAGGTGGGAAAGGACTGCTAGATTTGCGGTGTGGTGTCAGAAGCCACATCATCCCCTTCAAAACAGTAGCCCAGGGGGCTGGAGAGATGGCTCAGAGGTTAAGAGCATTGCCTGCTCTTCCAAAGGTCCTGAGTTCAATTCCCAGCAACCACATGGTGGCTCACAACCATCTGTAATGGGGTCTGGTGCCCTCTTCTGGCCTGAAGGAATACACACAGACAGAATATTGTATACATAATAAATAAATAAATATTTAAAAAAAAAAAACAGTAGCCCAGAGAGATAGGTGTAGGTGTACCTGTAGGTGTACCTGTAGGTGCAGGTGGGCCAGGTGGTTCACTGCGGCTTAGGCAGCTTCCACTGCGGTGGAGTAATTATGACGACTCTGGGAGGTTGTGGCTGGAGAGACAGTGAGGCGGTTGGAAGCCAATAAAGAGGAATTTCTAGGTTTGTTTTGTCTAGATTTTGTTGAAACAAGACAGAGATCCCCAGGACCTCGGCCTTTCTCCACACTGACTTCTAACACCTGGGTTCCCTGCCCATTGCGAATTACACAGTGAAGAGCTCCGATTCCAGTAGTCTGTGGCATGAGGAGTGGAACTGACATGGACTCTCTGGACATGTGTCCCGCTTGGGACCCTAGCTCTTTTTTTAAGCTGCTCCCTGGAAGAAGCAGCTTCTGGTATGAGAGGCAGGCAGGGAGTATGTGAAGTCCTCCCAGCGGCAGCCATGGAAAGATAGCTGGAGTGCTGAGCCAAGTGGTATTCCTGTATGTAAGTGTTCCCTGGAGACTCCACTGCTGGGTTTCCCCTGAGGGGGTGAGTGCTCCCTGAGGAGTCCACTGCTGGGTTTCCTGTCCCTGATGGTGCTCACTGTTGAGAATGCTCACTGTGGAGGGTGCTCACTGTCGAGGGCGCTCACTGTCGAGGGCGCTCACTGTCAAGGATGCTCACTGTTGAGGGCTCTCACTGTCGACAGTCTGACTTAGACAGTGCTGGGCTCCACACTCAGGCCCTCATGCTTGCACGGCAGGTGCTTTACCCTCTGTGCTGTCTCCCCAGCCCCAGTGGATTCCTGTGAGTAGAAAATACTGTGCAAGGGACTTTTAGTTTTTTAGAGCAGAGTCTCACTATGTAGCTGTCCTGGAACTCACTCTGTAGAACAGACTGTTCCTCAAACTCAAAGAACCTCCTTCATCTGCCTCCCACGTGCTGTGTGTGCCGTGTGTGCTGCCATGCTCAGTTTATGCAAGGGGTTCTTATGAGTCTGGTTTCAATATGGAGGGAGGGAGGGAGGAAAGGAGGGAGAAAGGAAGGAAGGAAGGAAGGAAGGAAGGAAGGAAGGAAGGAAGGAAGGAAGGAAGAACTGGGAATCAGTGAGGCCTCTGCAGTTGATGGCTTTGAGTGTCTGAGTCCTTCCTGATGGATTGCCCCAGGACAGGAAGTGCCTGGAGCAGTGAGCCACCAGCTTGAGGAGAGCTAGGCATTTTTGCTTGGGGCTTCCAGACTGTTTGTGAGGCTTGTGTTCACTGACTGATGTGGGGCCAAGAGTTCTGAGCTAAGTCAGTGCTGAGGAGCCACGGCTGCAGTGCGTTTACCAGCTGATCAATAGCAGTGCTCTCGGCAAGCCCAGAGAGGCCAATTTTGTTTTCATAAAGAGCTTTTTGGTTTTCCCATTTTGGATGCATTGCCTCTTAAAATGGCCATAAAATACCCTTAAACTCACTCCCTGCAGTCAGTCCTGGCTGCCATACACTCCATGACAACCACAGACACAGTCCCCACCTGGGGCAGCGAGGCTGGCGAGCTTTCCTGTTGAGCACCAATTATGTGTGGAGTTTCCTCAAGTGGACGGTTAATGATCCTTCTGAACAGATTGTTTATGCTGAATGAAGCCCTCCAGAGCACACACACTCCTCCCTCTGTTCAGCCCATCCTCCCTGTAGGTGGAGGAAGTGCAGTGAGCTGTCCCACCCCCTGCTCCAGGCAGTGCAGGGATATCCCACACCAGTTAATGCCAAGGGCACACGGCTGGCCATAACCCCCCAACTCGTGGCCCCCAAATAGGGTTTCCTTTATCCATAGTCCCTTTGCCCCAGCATAGCTGAAGGTTTGGAGATGGAAGTTACTGAGTATAGCACCTTGCCAACTTGAGACTCCTTGTTAATTGTGGTTTTTCCTACTTAAAACTAAAAGATTGGAGCAGAAAACTGGAACGTAGGGCTGGTGAGACAGCTACTCAGGGGAAACTGCCACCAAGCCCTAGTGACCGGAGTTCAGTCCCTGGACTCCACAGTGCAAGGAGAGAACCAGCTTCCACAAGCTGTCCTCTGCCCTCCACACGAGCACTGTGGTACTGCTGTGTGTGCTCTCACACACAACACACATATACATGTGCATGCACACACAAATGGAAAAAAACTGAAATTTGACCTCCCCCTGCTCCAAGACAAGGTTTCTTTGTGTAGTCTGTCCTGAAACTCGCTCTGTAGCCCAGACTGGGTCTACAATGATGGGTCTAAGGAGAAAAACTGCCTTTTGTGCAGAGTTAGCAGGTGTAGACATTGCTACAGGACTTGTGAGGCAGGAGCGCCTACCTTGCCACTCCCCTCCCTATGACAGGAAGTACTAGTTAAAGAAGCCCCACAAAGGAACATCCTTGGCCTTCTCCTTTAGGTTTCTTAGTCTCCTCTGTTTATACCTTGGACTACACAGCCCCTCATCCCTGCTACTAGGTGGAATTTCCATGAGAAGTCAGTAGGCATTTGGGCTGGAGAGACGACTCAGTGTTAAAACAGCTTTCTGCTCTGTAGAGGTCCTGAGTTCAGTTTCAGTGCCCACAACTGCCCTACCTGGAACTCCAGCCAGGGATCTGACACCATCGTCTGGCCTCTGCAGGTCCCTGCATATGCATGGCATATAAACATGCACATGCACACACACATACACGCACATACACACACACACACACACACACACACTTCCTCTAAAATAGGCCCCGCACTCAAACTTAATGGCTGACACTTTCTTATAACTCCTGGTCTCCTTTTGTATGTTGTGGCTATATGTACAGTTTTGTTGAGTCTCCAAGATGATGATATAGAAATACAGTGTTTCTCAATGGCATTTGTCTACAGAACTTGTGTGTGTGTGTCCTATATCAGTGAGAAATACCAGCATTATGGAATTAAATCCTAGAGACTCCCACACATACCAAGTCTAATGCCAGCATTGAGGGAGTCCATCCCTATGTTGAATAGGGGCTCTGACCCAGTTGTCCTGTGAGTATGGTAGACAGCTCACTGAACGTCTGCAGTCAAAGTTCCTTGGGTTGAGTTGGGTATTTGCTCATTGAGCAAAAGTCCTGAGTGGTCATTTTCTTATGATAAATGCCAAGGAAGAGCAAAGTATGCTGGGCTGGAGTGAGAAATGGCTGTCAGTGTTCCAGTGAGATCCCTGGGAACTACAAGATGCACCATGGACCACAGTCGACTTTCTCTCTCCGTTTTCAGATAAGGCTCTGGATTTTCTTCACCTTTTGTTTTACAGAAGAGGATGTGGAGAACTTTGATGTGACCAACTTATCTCAGGACATGCTGCGAAGCATCGAAGCTGACAGCTTTTGGTGCATGAGCAAGCTGCTGGATGGGATCCAGGTGAGCCGCCCCCAGCCCGGTCCAGGGCTCCCTTAGGTCTTTTACTTCCTTACAGCCCTTCTGTGACCCACAGGGCCACCTCCTGCCAGTGTTCCTCTGCTCTTCTATTAGCTTCACTAGACACTGGTCTAGTGTCCCCCAGAGTCTGAGGAGAGCACCATGTCACCCTAGCCCTTGCTCTCACTGTGCGCCCAGCACAGGGCAGGGCTCCAGCAGCTCTTTACCACGTGCTACAGTTTTATGAATTCCTTCCTGTTCTAAACACTGTCACTAGCCGTTAGCACTGCTGAGCTTTGTTTCCTTTATTTTTAATCATGCGTCTGTGTGGGTATGTGCACATGGGTGCAGGTGCTAGTGGGAGCCAGAGGTGTCGGATCGCTGCGTCTGGAGTTTCAGGTGGCTGTGAGCCGCTGGATGTGGCGCTGGGAACCACAGTGGGTCCTCTGGAAGAGAGTGTGCACTCTTGACCACTGAGCTATCTCTCTAGCCCCTGGTCTACTTTTAAATGTGCTTCAGGGACTGGGGAGAAGACTCAGTTAATAAAGTAAACCTGAGCCTGATCCCTAGCACTGAGGAGGTGCTCACTGCACTCTGTGAACTCCAGTCTCAGTGAGTCCTGATCTCAAAAAAACTAGAGGAGGGGCGGTACCTGAGATTACAGTACCGGGCCCATGTCACACAGACACACAGACACACACACCAGCAGTGATCACACAGACAGCCTGTGTCTGCACAAGCTCTTGTGTGGTAGCAGCTGCTTTGGACTCTGCTCACCCCAGACTCTGTGTCCTTTGCAGGATAATTACACCTTTGCACAGCCAGGGATCCAGAAGAAGGTCAAGGCCCTGGAAGAGCTTGTCAGCCGGATCGATGGTAGGTTGAGAGGACAAGACTTCTCTAGCAGTAGCCCTGTGTGGCCCTCCCCAGCTCCCTTCCCAACTTGTCCTTGCAGCAACCTTGCCTCTGCAGCCCTGTCTGGGCCCCGCGGGAGGACTGTGAGCTCTGCTGTTGTCCCAAGGTCCTTCCCATCTCAGTTCTCCCACAGCTCTGTCCTAGTCGCCCCCACTCCCCTTCTCTACGGCCCCGGCCTAGGCCGTTTCCTCTACACCTTCCTCCTAGAAGGACTTACATTCTTTTACTTGTTCTTCTTTAAAACCATTGTCATGGTACTGGGTTTTCTTTTTAAAATGGTTTATTTATTTTTATTTGATGTGCATTGATGCTTTGCCTTCATGTGTGTCTGTGTGACAGCGTCAGATCCCCTGGAACTAGAGTCACAGACAGTTGTGAGCTGCCATGTGGGTGCTGGGAACTGAACCTGGGTCCTCTGGAAGAGCAGCCAGTGCTATTAACTGCTGAGCTATCTCTCCAGCCCTGGGACTAGTTTTTCTAGAGCAGTGTTCTGGCTGTGCCCTTCTGTTTTGGAACCACCAGTGGCTTCCCATTGCCGTTAGCATCCAGGCTTTAGGCTGCCCTTGTCTGTCAGTGGTGGCATAACAGCATCCTGGGCTTGATGCAGGCTCTCCATATCTGACTAACACCCCAGTGGGACTTCCCATGCTCCGAACTCCACCCCTACCCCAGGCAGATATCTGGGAGGAGCAGGCACTTACAGGAGTGACCAGGAAGCCTGGTGACAAGGACTCAGTGGCCAGAGAGATGGGTGGGGGGATCTTCCCTGCATCATGGACCTAGCAGGGGAACCTGTGACCTGATATCCCTTAGACCAATGTAGTGGCGGCTTCTTTTTGAGGGGATGGGCTTCAAGACAGGGTTTCTCTGTGTAGCCCTGGCTGTCCTGGAACTCACTCTGTAGACCAGGCTGGCCTCAAATTCAGAGATCTGCTTGCCTCTGCCTCCCGAGTGGTAGTATTAAAAGTGTGAGCCACCACCACCTGGCTTTCCAGTGCCTTCTTAAAGACTGCCATCCCCTGCAACTTCTCTCCTATCAGACCTTCTGCTCCACCCCGCAGAGCCATCCCTTCTTCCCCAGGTTCTCTTGTTATGGAAACATTCTTGGTTTGTCTTGCTCCCTCCATCTTCCCGTGGCCTACGGTCTTAGCGCTCACCTTCACGTGTCTCTCACAGTACTGTTTTGTGGTGCTCGGATGTCTTTTCCTTTGAGTCTCACTGCTTTGCCCCTGCTGCTGGCCTCCACAGTGAGGCCCGTCGCTTCCCTGAGCATTGTATGGGGCGCCTGCTGTCCTAACATCTGGGGAGCTCTGTGGCTTCCTGGCTTAGTCATCAGTTGGATTCTGGAGGACAAAGTCAGTGGTTTCTGCTGCTTGTATCTCTTTTTGTTTTTTTCTGGCCCAGGTAAATAAAGGCATGGGGTTTAAAAACAGTGGAGTCTTAAAAATGTGTACACTGGGCCAGAGAGCTGGTTCGTTTGGTTAAACTTTCTGCCAACCTGATCCTCATGGTAGGAGAGAACTGACTAACTTAAATTGTCCTCTGACCCCCACAAGACCACACACACACACCAACAAACCACACACACATAACCATACATACACACCAACCACACACACACACTTAACCACACATAACAATCACATACACGTTACCACACACACACAACCACATACACAAAACTAAGCACACACACAGTCACACACACACAAGCATGCACATGCATACACACACACATAACCAACTACATACACTCACACACACACACACCAACCAACCACACACACACATAACCAAATGTGCACCACATCTTCGTCCTTATGTACTTTCTCACCGTAAAAACTAAGACTGCAACAACAGCAGCAAACTCCTCACGTCATGGATGCCTTTACTCATGGAGTCATCTTGCTGGTCCCTCATTATCCCATTTTATAAATGAGAAGACAGTGATTTAAAGCCATCCCTCAAGGGGGCCAGAGAGGCAGCTCATTGGTTACAATCAGTTGTTGCTGTTCCGGAGGACCCAATTCAGTTCTGAGCACCCATATGACGCGGCTCACAACTCTCTGTGACTCAGGAAATCTGATGTCTCGGACTGCACTGTGTGCACACACCCACATACAGACACATACGCCTACATTTGCACACATCCACGTGTAGACACAGACGCTTACATCTGCACACACCCACGTGCAGACACATACGCCTACATCTGCACACACCCACGTGCAGACACATACGCCTACATCTGCACACACCCACGTGCAGACACATACGCCTACATTTGCACACACCCATGTGCAGACACATATGCCTACATCTGCACACACCCACGTGCAGATACATGGTTTGTTTAACTTGCTCAGGGTACTACACAGGCCCAAGGGCAGGGGCTAAGTGACAGGTGGCAGCTGGTTTCTACTAACTCTGAAGAAGAATCCACCCCCCCCCAAAAAAAAAGGAAAACCAGGGATAGTGGCATACACCATGCACTCAGAGGCAGAGGCAGGAGGATCTCTCTGAGTTTGAGGCCAGCTGGTCTACAGAGTGAGTTCCAGGACAGCCAGGGCTACACAGAGAAACCCTGCCTCAAAAACAATCTTCTGTGAGTCTCCACCTTTGCTGGCCATCTGTCGGGGAAGCTGAAGGGAAATGGCCAAGATGGCCTCCAGGGTTCCTTTCTATTAGGCCCAGCCGCCAAGTTCACCTCCTGTCCCTTGCTTCGTGGCCAGAACAGCCCCAGGAAGGCGGCAGAGGGCACATGGGAATAGCCTAGTGGGATGGTGGTTGTGCTGTGTGCCGGTGTGAGCCGTGAGCCACACTGAGGTGGTGGGACCCAAGGGCAGCCTGCAGGAGATGGGGCTGGTAAGAAACAGAACCTGCTCCTGGGCCTGAGGCCTGCTGGTGGCCCTGACTGCTGTCCCTTTCAGAGCAGGTACACAGTCACTTCAGGAGGTACGAGGTAGAGTACCTGCAGTTTGCCTTCCGGTGGATGAACAACCTGCTGATGCGGGAGCTCCCTCTCCGCTGCACCATCCGCCTGTGGGACACGTACCAGGTATGGAGGGAGCCCGTGCTCCCCAGGCTGTCCGTTTCAACTCTGTGTCCGCCGCTGTCTTCAGAAATCTTTTCAGCTCTGTCATCTAACATTTGCTCTGTCACATAGCGGGCACTGGCATGGGTTTTCCACTTTGCAGATGTCTCAGAAGTGTGAGGCCCACAGTGGCCCCTGCTGGGCTCAGAGCCCTGCCTGACTCTTCCTTTCCCCCACAGTCTGAGCCGGAAGGGTTCTCGCACTTCCATCTCTACGTGTGCGCCGCCTTCCTGATCAAGTGGAGGAAGGAGATTTTGGACGAGGAAGACTTTCAGGTGCGTGGCCAGGGGGTGAGGCCTTGGCATTCTGAGGACAGCTGTGGATGTGTGTCTGGGAGTGGAAGGGAGGGGGATTCGGGAGGCTGCCCTCCAGTGCAGCCAGAGGTCTTCTCAGTGAGGAGGTTTGTTGTCCCCAGAAGGCTGCAGAGTAGCTGTCCAGGCCTGAGAGATCCTCATGCAGCCATGAGTCACCCCTGAGACCCAGGGCATCCTGAGGAGTGAAGCAGCTATTCTCAGAGCACACGTGCTGAGGGAAGACAGGCAGCAGATGGGAGGCAGGAGGCTCAGAGATGCTGGGTGATAGTATCATTGCTTCTGGGTCCCTCGCGGTGCAGCAGGGACCCTCGGGCAGGGAAGAAGGGAGGCTGCAGTAGTCAGGGTAAGCTCACCAAGAAGGGAACATTTGAGCACAGACTTGAGGAGGGTAAAGGAGCAAGCCATGTGGCCACTAGGGTGGAGGAAATGGCCCTGTAGAGGCTTTAAACCAGCGTGTGCCTGGCTATCTAGGGGACCGTGAAGTGAGGCCTGAAGCAGGTGGCCAGTGGAAGAGTGGGTGAGGTCAGGTCTGAGATGTCAGGAAGGGCGCCCTGGTGCTCCTGGAGGGAAGAGGGGTCATAGGAGTGGGCATGAGCTTAGAGACTGCTCCGGTTTCTGGGTGGCTCCTAGATGTGGGGAGTGTGGACATGGTAGCCACCCTGGACACTGCTGTAATTCCCCAAGGGGCACTGGTCAGGGGTAGTGATAGTGGAGGTGGAAGTGGCCATGTCTGGGGTCTTCTTTGGTCTGGGTTTGGATTGACTGAGACAGATGCACGATTTCTGAGTGTAGTGGGGCGGATGTGTAGGGAAAGCAGGGTTTTGGTGCTGAGAGTGTTGAATGTGAAATCTCAGGCTGGGTGTGGTGCTCTACTGTGTAATCCCAGCATTCAGGGAAGTAGCAGGCTTCAAGTATATCTCTGGCTACATAGCAAGTTTGAGGTCAGACTGGGCTACAGGAGACCCTGTTGCAAAAGAACAGAAAGAGCTTTAGACACACAAGTGGAGATAACTAGGCAAGTAAATGTATAAATGATAGTGTTAGTGTCCCCGTGTCTAAGAAACAGGGTAGACTGGATGCATGAGTTTAGAAACCTTTGGTTTAGGGGGCTGGAGAAATGGCTCAGCAGTTAAGATGTCATAATTGTCATAATAGCAGGTAGGGAGCCCTAGCTCAGGGTGTCTGGGCTGGCAGGAGGAGGCCTAGAAAGGCCTCTGGGTGCCTGCGCATGTCCTAGAAGCATATAAGCAAAGGGGACTGACTCTTGGGGGAGAGGCCGCACCAGAGCCTGTGAGGGCTGAAATGTCCACTTCCCAGCTGACCCTGAACTTGGTCACAGAGAGCCCTGAACTTGACCCAGACTGAACTATGCCAGGTGTTTGCCAAATAGAGGAGCAGTCGGGACAGCTCCAACCAGCCGTGCAGACATCAGCAGACACCATAGAAGGCTCCGGCCGGCCAGGAACGCAGTCCGAGGGAGGACTCTGTGAGAGCGAGGGGGGTAGGTGTGTGGGAGGAGGAGAAAAGGAGGTCACTTTCATGTCATGGCGATGCAGGAGCAGGACAAAGCTGCTTGTTAAAAACAGATTGTTTATTGCAATGCTGGAGTTAACCTCGGGCTCCACGCGCCAGCAAATGCGCTGTTCTAGGAGCTGGATTCTGGGAGACCTTGGGGTTTACCTAAGACAGGTGAGGTTTACCCCTCCCCCTCCCTCATCCCACATCCACAGCCTCAGTCCTAAAGTCTGGCTCTGTATCCCACCCTGACCTCTCCACTCACTCTTGGATGTGGGGTTGGGGGTAGGTGGAGGTGGGGGCTACTTTGGTCCCATCCCATCAGAGAGTCAGGCCCCACTATTAGGCACCAGGTCCATAGTGGTTTTTTTTGTTTTTTTGTTTTTTTTTTTTTTTTTCGAGACAGGGTTTCCCTGTAGTTTCTAGAGCCTGTCCTGGAACTAGCTCTTGTAGACCAGGCTGGCCTCAAACTCAGAGATCCACCTGCCTCTGCCTCCCGAGTGCTGGGATTAAAGGCGTGCGCCACCACCGCCCGGCAGGTCCATAGTGTTAAAGTGGATTTTCAGCTCTTCTGAGCTAAGGCTACCTACACCTGCAATAGCAACCTAGGCTGAGAGAGCCAAGGGATTCCCCCTGCAGCCTCTGGTTTCCGTGCCGGACCCTTTAGCAGAATACACCACCAAGGCAGGTTGTGGACGTGAGACCCTGGGGAAGCCTTCTCAGAGGTAGTTGATTCAAACCCTGGACGGAAGTCCTGAGTTCTCTGCTCTGGGAAATTGACAGGCCTCCTGTGGGTGGTGCGACCACACCTTAGCACAGCCAGACATGTGCAAGCTACTGGAGCAGGAGGGAAACAGCTCTAAAATTCAGAAATCCAGCAATGTGTGAGCTGTGCCAGACAGTGGGCATGCTGGCAGACAGCTCCCCTAGACAGAACAAGTAACTCATTGAGAAGCACTTAGCTCCAACCTCACCCAAAACCAGGCAAAGGCTGCTCACTCTGTAGTCCAAGAAACCATCTTGTCCACTCTAGGATGGGTCAAGGCAGGTGCTCTCTGGCCTTAGATGCTCAGCACTCACATGGAGAAGCACTGAGCAAGAGGCCAAGGCCTAGGGATCAGAGCTCCTTTAAATGCACATTAAAGAATCAACAGGGAGGGGCTGGAGAGATGGCTCAGAGGTTAAGAGTATTGCCTGCTCTTCCTAAAGGTCCTGAGTTCAATTCCCAGCAACCACATGGTGGCTTATAACCATTGGTAATCTCTTTTGGCCTGCAGGCATACACACGGACAGAATATTGTATACAAAATAAATAAATAAATAAATAAATAGGAATCAACAGGGAGTCATGGGGCTGCTGTCAGTCTCAGGGAGCTTCTCATTCTGTCTGTGCACGAGCTTTGGAGATGCCCACCCTACAGAGGACCTCTTCTAGGAGAGAATTGAGGCTTCGTTTTTATTTATTCACTTTCAGATAGGGTTTCCTAAAGCCCAGGCTGACCTCAAACTGACTGTAACCAAGGATGGCTCTGAACTTCTCCTCCTCCCACCCTACCCCACCCCGGGCTGCCAGAATGCTGGAGCTGCAGGGGTGCACAACAGCCTACCCCACCCCAGGCTCCCAGAATGCTGGAGCTGCAGGGGTGCACTGTCAGGCTTAGGACGTCAGAATTCCTAAGTAAAAGAGTGGGAGGCGGTGGGAGGTACCCGGCCTGGACCACAGAGCAGGCAAATAAGTCCATCCTGACTCAAGGGCACAGTTGTGGACCACTGGCCAAGTGCAGGTCCTATTCACATACACTTGGTGGAGTGCCACTTTGAATCCTGCCCAGAAGAAGGGTGGAGGGAACCATGGGAAAGGAGGGTGTAGCACGACTAATAAAAACCCAGAGACAGAAACTGGGGTTTGGCCTGAAGTTCAGAAAAGCAAAACAGCCAGCCACTGGCTCTTACCTCTACCTTAGCCTGAAATGTCGATCCAGGAATCTCAGAATGAGACTGAGACTGAGAGCTGTCTCCTCCCTTTTTATATTCCTCTCTAGGGCTGGGATTAAAGGTGTCCACCACTGAGATTAAAGGCATGCACCGCCTGGTTTCTATGGCAAACTAGTCTAGCTACTGGGATTAAAGGTGTGTGTCACTACTGCCTGTTCTGTAAGGCTGACCGGTGGGGCTGTTTTACTCTCTGATCTTCAGGCAAGCTTTATTTATTAAAATACAAATGACATATCACTACAAGAGGGTCTTCCTGAGAAAAGCCAAAGCTCTTAGACATGCGGACAAGAAGCCATTAAGGGAGACCCCTCAGGAAGTCTGTGCTGAGCCATATTCAGGTAGATGCTCATTACCGTATTCTTACCTGAGTCCACTCGACATCTGCAAAGAACATTTGGACAGTGTGGTGATTCTGTACATGATATTTTACTTCATCAGATAGTTTGCCACCTTTTTATTGAAAAAAAAAAACAAAAAGACTTTCTTAGTTTTTCAACACTGGCAAGCTGCTGTAGGGCAGGAAGCAGGCAGAGGTGGAAAGCTGCAGTTCCAAGAGCTGCCACGAGGTGGCAGAGTGGCTCCTTACAGCTAATCCTCTTTTTTTTTTTTTCTTTTTTTTTTTTTTTTTTTGGTTTTTCGAGACAGGGTTTCTCTGTGGCTTTAGAGCCTGTCCTGGAACTAGCTCTTGTAGATCAGGCTGGTCTCGAACTCACAGAGATCCGCCTGCCTCTGCCTCCTGAGTGCTGGGATTAAAGGCATGCGCCACCATCGCCCGGCGCTAATCCTCTTTCTGTGCTTGATCAGGGATAGAATTTATTGAGAAGTTTCTAGAAAGCTTCTACTAAAGCTAGAGTTAGAACTCAGAGGTGGCTCCCATCCCAGAAATGGCGCCCTTCTCCCGAGTACCACTCATGTTGGTTGGTTTTGCTTGCAAGTTACATAAAAGCATGGAATCATTATGGAAATACTAGAAGTTGCTGGGATCAAACTCAGGGTCTCCTGCTTCCCAGGGGAGCACTTTACCACCTTCTCCCCAGCCCCAGGACTATTCTTTCTTTAATTAGAAAAATAAGAATGTCCCAGTTTGGTTCCCAGTACCCACATGGTGGCTTAAAACCATGTATCTCCAGTTCTTTGTGATCCGGTGTCCTTTTTGACCTCCAGCAGGCACCAGGCACACACATGGTGCACAGACATACACACCCAGACACACAGATACAGACAGGGCATGAAGCAGCAGCAACAGTAATTTGATGACTGAAGTCCCATGTTCATTGTTATTTTGATGCTATCCCTTCAAGGGCTACTTCCATAGAGTTGTTTGTGGGGTCAGGGCTGAAGCCGAGTAATGGTTGCCAGGTAGAGAAGAGAGAGTGTCCTGGTGACAGGTTACAGGACCGGTGCAGATGAAGATGGGGGCACGAATGTCCCAGTGACAGGAAGGGTGCAGGTGGAGACGGGGGCGTGGGTGTCCCCGTGACGGGAAGGGTGCAGGTGGAGATGGGAGCATGATGAGCATGAAACAAGTGGGTGTGGCTGGGTGGATGTGTGTGCAGGGGGAGCAGTGAGCAGCCTGACAGAGAGCTGAGAACTGGGGCTCACCATTCAGGCCAGGTGCTGGCAGCGGATGAATATGTTCTGCTAGTTACCAGTGAGATAGGGATACATTAAATGCAGGGGTTGCAACTCTGCAGTCTCAACAAGAATGATTTTAAATGAAGAACCCAATTAAGGATCTAACAAAAGGAAGGAGATAGGTAGATCAATTGCTTCTTTTGAAATATTCATTTGTGAAGGCTGAGTAAAGAACCATGAGAATTTTCTCTTTCTCTCACATACACATGCACACGTGTACACACACACCACCACCACCACTGTGACACTAGTTTTCTTTGTATTGTTTCAGTTTTAGTGTGAGTGCTGCAGAACAAGCCAGAAGGCTGTCGTTGGCCACAGTGCTAAAAAGACTATACTTGTTTGTTTGTTTGGTTGGTTTTTTGAGACAGGGTTTCTCTGTAGCTTTGGAACCTGTCCTGGAACTAGCTCTTGCGGACCAGGCTGGCTGGCCTTGAACTCACAGAGACCTGCCTGCCTCTGCCTCCTGAGTGCTGGGATTAAAGGTGTATGGCACCACCCGGCTATACTTTTTTTAAAAAATATTTATTTATTATGTATACAATACTCTGTCTGTGTGTATGCCTGCAGGCCAGAAGAGGGCACCAGACCCCATTACCGATGGTTGTGAGCCACCATATGGTTGCTGGGAATTGAACTCAGGACCTTTGGAAGAGCAGGCAATGCTCTTAACCGCTGAGCCATCTCTCCAGCCCCCGGCTATCCTTTTTAAGTGATTAAAGAACTAGCATGTGATAGATGAAGCCCTGAGTTCAACTTCCAGCACTGGAGGAAAATGTGCTTACTTTATGAAATAATTGCAATGAAAACTTCTAAAAAAGAAACACACAAATCTAGACATGGAACACACATCTGTAATTCCAGGTTGCAAGTTGGAGGCAGGAGGATCAGAAGTTCAGAGTCATCCTTAGCTACATAAAAAGCTCAATACTAGTCTGGGATATACGAGATCCTGCCTCAGAAAGTAAAGCAGGGCCTGGAGCAAGGTTCAGCAGTTGAGAGCAGGCCCTGCGCTCAGAGGGTTCAGATTGGACCCCAGCGCCGTGTCAGGAGGCCTACAACCTGCTGTAACTCCAGCTGCACAGGATCTCGTGCCCTCTATGGCCTCCGTGGTGGTACAGACTCACACACACATTCACACAAAATCTGGGGCCCGGAGTTGAGAGTACTGGCTGCTATTCCAGAGGTCCTAAGTTCAATTACCAGCATCCACATAATAGCTCACAACTGTCTGTAACTTATTTCTAGTACTTCGGACACCCTCACATAGACATACATGCAGGCAAAACATCAATACACATAAAATTAAAAATTAAAAAAAATCTGATGCCAGAGAGTGTGGTGCATGCGTTTAACCCCATCATTCTGGAGGTAGAGACAGATGGATCTCTTAGTCTGGTTTACAGAGTGAGTTCCGGTATAGCCAAGGATACACAGAGAAACCCTGCCTCAAAAAACCAAAATAAATAAAATCTAAAAAAGAAAAAAGTACAATTAAGAAACAGATAGATCTATTGAAACGGTCTGAAGGGATGCCCCCAGAGCAGTGGTTTTTGTTTGTTTGTCTTGATTTTTCTGGGTTTTTTGAAATTATTTTATTTTATTGGTGGTGTAGCTCATATGTATAACTGTGTGAGGGTGCTGGATCCTGGAGTTACAGACAGTTGTGAGCTGCCATATGAGTGCTGGGAATTGAACCCGGATCCTCTGGAAAAACAGTCAGTGCTCTTAACCGCTGAGCTATCTCTCTAGCCCCTTGTTTTGGTTTTTCAAGACAGGGTTTCTCTGTGTAGCCTTGGCTGTCCCTGAACTGGGAGCGAGTTTATTCTACTCTGCTTTTTTTTACTGTGATCATTCTCTGCTCATCATATTTGAGAGAGGCAGTGTTGTGTGTGGGAGACTCTGGAGGGTTTGAACTCCTGGACTGAGCAAGGGACCCAGAGCTGCAGGATGTGTAGGAGGCAGAAGACTAGACCCTGGGGTTCATGTGGCCCAGGAAGAGGGCCCCATTCCAGGCCCTGCAGCAGGGTCTTCTGGGCTTCCCTCTGGCTGCAGACTGTAAAGAGATGAAAGGCCTTCCTTGCCTTGCAGGGCCTCCTTATGCTGCTGCAGAACCTGCCTACGATCCACTGGGGCAATGAGGAGATCGGGCTGCTGCTGGCTGAGGCATACAGACTCAAGTACATGTTTGCAGACGCCCCTAACCACTACCGCCGATAGGTGCTGTCTCCCCCGGGGACCCAGACTGCCCCCATCTCTGATGGCAACTTCATCACTGTGGCCACTGTGCAAGCCGTGGACCCCGGCCAGGAACCACTCCTGCTGTACAAAGCTCACCCCCGGCACCACCGCCCAGGTCTTAACTTCACAGCATCCGCCACGTCGTGTCTCTGGATGTGTCTGGGACCACTGTCAGTATTCTGTGCGTGTGGATGGGCAGAGGAGGAGGTGACGCTGGACACAGAGTAGGCTCCAGTTTGCCCCACACTGCCCCTCCAGGCACCGCTGGCTCTGCCCAGGACCCAGCTGGTGTGGTTTTCTTTTACTTTGTTTTCTTCTTTTTAACAGGAAAACACAAATTCTCATCCCACAGCATGGGGTATTACGCTCTCGTGCTGTTGCTTTGTGTGACTCATTTGATCTGGTCACAGGTCAGGGACACTTTATGTTTTCAGAAGACCCTGGCCCCACCCTTCTCCCCCTCACTCCCTGCCTCCTCCTGCCCCAGCTGAGCCAGTGAGCGAGCCCTTCCTTCTCAGGTGGAGGAGACACCGTGTTTGTTCATAGCCCTGAGGAGAGGCCTACACGCAAGGGCTAGGGATTGCGTCTCCCCTTTCCTCATCTATGAATCTCACATGGTGTGCATGTGTCTGTGTGTGCGTGCGTGTATGTGTGTGTGCTGGAATGATTGTGGGTGTGTGTGTGTGTGTGTTTGTGTGTGCAAGCCCATCAGCATTTTGCCACGTCTGAATTTGTGTTCAGACGAACCCATCAGAACCATTTGGGAAGGACCCAAGGGACCAAGCATCTGATGGTCCCTTGAGAGGGACCAGGGCAGAGGAGGGAGAAAGAGGATGGTTTTGTTTTATTGTTTTCTTTTTTCTTCATCTTCTTCTTTTTTTTAACCACCTCTTCAAGCCCTTTTCAAGGGTGAGCCACTCCAAGATATTATGTATAAATTGTGTTATTATGTATATGGGTAAAGGTGTACAAATCTATGTCCTCTTTGTAGCAGATATGATTTTATATTTATAGTGTGCATTGACATGTGAAAGCAATCTAGGTCATTAGCACAGATGAACTTGCTGGGTGGGTAGCTTAAGTGGAGGGACCTGGGGGCCCTCTGGAGGATGTGGCCAGCAGACATGCTGTCACTGTCTCCGCCTTCCACTTCCAGTCCCTCCTTGTGCCTCTGTGAACACCTGGCCTGTCCTTCCCCTCTTCCATGGCAGAGCTCCCCTCTACTCACCCCCAGCACCTCCCCAGGAAGGACCACAGAGGCAGAAGCCCCCCTCAGGTTTTGTGGCCCCATCCTTTGGCTTCCCCTGTATAAGTCAGCACTGTGGTCAGGACAGAGGCTGGCTGACAAGTCCGTGCCAAGAGAAGGGATCCCTGTGTGTCCCCAAGAGGGGGACCTCTTCCTAGAGTGGCACTAGGTGTCCCTTGTCACCATCACACTCCCCACAGCTCATGAGGTGTCTGACCCATGCTCGAGTTTTGGTGTATGGTGGAGAGAGGCGGTGTTCCTGGCGGTGACACCCTGAGGTCACTTGCCTGTGTCACTCCACCGGCAGGCCACGCCTCATTCTTGTGCGTTAGGTCCCTCATCCAAGCTGTTTCTCAGGCGTTCTTCCCCGTTCCCCAACCACCTTTTTGTGTGCCTCAGTAGTCTCCACAGAAGGGGGACTCGTGGCCCTCCCTCAAACAGATTAACTAAAGAAAGACACTTGTGTTCCCAAGTGGTGGTTTTATTTTTTTAGTTTTATGTTTGTATGGGAAATTGTGGATAAAGTGAGTGGATTGTAAATAAATGGTGTGTTTCCTCCTCCATCGTGAGCTTTCGTCTCATGAGGTCCGGAGCCCGGAATGAAGTGTCTTCTTTTTTCCCCTGGGTTTTTCTTGCTGGGGGTGGGGGTGGGGTCAAGGGCTAGAGAAGTGGTCCCATGGTTAGGGATGTCTACTCTTCTTCCCCATACCCACCTCAGCTGATTCACGGTTGCCTATAGTCCAGCCTGGGGCTGGGGGGCGGGGCGTCACTCCCTTCTGCCCTCTGCAGGCAATATACTCATGTAGCTCACATGTGCGCGCGCGCGCGCGCGCGCACACACACACACACACACACACACACACACACACAAATCTTAAAAAAGAAATGGGGGGGGGTGGCTGGAGAGGGAGTCCAGAGGTTAAGAGCACCGGCTTCCAGAAGTCTTGAGTTCAATTCCCAGCAACCAGATGGTGTCCTAGAACCATCTATAATACCCTCTTCTGGCATGCAGAATATTGTATACATAATAAATAAATAAAATCTTTTAAAAATGAAAGAAAGAAATGGGGTTAAGCCTTGTATAGGCCAGCAGCATTCCCAGGAGACATCAGTAAAGGCTGAGCCCCTACTCTCAAGAAGAGACTGCCAAGTGAGTAACCTGTTTCCTCAGGGAGTGCTGGCAGACTGACCTCACGTGGTCATGTGTAGCACTGTGGCAGAGCCTTTATGTGGAGTATTTCTCATGTCCGAAGGAGTGCACCTCATGAGGAGGTGAGAGAATGAACTGGTGTTGGAGCGGCCCCTTGTTTGTCCTGGGCCACCTGGCTGGCTTACACCTGAAATAACCACACAGAAACTGTATTAATTAAAACACTGCTTAGCCATTAGCTCTAAATTCTTATTGGCTAACTCTTACATATTAGTTTAACCCATCTCCATTAATATGTGTATTGCCACATGGCAGTGGCTTACTGGAGATTCTAATCTGCATCCATCTCAGGCAGAGGATCCATGGCATCTCTTACTCTGCCCTTCTTCCTCCCAGCATTCAGTTCTGTTTTCTCCGCCCACCTAAGTTCTACCCTCTCAACTAAGCCAAGGCTGTTTCTTTATTCATTAGCCAATTAAAACAACACACAAACAGAAGGAACTCCTACACCAAACCAGGACTTCCTGCTAAGAAGCACATGTCATAAGGAGGTGAGAGAATGAGCCTGGGCTTCCTGTTGGAGAAGGTGTTGGGAGTACCAGGTTAAGTTTTCATGAGTGTTTTTTTTTCTTTTCTTTTTTAGCCCTGACTCTCCTGGAACTCACTTTGTAGACCAGGCTGTTCTCCAACTCGCAGAGACCTATCTGTCTCTGCCTCTGTAGTGCTGGGATTAAAGGTGTGCTCCATTGTTTACAGCCATACTTTTTTTTCTTTCCTTCCCTCCTTCCCCTGCCTCAATTTCCTCTCTTCTTTCCTCTTCTCTATCCCCCCACCTCAGTCCTGGAGATCAAACCCAAGGTTTTGTACATGCCTCATAAACACCCTACCAGGGAGCTACACACACCCCCAGCGGTTTCTGTAGTCCCCAGAGAGCCTACTCAGGGTGATCTAGCACAGTTATAAAGCTTCCCAGGCCTACATTTGACATTGATAACTCTGTATCACTTGCAAAGTCAACAGCCAAGAACTCACACTGAAGGAGAGGAAAACAAGAAGGTATTCCAGATTTGGAGTTCCCACTGCCCCCATTCCTTAATAAAATCAGATGTGCAGTAAATACTTGAGCTTGAAGCTGATCCTCGGCACGCTGACGGATTTGTCAGCAGGCTCCAGAAGGAAAAGGAATGGGGTAATGTACTGAGCTGATTTTGAGCACTTTCAAAATCCCCACCTTAGTCAGATACCTCCAGAATGGAGGATACTCGATGACTCATTATAAATACTTAAAATAAGCTTGATTAAAGGAGTCAGAAACGTCATACATCTCTGTTTACATAAAACAGCATTTAAGGGACTGGAGAGATGGCTCAGTGGTTAAGAGCACTGACTGCTCTTCCAGAGGACCTGGGTTCAATCCCAGCACCCACATGGCAGGGGATCTGACACCTTCACACCAATGCACATAAAATAAAGTTAAATAAATCATAAAAAATAAAAAAACAGCATTTAGTATACCCGTTCGAAGCAGAAGCACACATCCCCAGGGGGGGAATCCTGGCTCGTCAGCGTTTAGGTAGAGGAATAGCTAGACCAGCAGGCATTCACTGGGGTCTATAGTTTTCTTTGATTGATTGATTGATTGATTGATTTTGTATACAATATTCTTTCTGCGTGTATGCCTGAAGGCCAGAAGAGGCCTGAAGGCCAGAAGAGGGCACCAGACCTCATTACAGATGGTTCTGAGCCACCATGTGATTGCTGTGAATTGAACTCAGGACCTTTGGAAGAGCAGGCAATGCTCTTAACCGCTGAGCCATCTCTCCAGCCCTAGAGTTTTCTATTTGATTGTAGCTGGCTGGGGGCACATTTGGAAGGAGCCATCAGGTAGTATTTCTTACATTTCAGCTTGAATCTTTACGTTTGGGGGTAGGGTGCAGAAGAGTGGAGGAATAAAGAGTTGGATAAAAGGTAGAACCCCCACAGACTATAGAGCCCTCAGTCCTAGCCCCTGCTCCCTCCCACCAGACACTAGGAGAGGTAAATGCAGGCTTGCCTTGTAAAGCCGGCCTGTGAGATGAGAGAATCGGGAGGATGTTGGAACTCGGCTTGACACGCTACAGCTAGACTCCTTCTGGCCCGGCTCAGTCTTTCAAGACTAAAAAAGCCAATGCCTCACCTCCCCTGAACCCCACGCAGGGAAACCACCGTTCATATCATTAGCGGAGCTGCAGCCCAACATGGATCCGCTCCTGCGGTGAGGTGAGGGTTTGGGATGTGGCTCAGTAGTCTTGTCTAGACAACAATAATAATATAGAATAAATAAAATAAAAGTGAAGATACAGCACAGGGGTTGGGAGGTGTCCACTGCAGAAACTGGGTCCCTCAACAGTACCCAGCAGTGATCAGGTGTCTACCAAGGACCGGGAGCATCTCTCTGACAAGAATTAGTCATTCAAAGAGCTCCATAAGTGAGCGCTCTTGTTGTAGAGACATGGAGGTCCTCTTTGTTGTCTAGCTTCTCTGGGGTTGTGGCTTGTAGGCTGGTTTTCCTTTGCTTTATGTCTAAAAGCCACTTATGAATGGGTACATATTATATTTGTCTTTCTGGGTCTGGGTTACCTCACTCAATGTGTTTTTTTTCTAGAGTCATCTATTTGCAAGCAAGCACGTCTTTTCCATCCACCCCAGGTTTACATTCTACAGAGGAGTCCACTGAGCTGTGCAAAGGATACAAGCAGGAAGTAGTTGTGGTCTGGGGAGGGATGGCTCAAGGGACAGTTGTCTGAAAAGAACAGTATCGGCTCAGGGCACCGAAGGCCAAGTTCTCAGCACAAAGACCCATGGGAGAAGAATGGCAGCTTATAAAGGACCAGAGGGAAACCCTGTGTTAGGATGAGGTGTTTAATTTGAATTGGACATGGTAATTAGGCCAGCCAAAGGGGGCTTTTGATGCTGGATTTCAATACTTTGGTAGCTGGACTTTGGTTGTCAACCTCAGGAGGAGGAGGAAGTGGCCATATAAGGGAATAGACCCTGGTGGCTTCTAGCAAGGCTGAGGGAGGAGGGAGAAGGCAAGGCCTGCCAAGCCATATGCTCGACTGACCTTTTTGTTTATTGTTGGGTCGCTGGGTGTTGGGTAAGTGGGTGTCATTCTCCGCCTGCTTTCTGCAGACTTTGGGGCATTGTTGTTAGGGGATCCAGGGAGGCTGAGTTGTTGATGAAGGCTGGGAAGAACAGGGCTGTGCCAGCCAGTGTCCAGGTTCTATGGGAACATATGAGGCTAGGGGAGCGTAGTCTGCGAGCTGGACCAAGATGCAGATCCCAAGGGGACAGCCGAGGCTGGCGCCGGAGTTGCTGGAGAAGTCTGTAGTTGATTTGTAATTCGTTCAGACAGATGTGCAGTAAAGCAGTTTAGAAAAAAAATTTTATCTTGGATGTACATCTGACACTGTTAGGTTCAGAACATTTAGGCCGGCTGTATCAGGTCAACTGGGGAAAAACTGCTTGTATGGGGGAGAATATAATTTGAGAAACTTCCATTACATCAGAATAGGTTTTCCTGGGGTGTTTAGGTGGGTTCTGAAATTGAGATATTTTAGGAACATGGATGATTGGGAAGGCTCTTGGCAAGCAGTGAGGGGCCGTCTATTGTTTCAGGTTTTGGGGGTTGCTGTGGAAAGGTTGAGGAAATTTAACTATGGTTACCAAAGGGGGACTTGAATGGTTAAAGGGACAAGCAGCCATGGGTGCCGCAGCCAGCGCAGCCTGGATGCCTAGACTGGCCGTGTGTGTGTGTGTGTGTGTGTGTGTGTGTGTGTGTGTGTGTGTGCGCGCGCGCGTGTGTGTGCGTACGCCTGTGTGGGATTGCGACACGGAGGCTTCTTTTCAGGTGGAAGAACCTCAACCTTTATCCCCCAACCCCCCCCCCCCCCCCGCTCCCTTTTATACCTCTACTGCCTCTGTGGAAAACCACTGGCCAGAAAGAACACAAATATCCTTGTCAACCACAAGGAAGTTCTGCTGTCAGTCAGGGGGAGTGAGGGCAGCTGGATCACAACAATGGGGAGATGGGGCAAGGCAACTCGGGTATCAGCAGCTAGACACAGACAGACAGCAGTGGAGATGCACTTGGGAGACAGGGGCAGGCAGATTTCTGTGAGTTTGAGGACAGCCTGGTCTACAGAGCGACTTTCAGGACAGCCAGGGCTGTTACACAGAGAAACCCTGTCTCAAAACAAAACAAAACAAAAAGCAAACACACACACACACACACACACATAATTTAAATGAAATCTTTAAAATCTCATTGATTTTTTTAAAGCAGTGGTTAATGACAGTGTATGTCTTATGGCCTTCAGGGGCATGTGGTCGTGGGGCAGGGACTGTGAACCATTTGACCATTTGTGATCTTGGTATCTGTGAAGGCTGGCTCAGGGTGTCCTCTGATGGATACCCAGCTCCGTGTGTACGGAAGGATCCTTAGGTGAAACTACAGGACTGGTGCTGGGGATCCAGCTCAGTGGGTAAGGCGTGTGCCACAGAAGCGTGAGGACCTGAGTTCGACTCCCCAGAACCCTGTGAAAGCCTTGTTCCTGTGGCAAGATGAGAGGTGGCGGAGAGGCCCTGGAAGCCGGAAGGGGGCAACAACAGAGAAAAGTCTCAAGGTGGACAGGTGAGGTGTGACACCTGAGGTTGTCCTCTGACACACACACACACACACACACACACACAATAAATTTAACAGCAGAGTCAGGAATGGTGGCTGTAATACCAGCATTTGGGAAGTGGAGGCAGCTTGGGTTGCAAAGCAACCCTGTCTCAAATAAATAAATAAATAAATAAACAGATAGATAGATAGATAGATAGATAGATAGATAGATAGATAGATAGATAGATAGAAATCAATGAAACAGAACCTATCAGATGGCTCAGCAGGGGGAGGTGCTTGCCACCCAGCTTGATGACCTAAATTTCACCCCCCAGGATCCACATGAGGGAGAACTACAAACTGCCCTCTGCCGGTCACACTCATGCCCCCCCATGTCTATACATAAGAGATAAATAAATGTAAAGTGTTTAATGAATAAAATGAAATGTATATTTATATACACTGTGTCTTATGCATATTCTCCTATACTCCAATTGCATGTATTTATTACTTCTTTGTGTGTAGGGACACATGTGGACGCCAGAGGACAGCTGACAGCTTATGGCATTCGGTTCTCTCTTCGCAGCAGGTGTGTTCCAGGGGCTGAACACAGGCCATGAGCTTCTGTAGAAAGCACTGTTACTGAACCGCCTTGCCAGCCCTCATCTACACTAGACCAGTGGCTCTTAACCACTAATGCTTCCTAATGCTGCAGCCCTTTAATACAGTTCCTCATGTTGTGGTGACCACGACCATAAAATTATTTTCATTGCTATTTCAGAACCGTAATTTTGCTGCTGCTATAGCTCTCAATGCAGACACCTGTGTTTTCAGTGGCCGTGGGCAACCCCTGAAAAAGGATTGAGAGCTGCTCTGAATCATCACCTAATACAACGTGTGTGCTGTGTGAGCAGTGCTTTTAATGACAAAGTTGAGGGAAAAACGACTAGAAAAAAGTGTACATATTCAGCCGGGCAGTGGTGACGCACACCTTTAGTCCCAGCAACGGGAGGCAGAGGCAGGCAGATCTCTGTGAGTTCAAGCCCAGCCTGGTCTACAAGAGCTAGTTCCAGGACAGGCTCCAAAGCCACAGAGAGGGCTGGAGAGATGCCTCAGGGGTTAAGAGCACTGACTGCTCTTCCAGAGGTCCTGAGTTCAATTCCCAGCAACCACATGGTGGCTCAAAACCACCTATAATGAGATCTGGTGCCCTCTTCTGGCCTACAGGCAGGATACTGTATAAATAAATAAATCTTAAAAAAAAAAAAGCCACAGAGAAACCCTGTCTCAAAAAAAAAAAAAAAAAAAGAAAAAGCAAAGCCCTTTAGAAGTCTTTCTTTATTAGACCATCAGGTGTTTTACATAGGCACAGTAACACAGCTTCAGCTTCACAGAGATAAACAAATGCAGCATAAACAAAAGCAACACACCTTAAAATAATATTTCCCAACAGACATGGAGACTTATTAATTATAAAAGCTTGTATTATAGCTTAGGCTTGTTTCTAACTAGCTCTTATAACATAAATTAACTCTTTACTTTATGCCTCGGGGCTTCATCACCTCATCTCTTACCGCCCATCCTGCTTGCTCTGCATCCTTCCCATCGTCCTCTGTGCCTTGGTATTGGTTGTTCAGCTTTTTATGAACTCAATCCCAGCGACACATCTTCAAAGTGTACAAAAAGACTATTACATCCTACAACTCTTTGGTAAATTGGTACGCTTGTGCAATCTGACGACAGTCTACTTTTAGGATATTTTAGATAGCATCCTCTGCCCGTTCCTGCAAGCCCATTTTCACTCAGTGTGTGCTCTCACATGCGGCTCTCACATGCGCAGCCCCAGGTAACCGTGTGCTGCTGTCTCTATTCATTTGCTGCTGCAATTTTTAAAAATTCAGTAACAAAAGGAAGTCATGCAAAAAGTAGATGCTAAATAGGAATAGACTAAACCAACTTTAAAATGAACAGTGTTGTTGGGTGGTGGTGGCGCACGCCTTTAATCCCAGCAGAGGCAGAGGCAGGCGAATCTCTCTGTGAGTTCAAAGCCAGTCTGGTCTACAAGAGCTAGTTCCAGGACAGGCTCTAAAGCTACAGAGAAACCTTGTTTTGAAAAAAAACAAACAACAACAACAACAACAAAAAAAACTAAAAAAGAACAGTGTTTTAAAAGTTCCTGAAAAGTGGGCTGTAATGAATGGAGGTATAATTCAGCTACAGAGTACACCCTTGTCATTCTCTTGACCCTGGGTTCAATCTTCAGCACCTCCCACCCCAAACCCAAAGTAGGTGGTAGTTTTAAAAAACATGTAGTTATAAAGCATTTTTTGTTTTGTAGATAGGGTCTCCTATCCCAGGCTGGCCTTGAACTCACTGTGTAGCCCAGGACGGCCTGGAATTTTTCATCTTTCTGTTTCTACTTCCACCACACCCTGACAAAGAAAAAAAGGGTGAGATGGAAATAAGAGGTTCCAGTTGGTAGCTGCTAGACCTGGGGTGGTAACTTTGGAGTGGAAGGTAATGGCTGTGGGAGATAGTCACGTTAGACTCACGAACCCGAAGAAAGCGGTAGTGTTTCTTATTTTTATATTTATTATAGTTTTTTATTTAAGTATTTGTGTTTACAAATAAACCCGCCATGGGGCACAAGTGGAGGTCAGAGGCCAATCTGAAGGGTCGGGTTTCTCCAGCCACCACGCAGGGGAAGCCTGAGGATGGAACTCTGGTCGCCAGGCTTGGTAGCAGGCGACTTTACTTGCTGAGCCATCCTCCAAGCCCTATTGTTTACTTTGTAAGGCCCCGGGTAGCCATGCCAGGCCTGAAACTTTCGATCACCGAACTCCCTCCGCGAAGGTGCGTTAGGCCCGCCCTCCCGGTCCGCACCTCCGCCCTTCCCGCCCGCGCCCACCCCTCCTTCCGCGGCGCACGCGCGCACTGGCCGCCTTCCCAGCCCAGAGGCGGGCTCGCGTTCCCATCGACTCGGCTCCCCGGGCGATTGCTTCTGTCTGTTGTTTAGTTATGGTGCGGGCCAGGACACGGGAAGGCGGCTGGACCCCGGTCTGGAGTTTGGCTGGTTGCTGAGCGCTGCCCCAGTGCCGAGCGGGCTATGGGCGAGCCCGACCCTTTGGGCTCGGGGCAGCTCGCGGCCGGCCGGAGCTGGTGCTTGCGGCGGCTGGGGATGGACCGCGAGTGGTTGCAGCTGGAGGCTGCGAGTGAGGTGAGGGCGAGCGGCCCGGCGGGGGAGGGGGCGCTGAGGGAGCGGGGAGGCTGAGGAGCGGCGCCCCGCCGCGGGGATCCTGCTTGCGAGGAGGCACCGAGGTGGCAGCCGGGATCGAGCCGCCTTAGGGACTGGCGGGACCGCGCCGCGAGGCCAGGCGAGGCCGTGGCTTGAGAGGCCCAGGCTGGTGGGTGGCTGCGCGGGAGCGACCCCGTGCCAGAGCTGCCGTAACGGACGCGGGACCCTCCAGTGAGCCGAGAGTAGGCACGGTCCCCGTTAGGGTCTCTCGGAGCCTTGCCGTGACTCAACTCAGACAGGGAAACTGAGGCTGAGGCGTCCCCACTAACCCCGACCATGGTGAACCTGCCCGGATGGTTGCGGAGGGCGTGTACTCTCTGGAGTTGATTCTGAGTGTGATCGCGAGTTTTTAAGGGTGACTTGCCTAAAATCCTCCAACATGAATCTAAAAATAAAGTCTTCTTTTACCTCCGAGGAGAATTAGCGCGTTGGGGTGGACCACGGTTGCACCCTCGAAGTGGGTCAGGGATAGTCAGCAATTCTCTCCAGAAACTGCTTACAGTGTTTGATAATGCAGGCTTGTAGGGCTGGTGCTGGGGATCGAACCTCATACTTGGAAGGCAAGCACTCTGCCAGCTGAACAGAGTCTTTAGCTCCTTTGATGCAAAACTAAAACACAAAAAGGGGAGGCACAGTTATGAACAGAAGGGAGGTGTGAGATTTGGTACCCGAAAAGCTAAGCATGGGCCGCATCCTTGTGGTCAGCTCTGGAAGGAGAACTGGGTCAGGTCAGGTCTGAGCATGTCATTCAGAGCCCTTTGGGCTTTGGAAAGTGTGCAGTACTGAGTGTTGGTCGTCCTGTGTGCTGGCTGAGGTCTTATGTCAGCTTGACACACACACACACACACACACACACACACACACACACACACACACACTAGAGTTATGTGAAGAAGGGAGTCTTAATTGAGAAAATGCCTCCGTAAGAACTGGCTGATTGAAGGGGAGGCCCCAGCACACTGTGGGTGGTGCCATCCCTGGGCTGGTGGTCCTGAGTTCTATAAGAAAGCAGGCTGAGCAAGCCACGAGGAGCAAGCCAGTAATCAGCACCCCTCCATGGCCTCTGTGTCAGCTCCTGCCTCCAGGTGCCTGTCCTGTTTGAGTTCCTGTCCTGACATCTTTCCTTTCCTCCCCAAGTTGCTTTCTGTTGATGTGCCATCACAGCAGTAGTAATCCCAGCTGAGACATCATGTAAGCTAAACTCATTGTCTTGGCAGTTTTTTTTGTTGTTGTTGTTTTTGAGAAGCTGTATATTCTCAAATGTAGTTTCTGCTCTTGGAGTTTATGGTTTGAACCAGGAAAAGAAGATTTATACAGGAAAAGAGGATTTATACAGCGAAGGAGTCCATGAACATCTGGGTTGGCTAAGGTGTGGCTTGTTTAACATTATTCTAGAGCAGGCCCGGCTTTAAATTAGCAGGCATTAGAGAGCCACTTATTTTTACATTTAAGGTCCTTTTCGTCTACAGAGCTCTCCTCGAGATGTTTAGTACTGTTCCGTAGATTTGTGTGGAATCAACTTGAAGGGGAGAGGGACCCTAACAAACCAAGAGAATGCTGTAGGCAGTGTCAGGAGTGACCCCTGTAGGGGGGTGGCTGTGTGTAAGAAAAGCCCGCCTGGTGATGATGCCAAAGTCAGGTTGTCGGCAGCATTTGGAGCGTGGCCTGCCGAGTGTAGGAAGTTGCACAGAGGTCAGGTTGAGTGAGGTCTTCCGGAATGGTTCTCAGGTGAATAGCGCACGTGGGTTTGCGGGTTGTTTGCACAGGTCTCAGGAGGTGTGCTGGCAGCCATCAGCTGAGGTGAGCTAATTCCCCGCCTTCTCAGTTCCCTCGGTTTCAGTTTTCACAGATAAAATTACAAAACACGGTGGGATCTTCATATTGTATCCAAGGGAGTCCTTTGGTAGGTTATCTGTCTGAATGGGTGTCTTTAAACTTTGTAAACTAGTCTAGAGATGTGGGTGTAAGCTCAGATGTGTAGAGGTTAATGCAGGCGAGCTACTTCAGTCCTGCAAAGAAAAGCTGTGTCTTTTGCTTGCTTGTGTTCTTCTCTTGTGTTTGGTTTTCATGAATCTGTGGGTTGGAAAATGGGAAGGAACGGTTAGAGTACTTACTGGTTATTTCAGAAACAGAGCTGTTGTCTGAGGTTTCTGTCCCACCTAGTCCTGCAGTCGTTCAGTTCCATAGAAACTCACAGAGGTCTACGTTAATTATAAACTGATTGGCCAACAGACAAGTATTATGGGTTAAAATAAGTTATGAGTTAATAAGATCAGCCAGTGCTCTTAACCTCTGAGCCATCTCTCCAGACCCTATTTTATTTTCTTTTTTTTTTTTTTTTTAAATATTTATTTATTTATACATACGATATTCCATCTGTGTGGATGCCTGCAGGCCAGAAGAGGGCACCAGACCTCATTACAGATGGTTGTGAGCCACCATGTGGTTGCTGGGAATTGAACTCAGGACCTTTGGAAGAGCAGGCAATGCTCTTAACCGCTGAGCCATCTCTCCAGCCCCCTATTTTATTTTCTTATGTCTTGGTCGAAGGTACAACATCAAGTGCCATATCAGGTTCGTGGAAACTAACGCTAAAGGAACATGGTGTATGTCTCTGATGGCAGATCAAAGGGTTAAGTCTTAAGAAGGCAGCGTGCAAGGCTGAACTAATAGATGAAGATGAACAGAAGCAGTGTCAGGTCCTGCCATTGAATCCACAGTTGCCAGCTAGTCAGGTAGAGAAAGAGACAGCATGGTAATCTTGCAGGAGGGGAGGATGGAGAATGTAGTCATTTCTCAGGTAGGACGCCTTGGCAGTGTGCTGGAGCGCTGTGAAGGCCGGTGCCGCCCATCAGCAGCCATGCCTAGAACTGGAAAAGCATACATGACTTTGTAGAAGAACTTAAATTTCTTTTTCTTAAATAACATCTGTAACACTAAACCAGGAGTTCTCTCATAGACGGGTTGAGATGACAAACTCAGGCCGTGGGAGTTCAGGTACAATGGCTGGAACTAGAGGGCCAGGATCGGTGACTTGGGTACTTCACGATGCGTAGAAGGAGATGGGAGATTCCCTGATGAACCTAGGGCATACCCAGGGCCAGCTGGAAGAATTGCAGAGAAAAGGATGCCACGTTGGACATTTAAAAGTCCCTATGTATTTAACGGCAGTGCTGAAGATGAATTGATGGGAAGGTGAGGGAAGAAACTGTAGGTGGGAGCTTGCCGTTCAGTCCCAAAGAAACACAGAGAGGTTTACATTAACTATAAACTGTTTAGTCTGTTAGCTCAGGATTATTATTAGCTAGCTCTGACAACTTAACCCATAATTCTTGTCTATGTTTAGCCACGTAGCTCAGTACCTTTTCTCAGTGAGGCATCTCATCTTGCTTCCCCTGCATCTGGCTGGTGACTGCATCTTTGCCTTTCCTCTTCCCAGAATTCTCCTAGTCTGGTTGCCCCACCTGTACTTCCTGCCTGGCTACTGGCGGCCAATCAGTGTTTTATTAAACCAATGCAAGTGACAAATCTTTACAGTGTACAAGAGCATTGTCCCACATCAAGAAATCCTTGTCTTACTGGTTCAGGGTTGTGCTAGCCTGAGAGTTCATAGTAACTCTTCTTTATTTTTTTTGTGGGTATGATTGTTTTGACTACATGTATGTCTGTGCAGCACATACATATCTGGTGCCTGGCTGTGGGGGCAGGTGGTGATATATACCGGAAGAGGGCATCAGATCTCCTGCAACTGGGGTTATGGATGGTTTTGAGTCTCCATGCGGCTGTTGGGAAAACAAGCCTGGGTTTTCCGGAAGAGCAGCCAGTGCTCTCAGCTACCGAGCCTTCTCTCCAGCTCTCCATGGTTCAGGGTTCTCTTAGCACAGCTTCTTGCCCTTTTCCTCTGTTGTGGCTCCCTGTGGCAGCTGAGGAGGGGGCACAGCAGCAGATGAACCGGTCAGGACCCGCGTGTGCTGCTGGTCGGTAAGATGGCAAAGAACCTCCCTTCTAGCGGAGTGACTGCTTTGTCTCTTACATTACCCCTGTCTTTCAGGTGACGATAGGACGAGGATTTGGCGTTACCTACCAGCTGATATCCAAGGTCTGCCCCCTGATGATCTCTCGGAACCACTGTGTTTTGAAACAGAATCCTGAGGGACAGTGGACAATTATGGACAACGAGGTACAGGAGCTCACGTGAGCCTAATGATTCATTTTGAGTTTTATGGATTTTGTTTGATTGGTTTTTTGAGACAGGGTTTGTCTGTGTAGCCATGAGTGACCAGGCTGACCTCAAACTCACAGAGATCTGCATGCCTCTGCCTCCCTAGTGCTGGGGTTAAAGGTGTGTGTCACCACTGCCTGGCTGAGTTTTACTCCCATGTGCTTTGCGTGTGTGCATGCGTGTGTGCGTGCGTGCGTGTGCGTGTGCGTGTGCGTGTGCGTGTGCGTGTGTGTGTGTGTGTGTGTGAACGTGAGTGCAGGAGCCAGCAGAGACTAGCCAGGTCCCCGTGGCCCTGGAGTTACAGGCTGCTGTGGGCCATTCAGTGTGGGTGCTGGGAGCTGCACAGGATGTGATGCTCGTGACCCTGAGCCATCTCTCCAGCCCTCTGGGCTATTTCAATTTTTCCTTTTCTTTCTTTATTTTGGATTTCCGAGACAGGGGTTTCTCTTTGTGGCTCTGAATGTTCTAGAGCTTGCTCTGTAGACCAGGCTGGCCTTGAATTGATGGAGATCCACCTGCCTCTGCATCCCTAGTGCTGGGTTTAAAGGTGGCACATATCTATAATCCCAGATTTACTTTTCTTAACCTGATAGTTGTCCTCGTAAAATATTAAAAACTAGCCACGCCCACCTGTTCTCTTTCGAGGGCACAGCACTTCTGTGTGCTGCAGGAAGTTAGACTGTGCAAGGTAATGGATACCCTGAGTGATTGCTACCTCAAAGGGAGTGTATGGAGTGGAGCCATGGCTCCTCTTCCAGACAGTAGACCATAGTTCTGTGGAAACAGGCCCCTCGAAAGGGACCCAGGTTCAGTTCCCAGTACTCACATGGCAGCTCATAACTATTTGTAACTCAAGCTCCAGGGGATCTGACATCCTCACACAGGCAAAATACTAATGCTCATAAAAAATAAAGCAAGAAAAAAAAACCTTAACTGTTGGTATTCTCAGAAACATTTGACTTTGAATAGTGTTTTCCTGCTTTAAATATTTCTTTATTAGCTCTTGTAGACCAGGCTGGTCTCGAACTCACAGAGATCCGCCTGCCTCTGCCTCCCGAGTGCTGGGATTAAAGGCGTGCGCCACCACCGCCCGGCTTATTATTGTATTATTTACATGTATGTGCATCTGTGTGTATTGTATGCACATTTGTGCACAGGTGCTTGAGGCCAGAAGAGAGGTTTGGGTTCTCCAGAGCTGGAGTTGCAGGCAATGGCGAGGTGCCCCATGTGGGTGCTGGGAATTGCGTTAGGGTTCTCTGGAAAAGGCGAAGCGCTCTGAACCGCTGAGCTGTCCCTTCACCTCCCTTTAAACAAACTAAATTGATCAGCCTAGCAGGAAGTATACAGAGTCCAGCAGTTAGGAAGCAGTTGATCAGTCTAGCGGGAAGTATAGAGCCCAGCATTAGGAAGCAGTTGATCAGTCTAGCGGGAAGTATAGAGCCCAGCATTAGGAAGCAGTTGATCAGTCTAGCGGGAAGTATAGAGCCCAGCATTAGGAAGCAGTTGATCAGTCTAGCGGGAAGTGTAGAGCCCAGCAGTTAGGAAGCAGTTGATCAGTCTAGCGGGAAGTATAGAGCCCAGCATTAGGAAGCACCTTAAGTGCAAACATTCAAACTCCTGGAACATAGTGGAAACAGACCATGGCAGGGTGTTGTTATGTAATGCAGGCTAGCCTCAAACACATCTGCTCCTTGGTGATTTCTCCTTTGTGCCGTAGACTCTGGCATCTCAAGTCCTAGGAACATGTTTTTTTTGGGTGAGTCTCATTGCGTGGAGTAATTCCCTTTCAGGCCTGCTAGGGTCACAGCAACCAGAGTGGCCCTGGCTTCTGTTTGCCGCTCTAGCCCTCATCTGGCACACTTGGGTTTTGGTCTCTGTGTACAGGTACTCTGTCCTTGTGTGCCCGGGTGCTGCAGCCAGCGCAGCCTGGATAACCGAGACTGGGGGGGAGGAGGGGGAGGTGCTGGGATTGAGACCTGGAGGCTTCTTTTCAGGTGGAAGAACAGCAACCTTTATTTTGCCCAGCAACCTTTTATACCTCTACTGCTTCTGTGGAGACTCAGCCAGAAAGAACACAAACATCCTTGTCAATTACAGACCACAAGGAAGTTCCCCTGTCAGTCACGGGGAGTGAGGGCAGCTGGATCACAACACCTGGGCAAAGCCAGAGGGAATCAGATTCTCTGGATCTGGAACTATGGACAGTTGTGAACCTCCTTATAGGTGCTGGGAATTGAACCTGGGTCCTCAGCCAGAACAGCCAGTGCTCTTAACCCCTGAGCCATCTCTCCAGCTCTGGCATATTTTTTAAGAATTCTGCCAGGTGGTGGTGGCATACACCTTTAATCCCAGCACTCGGGAGGCAGAGGCAGAGGCAGGTGGATCTCTGAGTTTGAGGCCAGCCTGGTCTACAGAGCTAATTCCAGAGTTGCTGGGCTGTTACACAAAGAAACTGTCTTGAAAAGCCAGAGGGGAAAAGGAGAAAAAAAAATTCTGATGTAGGTAAAGCACTTGCCACACAAGCAGGTAGACTTGAATTTGGCTCCCTAGGACCCGTGTAAAGCCATAGGAACTATCCAGTGTCTATGATCCCTGTGTTCCTACAGCATGTTGGCAGGCAGAGACGGGGATCCCAGAACAGCAGCTATGAAACCCTTCTCACATCAGAGGGGTGGGGGGCTAAAAATATTTGATGGACGTGTTTAATCCCAGCACTTGGGAGGCAGAGGCAAGTGGATCTCTGTGGGTTTGATGCCAGTCTGATCTACAAGAGCTAGTTCCAGGACAGACTCGATAGCTACAGTAAAATCCGGTCTCAAAAAAACAAAACAACAACAAAAATTAATGGTAGTATAATAAAGTTAAGGGTTTCTAGTCTTCAAAATACATCATGAAGAAAAAAACAAGCCCGGAGTGGAAGTGTTTGCTGTGCATGTAACTGTGAAGTATGCTCGTGTATGTACAAAGCTTCTAGTCAGCTTTTAAAAAGGTGCATCACAGAAAGAGTGTAACATGAGAAGTTGTTGGAACTCAATGATTAGGGAAATGCAAATCAAAATCACAAGGGAATACTCTGGCAAAGATAAGGAACAAGTACAGCTGTCTTTTCTTTTAGAGGGAAGGTGGCTTGACACAAGGAGTTTGAAAATATGTAACTCATTCAGTTGAACATCTGATACATGCAGCTCAGGGCACAATTGCTGTCTCTAGGAGACATTGTAACGTCCACCCACAGTAGAATGTACGGAGGATGAGTTCCACAGTGAACACTTCTGTATTGAACATGAGGACGTCTTACAAACATAATACTGAATGAGAAGGCACGAAGGCAAGTTGCCGGCCATGCTGATATATGCCTGTAGTCCCGGAACTAGGAGGGTAGAGCGGATCCCACACCGACCTGGGCTCTGTAGCCAGACTGTCTCAAAGAAACGAAGCAGAGACTAGGGAGATTGCCAAGCAGGTGTGAGGACCCGACTTCAAATCCCCAGTGAAAAGCTGTGTGTGGCGGTGGGTGTCTGTAACTGCAGGGCTGGGGAGGTGGGGAGAAGTGGAGTTCCTCGAGCTCACTGCCCGGGCAGCCTGATTGCTGAGTTCCAAGAAGTAAGAGACCTTGGTCTTGGAGGGAACCTGAGCTCAGTTCCCAGCACCCACCTCAGCTCTTCACAGCCACCTGTAACTCCAGCTGTAGGGGTCCTCTGGCCTCTCTGGGCACTTGCCACTCAAATGCACACACATAATTTAAAAAATAAATCTTTTTTTAAGAAATGAGGCCAGGTGTGGTGGTGCATACTTTTAATTCTATCATTGAAGAGGCAGAAACAGGCAGATTTCTGAATTCCAGCCCAGCCTGGTCTGCAAAGCAAGTTTCAGGCCAGCCAGGACTACACAGTGAGACCATAAACAAAATAACAATAAGGTCTGTTTGCTACACTGTAGTACACGTAGACAGTTGCTGCTGGTGTTACTCGGCCCAGGTCCCACCTACAGTTTGACTCTCCCAGTACAAAGTATTGGTTTTGTATACTGGGAAGTGCTGTGCTTGTTCAGTATGTGGAGGGCCCACGTGCAGAACATAGGTGACTCCTGCCTTGTGGTTTGCATTCTTTCCGCTCTTGAATCATTGTCTGGAGTTTAGGTCAATAGGAGTGATTGAGTTCAGTGTTCTTTAGTGCCTTGCGTGTTTTGAGTAAGGTGATTCTTGCCCGTTACACAGGCGGTTCTCTGCGGAGGCATGAATGTGAAATATAGGCAGGAAGCCAAAGCACCGCGCGCGCGCAGGGCTCTTTCCAAGGATGGTGGTTTATGAACCTTTTGCTTCCATTTGTTCTCCAGGGTTTTCCCTCTGAAAAGGCAGAAGGTTTCATAGCAGCAAGAGAGAAATTCCATTAAGAGGAGGAAAAGCATGAGCTTATTTTGTTTTCCTTTCATTTCCCCTAGAGTCTGAATGGTGTTTGGCTGAACAGGGAGCGGCTGGCGCCATTACAGGTTTATTGCATCCAAAAGGGAGACCACATCCAGCTTGGAGTGCCGCTGGACAATAAGGGGAGCGCAGAGTATGAATACGAAGTCATTGAAGAAGACTGGGGGGCGCTGTCTCCCTGCCTCGCCCCAAAGAATGCCCAGACAGGGAGGAAAAATGAAGACTTGAGAACTAAAAGGAAGTTCAGTTTGGATGGATTAGAGGGGCCTGCTGCTGAAGGCCCCTCAGCTCTCAAATGCAAAGTACCTGCGGTCTCTTGTAAAACTGTTGAGCCAGTGACTGTATGCGGAAAAGGTGAAGCAGCAAGTCAGCCCTTGGGATATTTGTGTCCTAAGTTGACTTCTCTTGGGGCAAGTGACAAGACCACTGGGACTCAAGCATGCCCTACTCTCTCAAAGGTCATTGAACTTTATCCGAAGCAGCAGAAGGCCTCCAGCCCTTCAGCATCTCAGAGCAGCTTAGAGCTGTTTAAGGTGACTATGTCCAGGATTCTGAGGCTGAAAACACAGATGCACGAGAAACAGATAGCCATCCTAAATGTGAAGAGGCAGACCCGAAAGGGGAGCTCCAAGAAAATCGTCAGGATGGAGAAGGAACTGCAAGACTTACAGTCTCAGCTGTATGCAGAGCAGGCTCAGCAGCAAGCAAGAATGGAGCAGCTGGAGAAGACTTTCCAGGAAGAGGAGCATCATCTCCAGGTACAACAGAGCTAGCAGGCTGTAGCACGAATAATAGAAACCCAGAGACAGAAATTGGGACTCTACCTGAAAACCAGAAAAGCAAAGCAGCCAAGCCACTGGGAAGTCTTAACCTCTACCAAGGCTGGGCAACCGCAGGCTAAGCAATCAGAGCCTCTCCTCCCATTTTATATTCCCTCTAGTGCTGGGATTAAAGGCGTGTGACTCCCTAGGACTGGGATTAAAGGTGTGAGCCACCACCACCTGGATCTCTTTTTACATTGATCTTGTGTAGCCCAGGGTGGCTTTGAACTCACAGAGATCCATTTGACTCTGTCTCCCAAATCCTGGGATTTAAGGTGTGTGTCACCATTACCTGACATCTAGTGGCTTTAGCTTTGTCTCTGGGCTTCAGGCCAGATTTATTTATTAAAATACAAATAATATACCACAATAGCAGGCAAGAGGTGCCTTCAGCTGAGCAGGCATTTTGTGAACTTTTGGCTAGAGTTGTCTTTGAAGCAGACACCAGATGCCAAGCCTTGGAGACAGAATGGGAGCAGAAAACCAAGATGAAGTTTTGGAAAGATTTAAGATTTCAGCACACTGATGAGATCAGGAGCCAGTCAGGGTACCAAGATGAGCAAGGTAACACAAAAGCCGGCTGGGATATAACTGATTTCTGATCGGAAACTGAGGTGTTTCAGATCCAAAATAAATTTAGGAAGAAGCTGGGTAAAGACCAGGTTACCACAGAAGTGTAATGTCCCTAGGACTCCTTTCTTTGCTCTCTGTGTAGACAAGAGCAAGTGCAGATCAGCTTGTTAACTGTTCTGTACGTGACAGCTTGTTGGCTGTGAGGTCAGCTCTAGCCACCGGGGGTGGGTGGTTTTGTTTCTCCATGGACAGGCACACAACTGGCCGAACAATAAGCCACCATCCTTTACTAGAAGATAAAAGTGTCTGAGTGGTACGGGGGTGGGCCCAAGTATGGTCTCATCTCCAAATGGTTTACTTAGATGACAGGCTTGTGCATAAAGCTTCTGGTGGAGCTGATCCTGTTCCTGCTTAAAATGTCAGTTCCCATATGGCAGGGCCCTTGTCGTTCCCACCCCCACCGTCCAGGTGATGGTGAATGTCAAGAATTCCCTTTGGTTGGCTTGGAATCAAGAAGGGCCGTCACAGCTGCAGTGAAAGGTGTTTTTATCTTGCTTGAGCCTGGCAGGGCAAGGAGCAGCCTGTAGTAGTGTTGTCTCGTTTCTGAAGAATTTATAGGTTTCTTTCTGATCTCTGCTGTCTCCTTGAGCTGGTAGGATTAGCAAAAGCCGTGGATTACGCAGGTGCCTTCAGAACATGCGTGGTGGGTGGGCATACCTTCTGCTTCCCCTGTCCAGCCCAGACACCTGTCAGTTACAGAGGGTGGGGTCTGCTGCTCAGCCTGTCACACCTTCACTGAGCAGAGTTCTCGGAGGGATAGTCCCTTCAGAAGCCATCGCGCCTGGGACTAGCATTTGTGGCCATGCTGTGCACTAAAGATGCAGCTGCAAAGTCTTTTCTCTGGGGCAGAAGGTTAAAGACAGAAGAGGCTAGGTTAGCAATTTCTTCAGGTCATGTTTGCATGACTTGGAGAAGCATATCCAGTTCTTTGGGTTAGCCGCATCTCCCTCTGCCCTTGGTGTAGTCTGGCCTGCCACCGCTCCAGAAGCTGTTGCCCCTGCTCCATGCTCAGTGTTTGGAGCACCTCATCGCCTGACGCTGTCTTTGGGATTCTGCGTGGCATTAAAATGGTAAATGTTGTTTATAATCACTGAGTTATTTATCTTGTTGTGACGAGATATGCTGCCCATAAACATATTGGAAGAATAATTTTCAGGGTGGTGCATTAAATCATGAATGATTCAAAATGCCCACCCTGTAGGTAATTCCTAAGGCAGCAAGCTCTCAGAGGCTGTGCGGGAGAAGCCGCCACAGATGAGGGGCAGTTTGAATGGCTAGCATAGGAAAGGCAACAGAGTCTCAGGCAAGGGCAGAAATTGGCTCATAGAGGGTGGTCACTGTGGAGGGATAAACTGTGGAAATGCTGTGGGTGCTGGCCTGGGTGGGGGTTGTATTTGTGGCTCATTTTTCAGTTTCAGCCATTTGGGTATCATGGCATTAGATAATAGAAGAAGCTTAGTCTGTCACCCCGTTGTTTTCAGAGCCACTCAGCTGGTGGCTTGCAGCTGACAGTCCGAAGTATGCAGTGGTTGAGCAAGTAACACTGTTCAAATCCTGTGCTGACAACAGCTTTCCGTAAAATGGGGGTTTTCCGCCTGCTCCTGCCCCATGCTGTTCCTTGTCACACCTGCTTGTTTTGCGGGATTTTGTTCCCTTTCCTGCTTGGCTGCAGGGAGACCTTCCATTTTGTTTGTCTTTTCAGGGTTTGGAGAAAGAGCCAGGAGAAGAGCACCTGAAGCAGCAGCTGGTCCAGGCTCTGCAGGAGGTAACCTACTCTCCCACTTCCAGAGGCTGTGGTGGTTGGTGAGTGGGGAACAGCTAGGCAGCACGTGGCCACTAGCTGCCTCTGCGCTCACTGCTCTGTGGTCTCCAGTCTGCAAACAGAGCAGGTGGCAGATGGTCACCCCATCAGGCTGGAGATTTGCAGCCTAAGATACACACCAGCTCTCAGCGTGGAAACGTAGGTCTTCATCCAGCAGAAGCTGCCCTGGTGACGATGGAGCCAACAGCCTGTAGAAATTCGGAAGCTCTCTGGAATAGTGAGGGGAACAGAGGGGGGAGATATTAGCTAAGGCTTGGGCCTTTACGGGCCTTTGTGGCCCTTTGTACCTCACCATCCCTGCACTGTGGCATCCAGAAACTATTCAAGAACATTGCAGTCATTTTAGGTCAGTTTGAGAATGTACAGTCAGACGCAAAAACATCCACTTAACAAAATAGGGACACGTACAGCATCCAGTCGCCTAGACTGCTTCTCACGTCATTGAACCCTGTGACTACCTCTATGTGCTCTTGTATGTCTTTACTGCTTGCTTCGGCTGAACACAGTGGCACACACCTTTAATCCCAGCACTTGGGAGGCAGAGGCAGGTAGATCTCTGTGAGTTCAAGGCCAGCCTGGTCTACATAGCAAGACCCTATCTCAAAAACAAACAACTAAAACCCTTGCTTTGTCTTTGAGCTTTGATTATGGTCAGTAGTTTGGTGGAAATTTAGTTAAAAGGTTAATAAGTTGGTTAGCCCTCCTCGGGCAGCACAGTACTTGTGCTGCTAGCAGTCAGTGCGAAGAGGCTGTCTTGGTTTCTTTATGGGGAGGTGCACAAATAGCTTTGGAAATAATTAGGCAAAAATTATATCTTTGGAATTTTTTTTTTTGAGCTTATCTATTGTATAGGGTGAAAGGGCAGACATTGTTCCCATTTGAGTGTTTGTATTTTTTTGCTTAGTGTGTGAGGGTTTAAGCACTCACCTGTGGGCGCTGGAGACGTGACCTGAGTTTGGTCACCAGCACACACATTAGAGGTCTCTCGACCCCTTGTAACTCTAGCTCCAGAGACTGGAGGTCTCTTTTGGCCTCCCACGGTACCCTACATATGTGACTTAAACTCATACAAACACACTAATTAAAAATAAAAACAGATCTTTAGAAATAAATCAGCACATTTAAAAAAAAAAGTGTGTGTGTACACTCATGTGCCAGTGTGTGTGAAGGACAGCTTTCGGGAGTTGGTTCCTCCTCCGTGTGAGTTCCAGGAATCACACTCGGTCATCAGGCTTGCACCGCAGATGCCCTTAGCTGCTGAGCCGTCTCCCTGGCCCCCTGGAGAGGTTTTAAACTAGCGCTTAGAAGTCTGAAACCAGCTAGAAGAGTCAGGTTTTGCCCCGCAGAAGATCTGTGTCAGTCACAGAGCTCCCTGTGACCCCAGCATCTCTCCTGCTCTAACACGGGAGAACACACGTCATGAGGTGCCTGGCCAGTCTGACAGGTGCTTGAGGGCCATGCCCCGCTCAGCTGGTGTGCTCTATCCTGTGAAGGTGCTCTTTTTTCCAGACTGGTGGGGGACGTACACTCTGACAGGCTTTAAACCCTCTTCTGAATGCTTTTCAGGTTTGTTATTTTCTTGCCAACTCTGGTGGTAGGGTCACTTGTTTTCCTATTTTATAGATGAGACAGTTCTGGAACATAGACGTAATTAGTGGTTAAGATGCAGACCATGGCTTTTAGGGAACCACACACTGACACGTTTGTTTCTTTCTTCAATTTCTTAAAAAAGATTTGTTTTGATTTTTTTATATGTGTTTGTATGTGGAGGTATGGCATGTGAGTTCAGTGCCCTTGGAGACCGCGGTCATCCAATCCCCTGAAGCTAGAGCTACGGGAGATTGTGAGCTGCCCGACGTGGGGGCTGGGGATCAAACTCGGGCCCACATATATAGCAGCATGCTGCTTTTAAGTAAATGCTAGCTGCCTCTTCAGCCCTGAGATTGTTTCTTGAAATTATCTGCAGAGAGACACCTCTATTCTACTTCTTTTAAAGAGTATTCAAGGTGAGGGTCTTAAGTATACGCTGTACTTATGCATGGAGGGACTCAGCTTTCTTTCTCTTCTCCCCTCTCCCTCTTTCCTTCCTCGTATCCTTCTGTGTCCTCTCCTTTGCTCGCTCAGTGTCAAGCCGAGGCCTTCATGCACACTAGTATGTGCTCTATGACTGGGTCACATCCCAACCCGTAATTACATTTCATAGCTGCAGAACCTGTTGACATTTGGTGTGGGCATGCCGGACCTTGGCCAGGTTAGTTCCAAAGGGCTAACACACTTGCTGTCCTCCCCGTCCCATCCTGACCAATCTGTCCTGAAGGAAAGCAAGCTGTTTTTGAAGTTGTCATCACTGGTCCCCAAAGCAAAGTCACTGACAGAGGGAGGACGCACAAGTGTGTGGCTAACGAGAGAGTATTACCCCGCTCGTCCTGACGGCTTGCCTGCTGTTTCTGCAGCATCGGGCTCTAATGGAAGAGCTAAACCGCAGCAAGAAGGACTTTGAGAAAATCATTCAAGCCAAGAACAAAGAATTGGAGCAGACCAAGGTACTGGACAGACGAGGGCAGCTTAGCATTGGCACAGGCAGCTGGGCATCCCGAGGGCACAGTTGCCGTGGTGAATAGACAGGTGGCTGTTCCTTCCCTGGGAGAGGACCTGTGACGTTCTCAGTCCACAGGGCAGCACCTGCTTTCTTCCGTGTTCAGAAGCTACGTGCCGGGAGGAGGCCTGCACCCTGCATCCAGCCCTCTGCCCTCTGTGGGGCTCTTTCAGGATGTGTCTTCCCCATCAAGTCCATAGAACTCTTTGTTGTTATTTTTCCCCCAAGACTGTTGTCTTCATGACGCTCTAGTTGTCCCAAAACTCGCTCTGTAGACCAGGCTGGCCTTGAACTCAGATCCTCCTGCCTCTGCCTCCTACACGCGAGGATTAAAGGCATGCACCACCACCGCCCAGCAGAACTTTTAAATTATAAATTACAAGCAAATGCCTACCAGGGCCAGACCATAATAAGAGTGAGTGAAGAGGCTGAGCGCTGGAGTAGCTGTGAGGCCCTGCTGCTTCCCGGCCCTCCCAGAAGGCAGTGCTTTCCGCCCAGTCAGTCACAGCCAGAAACGCAAGCCCGGGCTTGTCAGAGCTGACTTCTGCATAGTAAGCAGAAATCCAGATGTTTAAGTGATGGAATACCCCAGTTTTCAAATATTGTCAAGTTTTTTTTAAGCTTGTGTAATCCTAAAATATGTATTTATGAGTAATCATTTGATTCAATCTGTGTACAAGTTCAGATTTTGTATGTGTTTTTAAATGACATATAGGCCAAGCTGAGCAGCCCTATGGGCGGCCAGTCCACAGGTCAGTTTCTAGGCAGAAATGAGCGTGTGAGTCAGTCAGACTGTATCCTCCCCTACTCCAGGTTCAGAACCGAAGCTGAGGAAAAAAAGGAAGAGACTCTCCCTAACAGATTTGGTGTCCCTGTCTTGTTTAGATCAGAACCTTTTTTTTTTTTTTTTTTTTGGTGGCGGTGGTGGGTGCTAGGGATAGACTAGGTGCTAGGCTTTCTGGGCAGCTCTGTTCTGAGCTGCAGCCTCTTTAAGTCCATTGAGTGTGTTTTCTGAGACAGGACTTTACTGTGTATCACAGGCTGGCCAGTAATCTATCTAGCAGGATTGTTGTCACACACCACCCCACTTTGGCGCTCTCACCTGTTTTTTATTTATTTATCTATTTATTTATATTTATTTATTTTTGGAGGTTGGCCTCATAGTGTAGGCTGTCCTCAAACTAAAACTTATGTGTAGCCAAAAATGACCTTGAATTTATTTTCTCTTAAACTATTTTTTTTATTATTTTATATATACAAGTAATTTGCCTGCATGTCTTTGCACCACGTGTGTGCACCTGAAGAGGCCAGAAGAAGGTGCTGGATCCCCTGGAACTGGAGTTATAGACAGTTGTAAACTTCCTTGTGGGTACTAAGAATCGAACCCCGGTCCTCTGGAAGAGCAGCCAGTGCTGTTCACCATTGAGCCCTCTCTCCAGCCCCACCTCCGCGCAATCTCTTGATCTCCCGTTTCTAGTCCCACTTGCTGTCACTTTGCTTTACCATGTATTTTAAAACCCGGGGCTTAAAAGGCCTCCGAGCTGGCTGACGAGGTGCTCAGTGGTTAAGGACACTTGTTGCTTTTCGGAGGACTCGGGTTCCGATCCTAGCAAGGAGGTGCTGGCCGGTGTGGAGTCTGGCAAGGACCGTGCTTTTGGTTCACAGATGGTACCTGCTCGCTATGTCTTCACATGGGAGAAGAACAGGGCCAGCTCCTGCAGGCTTTGTCCTAGGCCACTGTCCTGTCCCGCAGTCCCCCTAGCCACCTAAGGGCTGCCCCCTTCCTGCTGTCGTCACATCACGCTGCAGGCTAGTTTTCAACGGGAATGGGGAGAGGAAGGCAGAGCTAGCGTTCTGTGGTCAGAGACAGCTCTTGGTGACCTAGTTTCCGCTCACCCCAGAAGGCAGTCCCTCCGGATCCTGCTCCACTAGACTAACCTTGCTCTCGTCTAGTCCTGCATTCTGGTTGACTGGGTGGCATTGTGTCTTTGCAGGAAGAAAAGGAGAAGGTGCAAGCCCAGAAGGAGGAGGTTCTGAGCCATGTGAACGACGTGCTGGAGAACGAGCTCCAGTGCATCATCTGCTCCGAGTACTTCATCGAGGTGAGTGTGAGTAGTGCCCCCGCCCCGCGGTGCACCAGCCTTCCGGGCTGCTTCCGCTGCCCCGCCTCCCCCGGCCCCGCCCCGCCCCGCGCAGTGCACCAGCCTTCAGGGCTGCTTCTGCTAAGGGGGAACCTCTCAGAGAGAACTTGGTTCCGAAACCCAGAGCTGTTTGATTTCCTGGTGATGTCTGGAGGTAGCCACTTCTCATTACGTCATGCAGTCTTCACCATGCTTTTGTTCCTCTTGGATCACCATCTTAACTGCAATGCAAGCCTGTCAGGGCCACACAGTATTGGAGTAAAGCTGCCCACTGATGCTGTCCTTTCTTAACTCTGGGCGGGCACAGTGCTCAGTGTGGGCTTGTAGCGTGCCTTTTTGAAGAGGCAATGAATGCCATTATGTGTGGTTGCTATGGGTATTCAGGGGCCAGAGTGAACATGTTTCAGGGCTTTGAGGGTCCTTTTGAAAGTGGAGCCCCCCCCCCCCCAAGCTGCCGCATGCTGCTTTGTCACCAGCTCTTAGTTTTCATTTCTAGCATTTGGGTTTTTTTTTTTTTTAACTACTTTTTAGATTTGATCTTTATTAGGCTAGGTGATGTGGTACACGCTTTAATCATTAGAGAGTCAGAGGCAGGCGGATCTCAGTGAGTTCGAGGCCCCAGCCTGGTCTACAAAGCAAGTTCCAGGACAGCTAGGGACGTTATACAGAGAAACCCTGTCTTGAAAAACCAGAAAATAAAAATTTAATCTTTATTATTATTTTATATGCATTGGTGTTTTTGCCTGCATGTATGTCGCTATGAGGGTGTCAGAGCCTCTGGAACTGGAGTTACAGGCAGTTGTGAGCTGCTGTGTGGGTGCTGGGAAGTGAACTCAGGACCTCAAGGAGAACATCCAGCGCTATTGACTGCTGAGCCACCTCTCCAGCCCCAGTTTCTAGCAGTTGTAACCAGTTCATTTTATCCTAAAAGTGTTAAGGTGATGCTGTCAAACAGCAGACTTTTAGAGTTTGGAAAGGAAAGTGAGTGTCCAGAGGGATTCCTGTTTGAGGCAAGCTCTAGGAGGTTGCATGTGTTAGCCTTCTGAGGAATGTCTCAGGAGGATCAGTGTCTGACTACAGGTCATTGGTTTCTGCAGTTTCTAGTCTGATGGTTCCTAGCTGTGGAAATTCTCAGCGTTGCTCAGGACTGCAGAAAACAGGACAGAGTAGAAATGGGTAGGGAGTGAACATCTTTTTGTTTTTTGAGACAGGGTTTCTCTGTGTAGCAGTCCTGGCTGTCCTGGAACTCGCTCTGTAGACCGGGCTGGCACTGAACTCGTAGAGATCCGCCGGCCTGCGCCACCACCGCCCGGCACCCCAGAGCATCTTTGTAAGATGGGACTGGTGGGCTTTCTTTTTGGCCTTGGAGATTTGTTCCTGGTCCAGCTGTGAGAAAGTAAGAGTGGCAAGTGTCATTCGTGTGTTCCCTTTCACGTTGTAGGCTGTCACCCTGAACTGCGCCCACAGTTTCTGCTCCTTCTGTATCAGTGAGTGGATGAAGCGGAAAGCAGAGTGTCCCATTTGCCGAAAAGACATTGAGTCCCAAACCCACTCCCTGGTTTTGGACAACTGCATTAATAAGATGGTAGATAATCTGGGCTCGGAAGTGAAAGAGCGGCGAAGTCTCCTCCTTAGGGAACGGAAAGGTGAGTGAGTTTTGAGAGCTGCTCCTCAACAGGGGACTTCATTACTTCTGAACTGCATCAGGTGTTTTTAGGGGAGAACTTGGGGACTAGAAATGGGAAAGTAAAGGGAGTTCAGAGCACCACAGTGGGAAGGGCTCAGTTAGGATTCGCTGCTGGAGTTTGAGCATCCGAGAGTCCTGCGTCTACCCTGGTCCTTGGAGGGCAGTAAAGAAAGCTGTGACAGAAAACGTCAGATGGTTTGCCATGTGGACACCAGATGGTGCTGTTGCTGAAGACAGCTTGGTTCTGCCACTTGAGTTGACACGTTATAAATAAGATGTGTGTGAGTCCGATTCAGGACTCGGAGAGTACCTGGGGAAGCATACACAGGCCCTGCTTGGAAGAGCTGGGGGCGGCTCAGCCGTCCTTTCCTGTGTGTGCGCACATCTGTTCCGTCTCCTAGTCAGAGGACTTTGGATTGGGGAAGGGATGTTCATTTACATCACTGATTCTTAGCTTTCTTATTGCTGTGACCCTGTAATACAGTTATTCCTGTGGTGGTGACCCCCCAATGATAAAATTACTCTCAGTGCTATTTCGTAACTGCAATTTTGTTGCTGTTATGAATCATAATGTAAATATCTGTATTTTCCAATAGTCTCTTGGAGTCATGACCCACACGTTGAGAACCACTGATTTAAGTGGCTTTGTCACACTTGGGGCAGAGAGCCACTTCTCTTGGTGGCGGTGCTGCAGAAGACTCAGAACAAACAAGGAGGCTACTGGGTGGGGTGTATTGATTATTGAGTGGAGATCCATTTTGCAGAGTGAATATGCCTGTCATATTCCATCACTACCTCCTGGGATTGAAAACTAACCAGGAGCTGTTGTCCATGACCACCACCTGGCCACAGTGCGTGTGACCTGGTTGCACTCCTAAGTCCTGAGATGCTGGACAGCCTAAAAGGGCAAATGCTATTAACAAGAATTGGGTGTTTTGTTTGCGGTTTAGCTCTCTCCTAGTCCTACTGTAGGTATCAACTATTTCAAGGAGGGCCAGGAATCTGTGGCTGATTCATAGGCAGCCGTGGTGTGAAGCTGGGCAGGCAGTGTGGATGCTGAGCAGGAAGCATGGCTTAGCCAGTTGCTGTCCAAGAATGTTCTGAAGCTTGGAAGGAAGGGTTTCTTTGTTGGTTCCCTGATAACCTGCTCTAGTACTTGGTGCCCAGTGTAAAGTCCCCACAAATTTTACCTCTGTCCTTGATGCTGGCAGAACCCCATTGCTCTTCATTTCCCCTTGCTCCATAGGAGCGTTCCAGGGGTGCTGGGGTGGAGAGCCGTAGCCATCTCCTGTCTGCTGGAGGGACAGAAAGGCGAGGGTGCTGGCGGCTTCAGCACAAAGGACTGCGTAGAGGATCCTGTAAGGGAAGTGATGTTTGGGCCAAGCTTCATGGCTTCCTGGATGCTCGTTTTCCAACCAGAAGACATGGCCCACAACCTGTAGAACAGCAAGACTTCCGGGGTCTGCTGGTGGCGAGAAGCTTGTGTCATCTCACTTCCCTGTCTAAGAGGAGCAATGGCCTGGAGCCAGATTTGATCAGGATCAGGACCTTTGAGCTGGCGTGTGTCCTCTGTCAGGGTGGGGACCCATGAGAGTTTAGTTGCCCAGTGCACACCCGCGTTCTTCTTATCAGGCCACTCCCAGCTGATGTTAGAAGGGCCCAAGTCCCAAGTTCTCTTCTACTGCGAGGTGCCCAAGTTACTCCCCCGTTCTCCGCAGAGGCTGACTGGACTGGCCTGGGCCTCTCTGGCCGCGGTAGTAACTGCACAGGAAACAGCTCCATGATGCACACACCGTGGACAGTGCTTCCAGCAGCCAGTTCCACTGTCTGCAGTGTCCACGGCCAGTGTAGCTCTGGGGTTTTCTCTAGGCAGACCGAAGAATCCGCGTCTTGAGTTAGGGAAAGATGTGCCAGAGCCACCAGCAGCTCCGCTGGCTGCAGTGTGGGGCTTAGAGAGCACTCTAAATTAAAGTGCCGGCTCTCTTCGAATGTTTGGGTGCCATTTGAATGCTCGTTTAATCCTTAATGCTTGGGGATTTTTTCTAAAAAGAATTTAGGATCTGGGTCTGAAGAGACGGTTGTCACAGGATAACAAGGATCTGGGTCTGGAGAGACAGTGGTCACAGGATCGCAATGAGTGGTCATTACTGGAAGCAATATTATCGTCACTGCTCGCCCTGTTTTCCTTCTCTGTCTTTTGTTCTTTTCCTTGTCATTAAGAGTTTCCTGTTTCCCTTTTCAGCCTTAACTGACGAGAGTGCAGTTTGAGGTGCTGAGGCGGGGAGGTGGCTGTTGGTAAAGGGCTTGCGAGCACGGGGCCTACCTGAGCTTGATTCCTGAACTACTTAAAAAGCTAGGTCTGCTGGGCAGTAGTGGCGCATGCCTTTAATCCCAGAACTCTGGGAGTTCGAGGCCAGCTGGTCTGCAAGAGCTAGTTCCAGGTCAGGCTCCAAAGCTATACAGAGAAACCTTGCCTTGAAGAAAATAAAAAGCTGCGTCTGGTGGCATCTAAAATCCCAGTGTTGGTAGTGGGGAAAGGTGTGTTCTTGGGGCTGGCTGGGAGCTTCCTCGGTGGGCCTTAGGGCATAATGAGAGACTGTCTCGGAGAACCAGGTGGACAGCTGAGGAAGGGCCCTGAGGTTGGCTGGCCTCACATGCACAGTGGAGCTCCCCTGCGTGCGTCCATATAGAGAAGCGACAGTGGCATCACAGGAACTGTTGGAGAGAGGTGGCCAGCTCTGGGGTTAATTGGACTGCATGAAGTAGTGACCCAGTGGGTTCTAGTGCATCTGACTTCTTACCAAGTCTGTGGTCCTTGTGATTGCAGAAGCTGCCTTCTGCTGGGAGGTGTAAAGGTGCTCTCCGACTGTTCATCTCACTCTGTAGTGAGCTGTCTGCCTTGTCACCAGAAACCACGCTGTCCATCACACCCAGATGCACAGCTAGTTGTGCTTGAGTGAACCACGCTGTGTTCACGTAGGGGTCCTGGGCTGACCCCGAATGCCTGTCCACTATATTTATATATTTAAATATATACCTCGTGCGGTGTAGTGCTGGAGAGGAGTCTTGACTGTAAAGACTCGCTTGCTGTCCCGAGTGGGGGTCCTCTTGCTGCTGGAGGCGGTTTGTGCAAGGCCATCAGCCCACAGCACAGCTCCCCCCAGGAACAAGCTTCAAGCCTGGCTTACTTTCTCCCTTTATTCTGGTGGTTGCAGAGACAAAGCGAAGGTAGCAAAGGTGGAAGGGGATGTGGGGGATGAAACACAGGCTCCTAATTCATGGCTCTGTCTTTCTCTCCAAAGCAAAGAGACTGTCATGAAGGCCATGCTCCAAGGACATGAGAGACTCTAGGGGCTGGCGTCTTGAAGTCGTCTAGAGGATTCCCTTAGGCTGCTCTGGACCCCATCTGGGAAGCCGCGTGCTGCAGAGACTGAGTTAAGAAGCCTCTATCGCTGGCCTTCCGCTGTGCTGGCCCTCCTCACGCCGTGCCGCTGGACTCTGCACTGAGTGCCTCACTACACATTAAAGGAATCGAGTTCTGTTGTTTTTTTATTCTGTTTGTTTTGATACCTCGTGCCCCCTGCTGACATCATCTTGGACAGCTGGGTGTAATGGATGTCTGCCCTGAAGGCGGCTTGCATCTTGAGTCTGGTTTACCTTTGCGAAAACAAGATATCATTTCTCAGAAATAAATTATAAAACCCGCCAGTTGCTCAGCTGGGCTTCAGTGTGTTTGCCTTCCTTTGCTTCGGGCTCCCAGACAGTCTCCCAGGTAAACACTGGCAGCTCATAGACTGCAGCGACCTGGTGAGCTGTCAATACTGTTTCCATTCTGGGGGCTTCACTGCTTTCCCTGTTTGGGAGTTCTTTCACTCAGCTGCGGTTCAGAGGTGTTTCCAGCTCTCTCCCTGGGTCAGAGGTGTTTCCAGCTCTCTCCCTGGGTCAGAGGTGTTTCTAGCTCTCTTCCTGGGTGTCGCGAACAAGCAGTGATTCCATGAGAAATGGATGCATCCCTCATTTAAAAGCTGTGGGGCTAAGCCGGGCAGTGGTAGCATGTGCTACCTTTAATCCCAGCACTCGGGAGGCAGAGGCAGCCCTGGTCTACAAGGGCTAGTTCCAGGACAGACTCCAAAACTACAGAGAAACCCTGTCTCGAAAAACAAAAAATAACCAAAAAAAAAAAAAAAAAAAGCCGTGGGTTTTTTTGTGTTTCTGCCTGCCATCTTTTCCCACACATTTTAAAGAACCTCTTGAGGCAGTTTCATGTAGCCCAGGCTGTCCTGAACCTGTGTATGGCCGAGGGAGACCTGGCCCTCTGTCGTCTCCTACCTCTGCCTCCTGATGCTGGGGTCACAGAAGTGTGCCAGTTGATGTGTCGCCGGTGCCACTGGAGATGAGAGCAAGGGGAGCCCCGTTGCTGTAGGAGTGCAGAACCCATCCCTTGTGGAGAGACCTGATTCCCTTCTGCCCAGAGAACCGTTCCTTTCGAATTCTTTGGGAAGGAAAGAGGACAGAGTGCACGTGTGTTGAGTGTATTCCAGAGGTCAGCCTAAGTTGTCCTTGTTTTTTGTTTGTTTGTTTTTTTTAATTTGTTTTGAGACAAGGTCTCTACATAACCCTGCTGTCCTGGAACTCACTATGTAGACCATGCTGGCCGTGAACTCAGAGATCCCTCTGCCCCTGCCTCCCAAGTACTGGGATTAAAGGTGTTTACCACAGCACCTGGCCTCCACATTGTTTTTTGAGACAGGATCTTATTAGCCTGGAGCTTGCCAAGTAGGCTTGGCTAGCCAATGAGGCCCTCCTGGTGCCAGGATTATAGGTGTGACCACCGTGCCTGGATTTGAATATGATTTCTGGGAGTCAGATTTGGATCCTGATGCTTGCATGGCACCTGTTTTACAGACTGAGTTCTCAATCCAGCTCTTTAGTTTTGTATGCCCTGTTAATAGTTGGGAAGTATGGACAGCTTTTTAGTAGAACAGCACCGGTAGTGCCGGGTGTGGCCCTGGGTTCAATACTCAGCACCGGTAGAAGTTCCAGGTGAGGCCTTGGGTTTAATGCCCAGCACCAGAAGAAACAGACTGGCAGAGTCAAGAAGTAAAGGTTGAACTTGAAAAAAGAACCATAAGATTTCTGGGAAAGTGAAGACCAGAAACACCGTTATTGCCACATTATCATCCCTGTATAATGACTTCCCATTTCCTCACATGTATGTGCCTTACATGGTTGCATGGGGGTGTATGTTGGCATATAGTCTGTCTTTTTATGTTTTTATTTGTATGTGTGTGGTTGCTTGTCCATGTGTGCCCCACATGTGCCTGTGGATCCTCTGGAGCTGGAGTTACAGGCAGTTGTGAGCCATGTGATGTGGGTGCCAGGAACTGAGCCCAGGTCCTCTTGAAGAGCAGCGATACTCTTAACCGTGGAGCCGTCTCTAGCCCCTGTAGCCTGTCTTTTTAAAGTTTACACATAAGCAATTCTCTTGTAAGAGGACAGGTGCACATTTTATGAGTATATTACTAGGCCCAGTTTCTGGCTAATAGAAATCTAAGTTGTCTCAAACCTTGTACTCTTTTCTTTTTCTTCTCTCCTCTCTCTCTCCCTCCCTCCCTCCCTCCCTCCTTCCCTCGCTCCCCCTCTCTCTAATATTTTATGGGTATGTGTGTGTGCCTGAGTGTGTGTATGTACACCATGTGTATGCAGGAGCCGACAGAAGCCAGAAGAGGGCACCAGATGCCCTGGAGTTGGAGTTCATGGGTGATTGTGACTTGGCATGCAGGTGCTATGATGCCAGGGGGTAGACAGTGCTCTTAACCGTTGAGCCCCTCTCCAGCCCCAAACCTCCTAATCTACATCATCACAGCAAAGGCATGAACACCTTGACTTGAACAGGACTTCCATCTACAGAGACGAACCTTAGATTGACCATGATTTACCATTCCCAGGAGCAAGCCGTGCAGGATGTGGCAGACGAAGGAATGAAAACTAAGGAAGACTGCTAGGTTTGAACCCCAGTCCTACTGATTATAACTATGACCTTGGACATGTTTTTCCACCTCCGAGAGCCTTGGCTAATCTGGCTCTTAGTGGGTACCCACTTCTAAATTACGAGAAAGTAAGGCCTAAATCATATCTCAGGTATCGTTGAACTCAAACCAAAATGTTTTCTTTTCCAACAGAGTCTCACGATATAGCCCTTACTGCCCTGGAACTTGCTCTGTCGACCAGGCTGACCTTGAACTCACAGAGATCTACCTGCCTCTGCCTCCCGAGTGCTAGGATTGAAGGCGCTCACCACTACGCTCAGCAAAATGTTTTATCTTTAAAAGACTCAAAGATTAACCTGAACTTCTGCCTTTTCCCTCTGAGCCTCTGAATGTTCTCTCCCTGGGGAGGTGGCTGATCCTAGACACCGCCTGCATCCTGCTGGCTCAGAAGACATGCCAGGTCTTGTGCCCTGTCGCACTAGCACGGCCTGGTAGAGTCAGCCGCTGTTCAGTCCTCTAGTTAGACAACTGCAGAGGCACTGAGTGGAGGGGATCGTCTCACATTCGGGCTCGCTAAGCAGGCAACGCAGCCAGCTGCTGCCACAATGAACGAGCCACAGGTGTCCCCTATCCATCTGGCTACCTTAGCTTAGAAAACGCTCACCCTACCCTTAGGCTGGCCTCGTGCCAGCACACAGACTGTCAAGGCAGGAGACTGCCCTTTGTGGGCGGGACAGCTGGACGTCTGTCGGCTGCTTTTCTGATTGGAAGCCACTGTAATTATTAAAGAGAACCTTCAAATCCCTTCATCATTGGAGCCTCCCTCCTCACTTTTCTCCTCCATGAGTGTCTGTCAGTCACAACTCCAGTCTCCATGACCCAGAAGTCACCGTAACTACAGGTGAGCTTAGACCAGGCAGCTGTCTCCAACCTCTCCTTTGCTTTTCATAGCCTTAATCTGCAACTAGACTGTCCACCCCTCACCCGAGGATAAGCCCCAGGGCTGCTTAGATGGCATCCATTCTTGCAGGCCCCTGATGAATGCCGGGATATCAAGGGGATCTCTAACTTCTATCGTGGTCTCTCCTACGAGGAACCTAAGATGAAGATCTGGGGATCTCTAGCCCAGAGCTGTAGTCTTAGGAGGCACCGGGCCTGACCTGCATGGCACGCCTCCTTGGACAACAGCAGGCCAAGGCCTTGTTCTGAACACGCTTAAGCTTCACTCAGAGAAAAAAAAGTGACTTTGGCTAAATTTTATCTTTATTTCTTTGCCAATGGGTGTTGCAGTAGAAATGGGTGGCTTCACTGAAGGAGATACGGCCTCGTGGGTAAAAACTAAAGGAGCTCTCCCGTTCTGTTGGTTCTCGAGTTCAGGAAAGCCTGCTGATTGTAGTGACAGTCTGGGTTCTGATAGATGCTTGGTGGACATTAGATGCTGTAGCTGGACCGTTGACAGTGCCCACAGGCCGTCCCTCCACGACGGGCTACCTGACCTCAGGTAGCCTCTGCCGAGCATCCCCTGCTTGCTGCTGCTCTAGAGCTTTAACCTCAGGCCCAGTGTTCAGCCAGTATCTCTGCTGCTCTGGGCGCTGTGAATGCCTGAAACTGGCTGTTTTTTTCTTTTGTTCTATAGTGGTATTCTAATTACTTCATTCCAATCATACTTTCTGAATTCTTATTTTAAATTGTGTATATGTGTATGCACACGACCTTGTAAGTTTTGTGGGTTTTTGTTTTGTTTTGTTTTTGTCTGTGTGTGTGTTTTTGAGACTGGGTTTCTCTGTGGGACGGTCTGGCTGTCCTGGAACTCACTCTGTAGACCAGGCTGGCCTCGAACTCACTGAGATCTCCTGACTCTACCTCCCAAGTGCTGGGATTAAAGACGTGTGTTAGCATCACCTGGCATGACCTTGTAAGTTTATGTGTACCACCTGCCTACAGAAGCCAAAGAAAGCCAGAAGAGGGTGAAAGAGCACCTGGAATTCGAGTTACACTAACTGCCGTGTGGATGCTGGGAGCTGAACCTGGGTCTTCTGTAAAAGCAATAAGCCATTCCTCCATAGTTACTGAATTCTTTCGTTTGTTTGGTTTTTCAAGGAAGGGTTTCTTTGTGTAATGGTGGCTGTTGTGAAACTTGCTTTGTAGACCAGGCTGGCCTTGAACTCACAGAGAGATTCACCTGCCTCTGCCTCCTGAATGCATCTGCCATCACGCCCAGCTTAGTTGCTGCAGTCTTTTTTAAATTTTTTTTTAATGATTTATTTTTATTTTATGTGCATTGGTGTTTTGCCTGCCTGCATGTCTGTGTAAGGGTGTTGGATCCCCTGGAACTGGAACTACAGACAACTGTGAGCTGCCATGTGGGTGCTGGGAATTGAACCCAGGTCCTCTGGAAAAGCAGCCAGTGCTCTTAACGACCGAGTCATCTCTTCAGCCCCCTAGCTGCTGAATTCGTAAAACACACGAGTGCACATGGTCATGGTAAATTGACAGGCTGACATCCGAGCACAGGTCTGTAGGTCAATGGCAGGTCACTGAGGCTTGCTCTCCTATAGGCTTTCTAGGGAGCTAACTTACAGTGTAGACCGTTTGGTTCACGTTTCTCGGGATTTGGGCAAATGAGGCCTTCAGGCCACACTGCACCCACCTCACAACCAGAGCTAGCATCTCATACCTGGCTAGCACTACCCAGCAGAGGCAGGCAGATTTCTGAGTTCAAGGCCAGCCTGGTCTGCAAAGCGAGTTCCAGGACAGTCGGAGCGACACACAGAAACCCTGTCTTGAAAAACTGAAAGAAAAAGAGAGTTGGGAAGCCAGAAGTGTGTGTGTGTGTGTGTGTGTGTGTGTGTGTGTGTGTGTTTGTATGTACATGTAAATTAATTTAATTGAAGTTTGATACCAGCAAAGTTGAAAGCCTGAAAGGGTATCTCTAAGCTGTCATCCTGACAGACATCTCTTCATGCATCAGCTCTCTCCTTTCTTGTGTGCACACTAAAGCCATCAAAGGATCCCTATTTTGTGCATCCTTTTGTAAACTACAAAGGCTTTGAACAGTTTGGAAATAGTAAAAAGGGTTTTTATTTCCTGCCAAATAAATTTTGGAAAGAAACCCTTGCCACCCTGCACAGAAGGGACCGCTGCCGTGCCTGGCGATGTGTCTAGCTGGGCTATTTTAATGAGGAGAGCCACTTTCACATCATAATATATATATATATATAAATATATATACTATACACATTTTATATATATATATATATATATATATATATATATATATATATATAAATATTTTTCACAGATGTGCACCAACAACAAAGATTCTTCTAACAAGCCCATAAAAGAAGTTTTGTCAGCAGCCTTAAATGTCATCAGCGAAGCCGGTCTCTGAGCCGAGCAAAAACATTTAAACAGTTCTTGAAAAGATGCTGGAAGAAAACATGAATTGCTTTTGTACCGTGCGGAAGTCTGCAGCCCGCCATGAAAATATGTCTAGAAGTACTTTTTTGAGCTAAAGGCAGAAATCTTTAACTGAAATAAAAAAAGAATGAAAGAAAAAGAAAATTCACTCCACGGACATTATTAGAAAAGGAATTTTATTGCTGTGTTGGCTTCTCTGGAAGAAGAGAAGCCACGAGACTGAGTCTAACTTTTCAATTCAATGCTGTGAAGTCAAGATTATAGATACTACAGAAAAATATTAAAACAGTTCTGGCCAAGTGGTCGATAAGGAAGGAGCTGAAGGATATGCCTTTTTAATGTACAATTCTGGCATTTTCTTTGAAAAGTCTGGAAATATGTGGAACATCTCAGAAGTCTTTCAAAGCTGTGTCCACCCCATGGCTTCTAAGTTAAAATCATAGTTATGTAATCCACTTTTTCTTACATAAAGGGATTCGAAGCCCTTAAAGATATTGACTTAACTGACGGTGAATGCTTAATCTTCAGAGAAAAGAAAGCCTACTGGCCTGCAAAGATCCTGCAGAATTATTGTATTTCTGGAGAGAGGATTATTTTTGTTTTGATAAAAACAAAACCAAGAAACCTAGAAGTTTTAATTCTGTTTGTGCAATGTTATTTTTGTATTTACCAATGAAGTGTCCCCATGTATGACTACTGAAGCAAATTAAAAATTAAATGTTAGGGTTAGAGAGATGGCCCAGTAGTTATGAGTACTTGAATCCGGTCCTCTGCACCCCACATTAAGGTGTTCACAACCACCTGTGACTCCCGCTCTGCCTGTAGCTGACACCCCTCTGGCCTTCTTGAACACCCACACTCCATGTACACGTACCCAGACACACTCATACAAATAAAAAGAAAATGTTTCTTTAACTAATATTGCTGGGCAGTGATGGTATAAACCTTTAATCCAGCACTCAGGAGGCACAGGCAGGCGGATCTCTGAGTTCCAGGCCAGCCTGGTCTACAGAGCGAGTTTCAGGACAGCCAGGGCTACACAGAGAAATGCTATCTTGAAAAAAAAGTTAAATACAGGGGCTGAAGAAATGACTCAGTGGTTAAGAGTTGTGGGTGCTTTCTCAGATCCAATGCACTTTTTTGGTCTGTATGGATACTACACAAGAACAAGGTCCATAGACATATGTGCAGTCAAAACACTCAAAAAAATCTTAAATTAGGGGCTGGATAGATGGCTCAGAGGTTAAGAGCGTTGCCTGCTCTTCCAAAGGTCCTGAGTTCAATTCCCAGCAACCACATGGTGGCTCACAACCATCTGTAATGAGGTCTGGTGCCCTCTTCTGGCCTATAGGCATACATGCAGACAGAATATCGTGTACATAATAAACAAACAAACAAACAGATAATAAATAAATAAATCTTAAATTAGAAAAGAAAATCTATAAAACATGCATGTCAAAAGTAATCTTACAATTAAAATTTCTTCTTTTTTTGTTTTTTGAGACAGAGTTTCTCTAGCTTTGGAGCCAGTCCTGGAACTAGCTTTTGTAGTCCAGGCTGGCCTCAAACTCACAGAGATCCTCCTGCCTCTGCCTCCCGAATACTGGGATTAAAGGCGTGCACCACCACTGCCAGGCGCCAATTAAAATTTCTTATTTAAGTCAAGGAGCAGCCTCCTTTATTTTTTTTTCTTTTTTCTTTTTTTTTTTTTTTTTTTCGAGGCAGAGTTTCCCTGTAGTTTCTAGAGCCTGTCCTGGAACTAGCTCTTGTAGACCAGGCTGGCCTCGAACTCAGAGATCTGCCTGCCTCTGCCTCCCGAGTGCTGGGATTAAAGGCATGCGCCACCACCGTCCGGCTAGCCTCCTTTATTTTTAAAAATATCATATGTGTATGTTTGTGCGCACATGTGCATGCACACACATTCACATGGTTCACATGTGAAGGCCAGAGGTCAACTTGGAGAAGTCTGTTCTGTCCTTCCACCCTCTTGGTTCTGGGGATGGAACCCAGAGTTGCCAGCCTCAGCCACCTTTCTGGTCCCAATAGCATCTGCTCAGTGCTTTTGTGCACATACATGTTAAGTTTGCTTCACGGAGGTCAGGTTTACAGAAGTGGAGTCGCGGGTTTTCAGGGAATAAAGAGCTCAGTAAGTTTCGATTGTGAATGTGCTTGCTGCGGCATCACCATGTCAATGCATACAATGTTTCCAGTTCCCAGAAGGTCCCTTCACATGCCCAGTTCCTAATTTCCTCTGGCTCAGAACCAGCCACTGCCCTGGCATCAACAGCAGAGTCCTTTCCACGGCTCGTGAACTTTCTGTGAATGGAACCATACAAGCCGAACTCCGCTGTGCCTGGCTTCTCTCACACCGCTTTACACCTCTGGGGTTATGTGAACAAAGCTAGGAGCATGCATGTGCCATCTCTTTTGTGTGTGTGTGCACACATGTTCCTCACAAATACTGTATTTGTAGGCACGGAGAGGTGAGCTTGCTGGGTTCGATTTGCTGGTATTCTGTTTAGCATTATTCTTTCTATATTCATGAAGGACGTTAGTCTGAAATTTCTTCTGCTGTTTGAATCTGGTTTGGGCAGCAGGGTAATGCTAGCTTTGTGAAACATTCTGGAACGTGTTCCTTTAAAAAATAGTTCTCTGGGAGAGATTTGTCCAGTTGGTGTTACTTCTTTATATGTTTGTTGTGGTCACCAACGAAGCTGTTTGTGATGCTTGGTTCCAGTTGTCAACTTGGCACAACCTAGAATGAGGTCTCCATGAGGGACTGTCAGATTGTTTTGTGGGCATGGCAGTGAGGGATTGTCTTGACTGTTCATTGACATGGGAAGACCCAGCCCACTGTGGGTGGCACCATTCCCCAGGCTGGAGCTCCTGGGCTATATAAGTGTAGAGGGTGAGCTGAGCACTAACAAGCATGCGTGCACACATTCCTCCCTGCTCTTCACTTGGGTGTCATGTGACCAGCTGCTTCAAGTTCCTGAAACCTTACACCAAGATGATTCGCTGTAATCCTGTGAACTAAGGTAAGCCCTTTCTCTCCCCTAAGTTGTTTTTTTGTCCGTGTAAATGGAGACTGTTCGCCGGGCGGTGGTGGCGCACGCCTTTAATCCCAGCACTCGGGAGGCAGAGGCAGGAGGATCTCTGAGTTCGAGGCCAGCCTGGTCTACAAGAGCTAGCTCCAGGACAGGCTCTAGAAACTACAGGGAAACCCTGTCTCGAAAAACCAAAAATAAATAAATAAATAAATAAAATAAAATAAAAATAAAAAATGGAGACTGCTCTTTCGTTCCCAGTTACCCAGACCCGAATAATCACACAGAAACTATATTAATACAACATTGCTTGGCCAATAGCTTAGGCATATCCCTGGCTAACTTATATCTTAAATTAACCCATTTCTATTAATCTGAATATCGCCAAGAGGCTGTGGCCTACTGGTAAAGTTCTGGCATTCTGGCATCTTTCTCCTTCGGCAGCTACATGGCATCTCTCTGACTCCACCCACTCTCTCTCTAGATCTCTTCCAGCCTGGCTATATTCTGCCCTGCCATAGGCCAAAGCAGCTTTATTCATTAGCCCATAAAAGCACCACATGTACAGAAGGACTTCCCACATCATGCCAGGGTATTTTATCATAGTAACAGAAAGAAAACTAAAGCACCATTTGGATTTCAAGATTTAAAGTGTGCTTAAAAATAAACATCCATGAATGTACTTTCTTAGTAGATATAGGACGAGTCAGTTTCTCTATTTTGCTGTGGGCAAATTCCAGCAGTTTGTAGTTGTTAAGGTATTAGCCCAGATCAGTTGCCGTCTTAGAGGGTCTCAGATTGCCCTTCTTAACATGTTAACATCTGCAGGATCTGTGAAGATGACCCATTCCACCCTGATATGGTAATTTTTCACCTTTTCTCGCTGTTTGTTAATCTGGATAGGTAGTAAATTTACTGATCTTTTCAAAGAACCAGCCTTTTGTAATTAAGGGTCTCATGTAGTCTAAGGCGGCCTAACACTTGCCAACGATGATGAATTTGAATGCTCGATCCTCTTCCCTCCATCTCCCAAGTGTGAGGATTACAGGGGTGTGCTCAGGATGACTAAGAATTTATGTTTTGAAAATAAATTAAAAAAAAACAAACAGGCTGGAGAGATGGCTTAGAGATTAAGAGTACTGGCTGCTCTTTCAGCCGTCCTGAGTTCAATTCCCAACAACCACATGGTGACTCACAATCATCTATAATGAGATCTGGTGTTCTCTTCTGCCATGCAGGCAAAACACTGTATACATAATAAATATTTAAAAAAATTTTAAAAACTTGGGGCACTGTGATATACTGATTTCCCCCCCCCCCCCGAATTTAAAACTAGTATTTGTCCTGGTCTGCTGGAATGTGGAGAGCTTACCTCCCTCTCTCTTTCCCTTCCTCTTAGAATCTTCCTGAGGATTACATTTGCATACATTGAAAACCCCTCCAGACAATGTTACATTTGCTTTCAACCATTATGTATATTTTTAAGAACTTGAAAATAGGAAAAATGATTCACTGTATGTTTACCTAGCTGGGGTAAGAATGGTTTATTATTATTATTATTATTTACAGGGTCTCACAATGTAACTCTGGCTGGCCTTGAACTCGTTATATAGACCAGACTGGACTTGAATTCACAAAGATCCTCTGCCTCTGCCTCCCAGCTGCTGAGATTAAAGGTCTGTGCCACTCCTCCCATCTTTTTAGCCAGACTTCCATTCTGTAGACCAGGGTGGCTCTGAACTCAGTATGGCCTCAATTTGGCCTATGTGTGGCTCCAGGCATAGTTAATTGCAACCAATCTTGTTGCATACAGAAATGTAAGGAAACCTGCCATAGCAACCTAGGAACTGATCTCATCAAGTCAGAGCAGCTGAATCCTCAGCCAATCACAGCTGGCGGCTTTGAAGCAAGCCTGTGTAAAGTGAATTTGGATAATCGCCAACCGAATAATTTTGTGTGTAGTTTCTCCATTTTCAGGTGACTGACACAGCTGCTTCTGCTGTTAGTGGAGGCTTCCAGACCCCTCTTCAGCCTGGAATGCTGTCTCACTCTATGATCTTTTTCTTCCTTCCTTCCTTCCTTCCTTCCTCCCTCCCTCCCTCCCTTCCTTCCTTTCTCCCTCCCTCTCTCCCTCCCTCCCTCTCTCTCCCCTTCTCTCTCTCTTATTTATTTATTTTTAGACAGGGTTTCTCTGTGTAACAGTCCAGGCTGTCCTAGGACTCTGTAGACCAGGCTGGCCTCAAGCTCACAGAGCTCTGGTTGCCTATGCCTCCCTAAAGCTGGGATTAAAGTGTGCGCCACCACCTGGAGTGGTGAGCCCATTTTGTGGAACAGTCTTTATTGTTTCCTTTCTCTCTTTTTCTTTTCTTCTGTTTCTGAGATAGCTTCTCACTGATTGGCCAGGAACTCACTCTGTAAATTAGGCTGGACTAGAATTTAGATCTGCTTGCCTTTGCCTCTCAAACGCTGGGATTAAAGGCATGCACCAGAGCCGGGCGGTGGTGGCGCACGCCTTTAATCCCAGCACTCGGGAGGCAGAGGCAGGCGGATCTCTGAGTTCGAGTCCAGTCTGGTTTACAAGAGCTAGCTCCAGGACAGGCTCCAGAAACTACAGGGAAACCCTGTCTTGAAAAACCAAAAAAAAAAAAAAAAAAAAGCATGCACCACTGCACCACCACACACAGCAGTTGCTGTGCTTTCCAATGATTAATTTCTCAACCCACTTACTTTTCTATCTTTTGTTTCTCTGCTGATCGTGACTGTTCATTCTAAGGTTCTCCAGGGTCTGTGTGATGGCTCTGAGGGACTGGCCTTGCTGCCGAGACTAAAGGCTTGAGAGTCTTTTGAGAGCCACATGGTGGATGGAGGATGCAGTGCCTGCCAGCTTTCCTAGGTGGAGGTGGTGCTAATGACTCCTGTGATGTCAGGAAAGGTCTCCAGAGAGGAGAGGGCTACGCCCAGATCGGAGGGGTTAGTGGACATTAGCACTGAGAGAAAGACAGAGAGAGGAACCCTTAGAGATACACTGTATTTGAGAAAGACAGTGAGAGGAACCCTTAGAGATACACTGTATTTGACAGTAGAACAAGGCTGGGGGTCTTTCAGGCCACCCAGAGAACATTAGTGTCACCCTAATAGCAGTGGGACGTCAGGTTTTAATCACTGATGGGTTGCAATAGGATCACATAATAATGCCAAAAAAAAAAAAAAAAACCCCAACAACAACAAAAACCCACTTTAGTTTCAAGGAGAATGCACTAGAAACAACTTGATTGGACACAGACATCACAATTTGTTGGGGACTGTGAACCCCCAGACCCTGAATTTCCTCTGACCCCCTGCCTGCTGTAGTAAACAAGTTGTTTTTCTGTGCTTGCAGCTGCTCTGAGCACGAGACCCTCAGGAGTTCCTGATGGCAGGGGAGTGGTTTCTGTGGGCTTCCAGCTGAGGGTTAGGACATTGCCATTAATCAAGGAGACCCTATATAAGCTGCCCTGGAACACAATGGAGCATTCTTGTCTGCCTGTGTGTTTCAATCTCCAGCCCCTTGCCCAAGGGACCTTGGGAGATGGTTGAAGGGGAGGGGAGAGGCAGGGAGGGGAGCGGAGAAAAATGTAGAGCAACAACAAAAATCAATAAAATAAAAGAAAAAAGGAAAAAAAACTTTACAAAAAAGCAGCATCCTGGAAGAACATACGGTGACATATGAATTCATGGGATTTGAGACGAACCCAACTGAGAATGTCTAATAAAATTACATTAGTCTGAAAATGGGAAGGAGGGGATTAGAAATGAGTCTATCTCTGTTCAAGTGGTCAAATGACACGACATTCCTTCTTTTGGCTGAGTTATTGGGAATTGAACCTAGCAAACACTCTTGACACTGAGCTACTCCTAGTTCACTGTCCTCTCTAAGTGGGTCCTGTGTAATGAGAACCATGGCCTCAGATCTCGGCCAGTTTTCCGGCTTGTCTTTGTTCTTAATCTATATAATGAAGATGAGTCAGTCTGCAGTGAACTACTGAACTATATGTCATCTCGTGAAGCCATTCCTAAGAATACTTTGTTCCGGGTAGGGGAGTGGGGTAATGAGATAGGACCGGTCTCACTGTGTACCTCTGGCTGTCCTGGAACTAGCTTAGGAGACCAGTCTGAGTTCCAACTCACAGAGATTCGCTTGCATCTACTTCCCAGTTCTGGAGTTAAAGGTGCGTGCCACTGCCAAGCTCCTAAGAATAAATACTTTCATGGCTAAAACTATCTTGGGTAAAAACTGGTCTGTGGTCACTTAAACCAGCCTTAAATTTCTATACAAAGTGACTCTGACCTAAAGGTTAACTGCCTGATTTAATTGCTGTCTGTCTACTTATGTAAACAGTGCTTACTTGCTACAGGTGACCAGAGCTGTTTTTCTGTATACATCACAATTGCGGTCCTTGTCTTTAAAATTTTGGATAAACTTGAGGTCGAGATGGCTTCTTGCTACTCTGGGATAGCCCAGCTAGTGGTAAAAATACGGTAAAACGTCACATGATTTATTCAGGCATCTTGGGAGTTTATCTCTTCAAGTACCCAACAAGATGAAGTAAACTGAGGTGAAGGATTGATTTCTCTTCCATAGAGAGCAGAAGACCCTGGGTTTCTTATGCAAGGACACCCTTTCGCGCAGGCGCCTCGTGCGCCCAGCGCCGCCTGACCCGGGCTTTTCCCAGGGCCCAAGTCTGAACCCGGCGGGGGCGGGGCTGGCGGGCTTGTGACGTTATCAAGCGGCGCCGCCCGCAGGGCGGGTTCTTAGCGCGACGGCGCAGCTGGCCGGCCGGGTGAGGAAACGAAAGTGAGGGAGGAGGAGGTTGCAGGGCCAGGCTCGGCGGTGATAGTGGCGGCCTGACCCCTCGTCTCCGCTCGCCGGCAGCTCGCCCCATCCCCTCAGCGTGAGTGCCGGCGCGCGGCCCGGGGGGAGCGAGTGGGCGGGCGCGCGGGCGCAGCATCCTTCCCTTGTGGCGGCGACTCTGCCCGCCTTCTAGTAGCTTCTCTCCGCTCCTGCCCCCTTCTCGCCAGCAACCTCTCGGAGCCCGGGCTGCCGCCGCTGCTGCTCGCCGCGCACACAGTCTCACACCTGACGTTCCCAAACGAGAACTCGCCCCTCCCGCCCCCCCTCCCCCATGGCGTTCCCTTCCCGTCCCGGTGCGAAGCCGGGCCCCGGGCGCGGAGGCTCAGAGGGCGTCTGAACCCCGCGGAGGGGAGGAAGCAGGCCTCGGTGCCGTGTACCCAGAAGTGCCCGGTCCCAGCGCGCCTGCCTTTGTGGGTGGCTCGCTAGCTCCGTGGCCTTTCCCTGGCGGGGAGAAGGAGAGGTTGGATTGGATGCCCCGCGAGGTCCCCACTCGAAGGCGCTGTGGTGGAGGAGACGTTCGTATCTGCCACCCTGCCTTCCACACCGAGCCCGCCGCGCGCCCAGGCTCCCCACTTTTGCGTGCTGTGGCCCGAGAAAGGCTCTGCCGAGCTCCCCGAAGGCTTCCCTGTGGGCCCTTTCTGGCGGCCTAAGATGTCAAGTGAAACGCGGCCCCGGGAGGCCTTACTTTCTGTTTGTTGAGTCTCCTGGTCTTCCTGCTTCCCTCTGATAGGCGCTGCCCGGGTCACTTAAGTTGCCTCCCGGGAGAGGGATGACTGTAGGCTGGGTTCCCCGGTTCGTCCTTGGGCTAACGGGATCCAGTGTTTTGCTAGGTTTGAGGTGGGGGTGTGGGGGGGAGAGGATCACTAATCCCCTTCCAGTTTCATGAGTTTCTTGCTTCAGCTGCTGTTGCTAGAAACCCATTCCTTTTTTTTTTTTACCCCCCCCCCCCCAGCAGATGTTTTGAAATAAGTTCGTCTGGGTCTGACTTTTGTGTGACTTTACTGAGTAGTCAGTTCACAGTGAAAACATGCTCTTCAAACCACCGTGTGTGACGACACGCCGCTGACGCCTTTCCCCCAAGATGTCAATTTACCTCTGACTTTGTCTTTTTCTCCTCCCTGAGCCCTGTTCGTGGATACGCTCCTGAGGATCTCGTGATCATTTCATTCCATCCATTTTTGTAAAAAAATATTTTTACTATTTTAAGTTGTGGGCGTGTGCGAGCGTGTGGTTGCCTGCAGAGGTCAGAGGAGTCTGCTTCCCTGGAGCTAGAGTTACTAGCGTTTGTGAGCTGTCCAGAGTGAGTGGCGGGAATTGAATTCAGGACCTGTACACACTCGGACCTGTTGAGCCACGCCTCCAGCTCCTCAGCACTTTGTTTTTATTTTAAACTTTGTGCTTTCTTCTCGCTTACACCTGCTCATGGCCGTCATGGCACTGACTGCTTGCAGCTTCATGTTCTTTTATTTTCACCCTTGCATTGCTGGACTGAAATCCACAGCCTTGCGCACGCAGGGCAGGGCTCTCTCTGTGAGCTACATCCTCACGTCCTTGGTGTTTTGCTGCAAGTTCTCTCAAACTCAAGTTTGTTTCAAACTCAGACTGAGTTTGAGTGCTGAGACAGGCATACACTAGCCACACCCAGCAGTCTGCTTTTTTTTTTTTTTTTTTATCATGGGAGGTGTAATCCTAGTCTTAAAATTAATGTCAAAAAATCAAAATTTTTAAAAAGGAAAAAATTAGTGTCTTTGTATCCCAGGACTCTTGACAGTTAGCTACCTGTTGTCCCAGGGTTTTCTCACTCTTGGTCTAACCAGCTAATGCATCCATGCCTTACACTAGTACTTTCATACTTCAGACATGAAATAAACTAAATTCCAGCATTTTTGTCATATTTTCTAATATCTTAATTTTTCTGGCAAAAATGATTGAAAAAAGTCGTTGTATGATGGTTCTTGCAAACACTGGTGCCTTTTATTTAGTAGGTTCCGTAGTTTGTTTCCAGTGCACACTGGCATGAATAGCCATTATTGCCTCAAAAGGACAGAGTACAAGTACTCAAAGGCCTTTTTTCCTCCCTTGTTGAATTCATCTAGCTTTTTGGTATCTGACACCAGTGGCCCCTGGGTTTTTAAGTCTGAGATCACCTTGTTTCCTGGTAAAACTGACCGTTGTTCCTGAAATCCAGAGCTTGGCCATCCTTTCCTAAGATACGCGCTAGATGATGGTTGCTGACACGGGGTCCTTGCTTAATTCCCGGTAGCTGACTGATGGGGTTTGTGGTTGTAGTAACAATGAAGAGGAGAACTGATCCAGAATGCACTGCCCCCCTCAAGAAACAGAAGCGAATTGGGGAATTTACCCGGCACCTCAGCTCTACATCTGATGATGAACCTCTCTCCTCTGTCAATCATGCAGCAAAAGGTATGCTGGGCTGTGTGATCTGAGGCCACTGGCCATCTGGTGGTTTGAAGCCTTAGTGCTTGAATTGAGCAGACTATAGTTTAATGCCCCTTAGGCAAAATTAGAAATTTGATAGAAGTAGATTTCCATTCTGCTATTATTCTCCTACTACGAGTAGGGAAACTTGTTTTAAATTTTAAAAATGGGTGTATGGTCTTGTCCAGAAGTGCCTTAATTCTGTTACTGGTCCTTCAACAGGTGACATCCTCACTGCCTTAAGTCAGGTAGAAGAAGTGGTAACTTTGAGTGCCGTGGTTTTAATAGCTATTAATAATTTCGGGGCGTAGATGTGGGGTGCAGCTGCCTGGTCTGACTCTGGTCCTTGCATACAGTTTTCTCAGTTCCTGCAGCTGTAATTAGAAATACCCACCTGTGGTGGGGCATCACTCTGATTTCTGTTTATATTCAGCATAAAGATTTGGTTGGTTTGGTTAAAAGAAACTGCTTTGCCTGCAGGTTAACATTGTGAACATGCACAGTGCCTGAATTCACTTCATAGCCAGGCAATTAGACGTACTCTATTAGACAGCTCTGTTCATTTATTTATTTTTTCCTTTTTCCTCTTTCATTTACTTATTGTTATTTTTTGAGATAATTTTCTGATTGTCCTGGAACTCACTATGTAGACAAGACTGGTCTTAAACTCACAGAGATCCTCCTGTTTCTGCCTCCTAAGTGCTGGGATTAAATATGTGTGCTACTATGCTTCCATTCATTTCTGAGTGCTGCACTGCTTACAACAGAACTTGGTTCTCTCACTTCTGGAGACTAGCAGTCTCAACCAGACTCTCAGTAGGGCTCTTGGGAAACACTTCCCTCCTTACTTCTGTAATGTCTGTTGGCTCACTGGCAGTCCTTGGTAGCATATGACTCTAGTGGTAGTGTGTCTCTAGTTTCTGCCTCTGCTTCCTATGTCTGTGTCCATATTTCCCTACTAGGAGGATGGCAGGCATTGGGTTAGGACTTATGCCACTTTAGTGTTAATTTATTTTAACATGATTATATCTGCAAAGATCCTATTTCCAAATAAAATTCCTTCTCAGTTTGTAAGTGACAGGAATTTTGAAGGAACACACTATATCCAACCCAGTACACTAGCAGGCTTACATTTTGCTTGTTTTGTGTGATCAATGGTAAACTGGAAGGAAACTTTGTAACAGATTGGTGACTAAAAGGATGAGATGCTTCCTTTGTGGGTGTTGGTTTATTTACTAGTGCAGGCTCACAGAAGGACAGTTACATATTCGCTCTACCAGTGAAGCTACCCAGAGAAAAACTTGATAGGTGGTGAGCCTAATGTATCTTTTTTTCCTTTTTTTTTTTTTTAAAATATTTAACTATTTTATATGCATTAGTGTGAAGGTTTCTGATCCATTGGAACTGGAGTTACAGTTGTGAGCTGCCATATGGGTGCTGGGAATTGAACCCAGGTCCTCTTGAAGAGTAGTCAGTGCTCTTAACCACTGAGCCATTTCTCTAGCTGAGTCTAATGTATCTTTGGCGCAGGTGTGATATAGTCTGGTCAGAGACTCTCATGACCTTGCATGGAGGTAGGGCTGCCTTCAAAGACTCAGTGGCGTTGCACATGGTCACATATGCCTGGTCCCTGTCTGTCTGGGGTGTTGACACCAGAGAGATCACTTGAGGTGAGGAGATTGAGACAAGCCTGAGCAATGTTGTGGGACCTGTCCACAAAACAATTGTAGAAAGGCATAAGGGGGGCTGGAGAGATGGCTCAGCGGTTCAGAGCATTGCCTGCTCTTCCAAAGGTCCTGAGTTCAATTCCCAGCAACCATATGGTGGTTCACAACCATCTGAAATGAGGACTTGTGCCCTCTTCTGGCCTGCAGGCATACATGCAGATGGAATATTGTATACATAATAAAAAAAAGGCATAAGGGGTAGCTGAGCGGGCAATGGTGACAGGCAGAGGCAAGTGGATCTCTGTGATTGTGAGGACAGCCTGATCTGCAGAGCGAGTTCCAGGACAGCCAGGGCTACACAGAAACCCTGTTTTGAAAAATGAAACAAAACAAAAAAGTCTTGAGTGATTTGAGGGTAGAAGAGAAAGTCTATATGTGACCAGGGTCAGTAAATGGAAAGAAAGAAACAAGAACATCCATATGGTGCCCTTGGGTATGGAGAGGTCCATGAGGGACAGGGGAGCGTATGCTTGGGTCGTAAGTGTCTAGTGCTCAGTGGATCTTTGGACGTCTTCGGAAAAGTGAGAGGACGGTGAGTATATAAAGTTGAGGAAACTAGTCTGATTGACAGTTTTGGGTTTTTTGTTTTTTTGAGATAGGGTTTCTCTCTGTAGAAATCTGTTGGAGCCTCTCCTGGAACTTGCTCTGTAGCCAGGCTGACCTCTAACTCACAGAGATTTGCCTGCCTCTGCTCCCCTCCGAGTGCTGGATAAATGGCCTGTGCTACCACTGCCTGGCCTATGATTGACACTTTAAACTTTTTTTTTTTTTTTAAGATTTATTTTTTATGTGTACAGTGTTTTGCCTGCATGTATGCCTGTACCCCAGAAGAGGGCACCAGATCTTATTATAGATGGTTGTGAGCCACCATGTGGTTTCTGGGAATTGAACTCAGAACCTGAAAGAGCAGCCAGTGTCTTAACCATCTCTCCAGCCCAGACATTTTAAATGCTTAAAAATGTGTCTGTGAAGTGTGATTACCTGTTGGGGAATATTATTTTCAGGTGTATGACTTTATTTACGTAGCATTTGTTTAACTCTGTGAAGCTGTGTTACTGTGCTTGTCTAACACACCTGATGGTCTAATAAAGAGATGAATGGCCAATAGCAAGGATAGGCTGGGCTGGCAGGCAGAGAGAATAAATATAGAAGGAAAAATCTTGTGGGAGAGAGAATGAGGAGGACATCAGGGGCCAGTCACCCAGTCTCCCAGGCAGACACTGAGTAAGAAAGAAAGTAAGATATACAGAATACCAGAGGGAAAAGGTAGACGGGTTAATTTAAGAAAAGCTAGCAAGCTGGGTGGTGGTGGCGCACGCCTTTAATCCCAGCACTCAGGAGGCAGAGGTGGGCAGATCTCTGAGAGTTTGAGGCCAGCCTGGACTACAAGAGCTAGTTCCAGGACAAGCTCCAAAGCTACAGAGAGACCCTGTCTTGAAAAACCAAAGGAAAAAAGAAAGAAAGAAAAACTATCAAGAAACAAGGCCAGGCAGTCATGTGAATAAACCTTCATGTGAGATTTATTTGGGAACTGGGTGGCAGGCCCCCTGCCAAAGGGAACCCAAAAGAGTTAAAAAAAAAAATTATATAACAGTTACTGGCGTGCCCTTAATTTTACAAAATAGCTTTAACCTTTTCTGAAAGTAGCTTCATGACTCAGGACTGACTATTGCTGCCGTGTGTAGAGAGTGGAGATTGGGACTGGCCAGCTTCATGTGTGTCTGACAGTGGACCAGTTGGTTGTTTTTTTTCAGTTGTAGAAAACAAGGCAGAAAACCAACATAGCTACATATTTCCAGGTTAGTTTACTGTAAGGAGAGAGACAGTGACAGGACAAGATGAACCTGACTGCTCCGTGGTTCCTGCTCTCTTGTGCCTCGCAGTGGAGCAAACTACTTAGTCCACAGTTTCTAGAGCGGACTGAGAAAAGGTCATGGTGTCATCTCTCTAAGAATATGAAACTCCTGGCATCTTTCCTTTGCCCGTCCCTCCTCTCCCCCGTCTTTCGGACTGTGTTAGGCGTCTCTGGGACAGTGCTCTGCCAAGCTTGCTGTTTCCTGAGTTGCTTGTGAGGCTCTCCTCTTCAGGCTGTTGAGTTACAGCAGGGATGTTTCCATCTACTCACGTTTCTCTGCCTGCATGTACAGTTCAGCTAGGTGATTGAGAAATGCCCTTTGGGGACAATCAGAAAATAGAAAAATAGTACTAACTATTCCTGTCTGGACCTAGTGTTTTCTTCCTTTGCTGGATCAATGTGATGATTCATTAGCAGATCTATTTAATCAGTTTGTTTGTTTGACATTTTTCTCAGGTAGATCATTGCCAACTCAGCAGCTTGACATTTAGCCGAGGAAAAGAAGAAAGGGATATTATCATGGCATCTTGGCATCAGTCTCTTCCAGGCATTCTAGAGGAGTTTGAAAGCATTTTCAAGTGTAAATAAACTCTTAGAAGCTCAGTCAGATAACCTTCTTGAAGTAAGAGAGGTAGTTGGCAGCATCTTGTTCTTTTTAGTTGTTTCTAACAGGAAAATGTCTTTTTTTTTTTTTTTTTAACAGTGTGCATGTAGTGTGGGCCCAGGGTCCTCTTGTAGCTGGTTAGTTTGGAAGTGGCAAACCAATCAGCAGCACATTAAAAGCAGCTTTCCCTCCACCAGGTTTAATTCTTCCCTCAATAGGCTTTTGCCCTGAAACACAATTGCTTTCCTGTCAGTCCAGATTCATGGCCTTAATCAAAAACTCTCTTTATCAGTGTCTGTTTAAATTGCTCTAATGAGTTACTATTGGTTTGGCATGAAGGATAAATGGCATCTTTAAGCAAGAATGAGTGTATTCCCAGCACTTGTTAGGTAGGATGTGGTGCTCATTAAAATTCATATTTTATTCGGTATCTGTGTGCTTCTCACCTTGGCTAGGATTGGTTGGAGCTGCCTCTCTTTGGGTTATCACTTTGACATGCTCGTCTTACTGTTCTGAAGGCGGTGAGAGCCCTGAAGACCCGGCTGTGGGGTGCGGGCTGCGCCACTCTCACTGCTGGGTCCCGAAGGGTCTGCCTGGCTCCTTAGAGCTGAAGATGCTCTCAGGGCAGGCCTGTGCGTGTCTACAAGGCTAGTAAAAGGAGCAAGACTGCTACAGCACTGCAGCCATCAGGGCACATTCTCTGCCCCGCCTTTTACTACTGAGCAGTTCCGGTTAAAGGAATGGAGGCCCTTAGAAAGAGAATCTGCACTTTGGAGCACCATTCCTTAGTGTGTGGACTCTGCTGCAGCGCTCTCTCTCCTCCACAAGGGAGATGACAGATTGCAGCCTGGGAAGCATCTTGAGCCGTCAGGAGGCCTTGCCTATCAGAGCTGCTGCCTGATTTCTCTGGAAAGAAACCAATCTCTTCTCAAAGCTTGGAATGGTGATTCTTACAGCTGCATAGTGTGTGTCCCTCCCACCCCCAGTTTTTGCAGCAGAGTACAAAACAGAAAATACCGCCTCACCTTTCTGTTTCCATGGTTACTTATTGTTAATGTTCTGTCCTTTCCTTTTGAGTAGCACTCTCTGCCACTGTGACGTATGCTGCATTGATGGATATAAGTGAGATACTTATTAAGAAAATTGCGCAGCCATCTTAATAGGAAGGGGCAGATTTCATGCTCTTAAACTAAAATTCCTTCTGGTTTAGAAAACACAATTTTGTGAGTACATTTTGAGTGAGTGGTTTTTTTTTTTTTTTTTTTTTTTTTTTTTTGCAGAATGTTTTATTCTTTAAAAATGCACATTTATCTTATCTGTTAAATTTCAAAGTTCTCTGACAGTTATTTTTTTCATAGAAAGTGTCCTATTTTACTTAGTATTGGACCTATCAAGAACAGGTTCTGAACCAAAGGAGTTGTCTGACCTAGACAAGCAATGGGCCTATTGTTGTTGTTGTTTTTTGTTTGTTTTGTTTTGTGTTCTTTTTCAAGACAGGGTTTCTCTGTGTAACAGCCCTGGCTGTCCTGGAACTCACATTGTAGACCAGGCTGGCCTCAAACTCACAGAGATCCACCTGCCTCTGCCTCCCAAGTGCTGTAATTAAAGGTGTGCACCACCACTGCCCAGCTTTTTTCTTTTCCTTTTTTTTAATTGAGATTTATTGAGCTCTTCATTTTTCTCTGCTCCCCTCAATGCCTCTCTCCTCCCCATCAACCCTCTCCCAAGGTCCCCATGCTCCCAGTTTACTCAGGAGATCTTTTCATTTTCTACTTTCTACTTCCCATGTAGATTAGATTTATTTATGTCTCTGTTAGTGTCCGCATTGTTGTCTAAGCTCTCTGGGACTGTGATTTGAAGGCTGGCTTTCTTTGCTTTATGTTTAAAAACCACCTATGAGTGAGTACATGTGATAATCGTCTTTCTGTGTCTGGGTTACCTCACTCAAAATAATGTTTTCTAGCTCCATCCATTTTCCTGCAAAATTCAAGCTGTCATTCTTTTTTCTTGCTGTGTAGTACTCCATTGTGTAAATGTACCACATTTTCCTTATCCATTCTTCAATCGAGGGGCATTTAGGTTGTTTCCAGGTTCTGGCTATGACAAAGCTGCTATGAATATACTTGAGCACATGTCCTTGTGGCACAATTGAGCATCCTTTGGATATATACCCAAAAGTGGTATTATTGGGTCTTGAGGAAGGTTGTTTCCTAATTTTCTGAGCAGTTGTCACAATGACATCCAAAGGGGTTGTACCAGCTTGCATTCCCACCAGCATGCCATCACACAACCCCCCACTAAAACCATCACCACACAACAAATAATGTAAAAAAAATTATAAAGAAATTTAATTTAGCTGGGTGGTGGCGGTGCACGCCTTTAATCCCAGCACTCGGGAGGCAGAGGCAGGCGGATCTCTGTGAGTTCGAGGCCAGCCTGGTCTACAAGAGCTAGTTCCATGACAGGCCCCAAAGCTGCAGAGAAACCCTGTCTCGAAAAACAAACAAACAGAAAAAAAGGTAAGAAAAGGACTGCAGAGATTGCTGAGTGCCCTACACCTTTCAGTTGGCTCACAAAGGCCTATGCCTGTTGCTCCTTGGAATCTGACACCTCTTCTGGACTCTGAGAGCACCTGTCCTCACCTGTGCATATGTGCCCACACACCTGTCCTCGCATGTGCACACGCGCCCACACACCTGTCCTCACATGTACATATGCACTCACACATACACATGATTTAAAGATAGAAATCTTGAAACAAAACCCAAGCTGTTTCATTCTGCTCTTTGAAAACTAGATCAGGTTTGTCCCACACACTCATTTTCTATTCTGTTTCCAGGCCCCAGTCCCTGTGTGTGTACATCGGCACTTTCAGGCTTGTCAGTTTCATTGTTTTTATGTATCTTAGCTTTCAAGTCTCAATTACAATGCAAGTACAAGAAATTAAAATGCTTAATTATATTTTCTACCCAAGAGTCAGGATGTTGTATTAATACATATGACCCTGCTATTCATGTTATTATTTTTGCTACTAGGACATCATGTATGCTGGCTAAGCACTCTACATGGAGTTATATATCCCAGTGGTTATTATTATTTAAATTTTAAAAAGATTTGATTTTCCGGGTGGTGGTGGCGCAGGCCTTTAATCCCAGCACTTGGGAGGCAGAGGCAGGTAGATCTCTGTGAGTTCAAGGCTAGTCTGGTCTACAAGAGCTAGTTCCAGGATAGGCTACAAACCTACAGAGAAACCCTGTCTCAAAAAACCAAAAAAAAAAGGGGGGGGGGTTATGTGTATGAGTTTTGCCTACATATTTGTATATATACCATATCTGTGCCTGGTGCACATGGTGGTCAGAAGAGGGTGCCAAATCTCCTGGAACTGGAATTAAAGATGGCTAAGAGCTGCCATGTGGGTGTTGGGAATTGAATCTGGGTCTGCTTCAAGAGCTGCAAGAGCTCTTAACCGCTAAACCCTCTCTCCAGTGCCCTTTTAAGTGCTTATTCTTTTTTTTTAAAGCATGTATTTATAATTAATTTTGTTATGGTAGGTTCATACATGTATATAATGCGTTTTGATCATATTCACACATTCACCCCCATGATTCTCTTCCCTCTTTGCCTGATCCCGACTAGCCAGCCCCCTTCTACTTTTATGGAGAGACCAAGTGACAGAAATAGACACACCCCAGTGTGTCTCCTTAGGATTGATTACATGCTCATGGGTGAGGGTTTGTTCATAGGAGTTGTGGGCACCTTACCAGTGGCCACACCACTGAAGAATTGTCTCTCCCTCCCCCATCAACCGTTGGCTGTATACACATCCTCAGGGAGTGGCCCATGAACTACCCACCTCCTATGACAGATGCTGATGGACCCTGTCTTGTGCAGGTAATCACTGCTGTAGTTCAAGAGAACAGCTACTGTCTCAGCCTGAAGTGAGAGCTCCACACCTCTCCCCTCCTGACTCTTACATCCTTTGCGCCCCTTCTTTCAGGATATGCTCTGAACCTTGGAAGGAATGACAGAGCTTTCCTATTTTTAGTTGGACATTTAAATTATTTCAAAAGATTAAAAAATGATTCTCTGTGTGGGTATGTGTATGTGAATGCAGGTTCCTTCTGAATCTAGAAGGAGGTGTTGGGTCTCTTGGAGTTGGAGTTACAGGAAATCGTGGGCTGCTCTTTGTGGGTGGGTGCTGGGAACCTAATTCTGGTTCTCTGGAAGAGCAGTGTATTCTCTTAACTACTGGGCCATCTCTCTAGCCCCGTGGCTAAAGAGTCACTTATTTTCACTTTGACCAGTTCTGGGCCTCTGCCATTACCACTACTCACTGCAGAGAGCAGCTCATCTGCCCGAAGCTGACAGCAATGTTGCTCCATGGACATAAACAGTTACTCAGAAAAGTAACAAGCCATCTTGTTTCTTTAGCAGACCAGCAGCAGCTTCCCCACTAGGGCTTGTGACCACCGCAGCTGTAGAATTTGATTGGCTTTACGGCACCAGATGTGAATTCCTCTTGTGGAGTGGGCCTCAACCCCACCTTCTATTTTTTTTTTTTTTTGACAGTCTTGGTGATCTGTTTCAATTATACAGCAAGTGTTCTTAGTTCTTGGATCCTTGCAAGAAACTCTTGGGGTGTGGGTGTGCGTGAGCCAGAAAGCTAGACTGGGTAATTTCTTCCTCAGTTACTTTCCTCCTTGTTTTGAGACAGAATCTCTCACTGAACCTAGAGTGCTCATTGATTCAGTTAGAATACCTGCTAGTTGACTAATAGAATCCTCCTGTCTCTGCCCTCCCCATGTCCTTAGGAAAGAAGTTACTACTAAGACGTGTGCACTGCCGAGCACTGTCCAACTTCTTTTATTTAGTGTTTGAGACAGAGTCTTACTGTGTATCTCTGGCTATCCTGGAAAACTGTATGTAGACCAGGCTGACCTCGAACTCAGAGATCCGTATGCCTCTGCCTCTTGAGTGCTGGGATTGCCCAACTTCTTAAACCTTGGGATCAAAGGTGAGCATCATTATGCGTGGCTCACTGTCTAACTTCTTTATTGTTGTTGTTTGGTTGTTTTTTTTTTTTCATAACAAGGTTTCTCTGTAGCTCTGACTGTCCTGGAACTTGCTCTGTAGACCAGGCTCACCTTGAACACAGATTCACCTGCTGTCTCTCCTGAGTGCTGGGATTGCCCAACTTCTTAAACCTTGGGATCAGATTGGACATCACCATCCTTATTTCCTGTTCTGCATTCCTCTTAGTTTACTGCTGTTTGTACCATTTTTAGTGGAAATGTATAGAAATTCTTGCCTAAACTTTTGAGAGTGTTTCCATATTCAGGTGGATTTGTCTCAGAAACCTCTTGTGTTGGCTGCCGTCTCTTCTCAGCTTAACACAAGCTAGAGCCATCTGGAAAGAAGGAACCTCGGTTGAAAAAAATGCCTCCATCACATTGGCCTGTAGGCAAGCCTGTGTTGCATTTTCTTGATTAATGATTGATGTGGTAGGACCCAGGCCACTGTGGGCTTTGCTGTCCTGGCAGGTCATTTTGGATTATATAAAAAAAACAAGCTGAGCAAGTCAGTAAGTCGGCTTTAAGTCTTGGCTCTTCTCTCATGCTCTTTGGTGGTCTCTGCTTTGGTTCCTGCCCTGACTCCTTCCCTTCATGAAAGGCAGCAAGCTCTAAGATGATACAAACCTATTCTCCCAAGTTGCTTTTGGTCATGGTGTTTCCTCACAGTGAGAAACCCTAAGGCAGAGCTTGATACCATGTTCATGGGATATTGCTGTAATTGACCTGACCGTGGTGTTTTGGGGGAGGATTGTAGAAGGAATTTTGAAATTTGGGCTGGAAAAGCTGTTGAGTGTTGAGAGCTTACTGAGCAGTTGTGAGAACTTGGATTTATTTTTTATTTTGTATACAACATTATGCCTCCGTGTGCCTGCACACCAGAAGAAGGCTCCAGATATCATTACAGATGGCTGTGAGCCACTGTGTGGTTGCTGGGAATTGAACTCAGGACCTCTGGAAGAACAGCCAGGGCTCTTAACCTCTGAGCCCCAAGCTGAACTTTTTTACATTGTTGAATTTTGGTTTTGCTTGTCACTGGGCCTTGGTTCTTCCCTCTTGGAATAAAAGGTACATAATTTATTTTGATTTTACAGGAGCCTACAGTTACACTCCTCCCAGTCCATCTCCCTTTATCTCCCCCATTCCCTTCAGAAAAGAATAGGCTTCTCAGTGATACCAACTGGACATGAGACGGGTATTTTTTGTTTTAAGAGACTGATTTTAAAGTGTAAGAATTTTTTTTTAAATTATGAGACTTTTAAAGTTATGTTTTATATTGTGATACTAATATTAACATGACATTTTAGGGACAAATGAGAAAAGATGGATTATAGTTGAATGGTGATGTGTTTGTTGTGTCAAGTTGACACGGGGTCAGTTGTGCTAGCTAGGTTTTCGTCAGCTTTATGTAAGCTAGGGTCATCTGGAAAGGACTCTCAACTGAGGAAATGCTCCATCACATTCACCTGTAGGGCACTGTCTTGATAAATGACTGATGAAGCAGGGTCCGACCTACTGATGGTGGCATTCCTGGGCAGGCTGAGCAATCCGTGGAGAGAAAGTTAGCAAGTAGCTCTCTTCCCTGGTCTCTGCTTCAGTTCCTGCTATGACTTCTCTGAAGAACAATAAGCTTTAAGATGAAATAAACCTTTTCCCCCTAAGTTGTTTTTGGTTATGGTGTTTATCACAGTAGAACATGTCCTGAATAAAATTACTTTGGAAGAAGTAGCCTTCAAAGTCAATAGATTCATAAAGCACAGAACAGTAAATGTGAATGCCCAGACTGAAAAGCAACCCAGCCTGATGAAGGGACAGGTAGCCCATCCTTTCTGACTGCTGCTGAGTTAGATCTTATGTTGGAGTTCTTTGACAAGGTTGGTGGACAGCAGAGAGGATGCCGTGGCCTGCTCAGGCTTTGGCCCCTCCTGTAGAATTTACTCTCTCTCCTGCTTTCTGCTCAGTTGGTGGTCCTGCTGGGGTTTTTGTTTTCATCCCTAGCCTTCATTTCCTCTTTTTCCTTTTCTCCCTTTTCCTGTCTCTCCCCTTCCCTGCAGTGGACTATCAACCGGCTCCCAAATCATGACTAGATACTTATTATTAGTTATGAATGCTCGGCTTTAGGCTTGTTTCTTGCTAGCTCTTATAATTTAACCTATTTCTCTTCATTCACACTTTGCCTCAGGGCTTTTTACCTTTCCTTCCTTCCGTATGTCTTGTTTCACTGCTTCTCATGTCTGTCTGTCTGGTGGCTGCCTGACTTCTGGTCCCAGGTGTTTCCTCTCATTCTCCCTTGTTCTCTCCTTTTTTCTTTTCTCCCCCCCCCCCCTGATTTTTTCAAGACAGGGTTTCTCTGTAGCTTTAGGCTTGTTCTGGAACTAGCTCTTGTAGACCAGGCTGGCCTCGAACTCACAGAGATCCGCCTGCCTCTGCCTCCCAAGTGCTGGGATTAAAGGCGTGCGCCTCCACTGCCCAGCTTCCCTTCTCTTTTCTATTTGTTCTCTGCCTGCCAGTCCCGCCTGTCCCTTCTGCCTAGCTGTTGGCCTTTCAGCTTTTTTGTTTTGTTTTGTTTTTCCGAGACAGGGTTTCTCTGTAGCTTTAGGCCTGTCCTGGAACTAGCTCTTGTAGACCAGGCTGGCCTCTAACTCCCAGAGATTCTCCTGCCTCTACCTCCTGTATGCTGAGATTAAAAGTGTGCTTTTTCTTAGACCAATCAGGTGCCTTAGGCAGGCCAGGTGAAATGAATGCAACACATCTTTACATAATTAAACAAATGCAGCAGAAACAAATGTAACACATCTTTACATTGTTAACAAAGGCAGCAGAAATAAATGTAACACTTCTTTACACAAGTAATATTCTAAGCATAAACAAAAGTAGCATCTTTACATAGTTAAATATTCCACAATTTCCCTCTTTCTCTTTCCTCTTTTTCTCTTCCTCTAGCCAGCTTCAGTGAAGACCTACTCTCTTACCTGCAGGTATAAAGGACTGTGAATGCAAAGAGAACTAAGTAGGAGGTTAAGCAATCAGTATTTAGAAATTTGGGCTGGAAAGACAGCTCAACAGGGAAAGGTGCTTGCTACTGAGTCTGAGGACTTGAATTCAGTCTCCAGAACCCACTTGGAAGAAAGAAAAAACCAACTCCTTCAAGTTGTTCTCTGATCTCCACTCAGATCTACTCCCCAGTAACTTACACAAACAAACAGATATGATACAAATGAAAAGATATTTTTTTAAAGAAATAAGTTGTTAAATACTGAACAGTAGTAGAAAAAAATCTTACATTTGATAGTGTGCTTTCTCATATATTATTTTAGTTTTTTTAAAAGATTTATTTATTATGTATATAGTATTCTGCCTGCGTGTACACCTGCATGCCAGAAGAGGGCACCAGAGGTCATTACAGATGGTTGTGAGCCACCATGTGGTTGCTGGGAATTGAACTCAGGACCTTTGGAAGAGCAGGCAGTGCTCTTAACCACTGAGCCATCTCTCCAGCCCCCTATTTTAGTTTTTAAGCATCCCTGTGAGGCATTGCTGTCTCAGTTTGATAATGGATAAAACTTGAGAAGGTGAGGTAGGAAAATTATTGTGGCTGGGTTCCTGCTGTGTTACACACCAGTAGGTGTTGAACTCCAGCTCCCATGGGGCTTAAGGTCCCAAAGGAGAATAACACAGTCGGAGAGTGAATCGAGATGGCTGCCCGATTATTGAAAAAGGCAACACCTTATAAAATTATACTCTATAATTGCACAAAGGATTAAGTGAGAAAATGGATGAATGTGAGCTGGGGTGTGGCTTTTGATCTCAGGTTGAGAAAACTAGCATTGACCTTGATAAGTTAATAGGCACCAGTCATTGTTAATGGAGGGGGTCACAAGTTCCTCTTGCCAGAGACGAGAATGACTCCCTATTGGCAAGCAGGATTTTTTTTCAAGCCCCAGAGGCACTTTTGGGAAAAGTATTTTCTTGAGGAACCAGATACCTCATTATAGAATGTTGCAGTTTTTTATGTGACTTAGTTTTCCAGATATCTAATCCTTAAAGTGAGCAAAGACAAAGCTAGACAAATATTACTGTGAACCTGAGTAGACCTTAGAAATTTAATTTTTTTTTTTTTTTTTGGAGTCAGTTTCTCTGTGTAACAGCCCTAGCTGTCCTGGAACTAGCTCTTGGAGACCATGCAGACCTTGAACTCACAGAGATCCGCCTGCCTCTGCCTCCCAAAGTGCTGGGATTAAAGGTGTGTGTCACCACCGCCCAGCAGAATTTTCAAATTTTAATTATCAAAATGTACCTTACTTATCAAGCATATGTTACTCATCTAAATTTTCTAGCAGCCTGGTGTTAGCTTGTGTGGGAGTAAGCAGAGTTATGCTATATGATTCCATGGTGTTGGGGGGGTTTCCCAAAGAATTAATTTGTTTTCCAAAGAATTCAAGAGGCTACCATTGTATACATCCTCGTCCTCCATTGAAGCCCACAGGAAAGGCTTAATACTGAGAGTCATTAACAATGAGACTTGTCATCCAAAAAGTCGAAATGCTGGAACTTTGTCAAGCAGTAATAGTCTCCATGCAGTCTGTGACAAATAGAAACTTTGGTGATTTATCCAAGATTATACAGCTGGAAAGAGTAGAGATTTGACCCTAGGCCATTGCATGAGTGCCATTCAATGCAGGACACATATTAGACATAAGCAGACTAAGTGGATTGTGGATGTATGCAGGCCGTTTTGTGATATGGACTCACCTAAACATTTCTTCCTCTCTCTTCCAGCATCTACCACAAACCTTAGTGGATCTGACAGTGAGACTGAGGGGAAGCAACCCTGCGCGGAGAGTTTTAAGGATGACTTCAAAGCAGATTCCCTTGTGGAGGGAACATCTTCTCGCTATTCCATGTATAATAGTGTTTCCCAGAAGCTTATGGTATGTCACTGTTTAGAATGGATTTCTACAGCTGCCCAGGAGGGTGAGAGAAAGAGGGCAAGTGTGTATTGGATTTGGGGTGGGGTACAGTTGGCACAGGCTAGGTAGTATTTTTCCTTTACTTTCTGGCTGTTGGAATTTAGTAGAGAAAGTGTAGCCTTCTCTCAGTACATGTGTCTGTCATGTTGGAATCATCCATGAAAAGTGGCAGTGTCTCCTGTCTTGCCCAGAACTGGATCACGGTTTAGTACCCACATTAATTCACACCCGTCACACGCATTTGTGGGTATGCTTCCCTAGACATGGGCGTGTCACAGTTGAGGAGGTTCCTGCTGTTTTGCTCTAGTGAATACTTTGAAAAGAAAGGACTCACTTCCTGTTGGCGCTGAAAATAAATGCAAGTAGCATGGGCTCTTTCCATAGAAGGCCCTGTGTGCTCCCTAGCTTTCACATACACTGACCTACTCAATTTCCTTGTCAAAATTCAGTGGCCGTACAAAGTTTGTCTTCTATTCAGCCTCACCAGTGCCATGGCTGGCTCCAGAATTTTGTTGGATTAGTTTAAGAATGAGATGTGCTCCTGCTGAAGTCAGAGGTCAGGGTGCCGTTGACGCCTGTGAGCTTTGGTCAGTGGAGATGGGGATGCTCATGACTTAGCCCCTGACCCAGGGAACGGGCTTGTGGCTGCTATACAGGATCTGCCCAGTCTGTAAGCAGCAGTGGCAGCTTTCAAACAATGTGACCCTCCAGGAGGAATTAGACCTCTGTATTGACGTTCTTTGATTGGGTAAGAATCTGTAGGATTTGGGTCCCTGCTCTTTGAGGTCTTACCTTTGTCTAGTAACTCTGGAGGTTATAGACAGGACATTCAGAAAGGTGTTTGTGTGCCAGGACATTAAAGTGTCCTCCTCCTCTGTTCTTCATGAAGCAGACTTTCAAGTTCCTCTAACTGAATAGGCTCCTGCAAGCCCACACTCCTGGGTAGAAGCTGCTGCTTGAAGCTGCTGTATCCTAAATTAGGTTCTCTTCATTAGCTCTATCCTGGATCTCATTTCCCCTTTATATGACAAAGTAGCTGAAAGGGAGAGCTGTGCAAATGTCCAGTGAGAGTCATTGAGTATTCTCAGTGCTAATCACAGCTCTGCAGTCCCCTCTCATGTATCTAGTGTCAGGTTGTCCTAGACTTCACCTGCAGACCCACAGTGAGTTATTTATGCTTCTTTTCATCGTCAGGCTAAAAGGCAAACTTTAGGCCTTACTCATGTATTTCTCAGGGTTTGTCACAGTGTATGATCTCTGATAGGGACTAAGTAAATGTCTGTTGACTGAATTAATTGTGCTTTGTTCCTTTTTCAGGCCAAGATGGGCTTCAGGGAAGGGGAAGGATTAGGTAAATACAGCCAGGGTCGGAAGGACATTGTGGAGACCTCCAATCAGAAAGGCCGACGTGGTTTGGGTCTGACACTGCAGGGTTTTGATCAGGAGCTGAATGTGGATTGGCGGGATGAGCCGGAGGTAAGCTGGTGAAGGTGCAGGAAGCAGGAAAGCTGTTGGTGTTTTTGAGTGGGTGGCTCTCTGAAACCATATTTTAGCAAATTAGAACCCTGGGGAAGCAGTTTGAGCAGGGTGGTTAGAGGGGTTCAATGTTAGCATCTTACATGGAACCTGTGCTGACTAGATTTATGTCAGCTTGACACAAGCTACATTTATTTTAGAAGAGAGAACCTCAATTGAGAAACTGCCCCCACCAGATTGGGCAAGCCTGTGATACATTTTCTTGATAGATAATTGATGTGGAGGGTCCAGCTCACTGTCGGCAGTACCAGTCCCGGGCTGGTAGTCCTGGGTATTATAAGAATGTACACCTTTACTTCCAGCATCCAGGAGGCAGAAGCAGGAGGACTCTGAGTTTGAGGACAGCTTGGTGCTATTAAGTGCTATTAAGTACAGAGTGAATTCCAAGACAGCTAGGACTACACAGAGAAAAAACAAACAAACAAAAAAGAAAGCAGGCTGAGCAAGCCATAATGAACAAGCCAGTAAGCAGCACCCCTCCAATGACCTCTGCTTTAGCTCCTGCCTCCAGGTTCCTGCCCTGTTTTAGTTCCTGCCCTGACTTCCTTCAGTGGTGGACTGTGATGTGGAAGTGTAGGGAAATAATTCCTTTCTTTTTGGTCATGGTGTTTGATGACAGCACTAGAGAAACCCTGACTAAGACAGAAAGGAGAACACTGAGGCTGTATTCAGAGATAAGACTTTGTTTCTGTTGTTTTCTAGAACTAAGATGATTCTTTGGCTACACAAAGAACTTTTTTTTTAAAGATTTATTTATTTATTTATTTATTTATTTATTTATTTATTTATTTATTTATTATGTATGCAGTGTTCTGCCTGCATGTATTCCCTGCAGGCCAGAAGAGGGCACCAAGTCTCATTACAGATGGTTGTGAGCACATGTGGTTGCTGGGAATTGAATTTAGGACCTTTGGAAGAGCAGGCAAAGCTCTTAACCACTGCACCATCTCTCCAGCCCTACAAAGAACTTTTTGGAATATTCCTGGTGGATTGTTAAACTTCACAGGCTAGGGAGTTCTCTCTCTGCTAGGAGGGTCCAACAGGCGAATGGGCCCCCATTGCTCCTCCAGTGCAGGATGGGTTACGAGCCTCTAACATTCTTCCATCGTCACAGGTTTTGTTATTCAGGTTGTACATGTGTTTGCTTGTGTACACTTCCCCTGTTGTACTTTTTACTTGATTGTATTTGTTGTAAGATAGAGAAACTTCTTTTGTAACAGTTCTTTTTTTTTTAAGATTTATTTATTTATTATGTATACAACATTCTGCCTCGATGTATGCCCACATGCCAGAGGAGGGCGCCAGATCTCAGTACAGATGGTTGTGAGCCACCATGTGGTTGCCGGGAATTGAACTCAGGACCTCTGGAAGAGCAGCCAGTGCTCTTAACCTCTGAGCCATCTCTCCAGCGCCCCTTTTGTAACAGTTCTATAAGAATGCAGGCTGTGAGCTGGCTGTGATAGCACACGCCTTTAATCCCAGCACTCAGGAGGCAGAGGCAGGGGGATCTCTGTGAGTTTAAGGCCAGCATGGTCTACAGAGCAAGTTCTAGTTCATTTGCAAACCAGTTCTCACACACACAACAGGAAAGTGCTATACCTCCAGGCTGAAAAGAGGCTTTTAAAATTTGTTCCCATGCAGTGTTGAAGTTTTATTTATTTTATTCTTCAAACGATTTGAAGTAGGTATAATAAAACTGTCCGAAAATAGTGATAATCTGAGATATTAGCATTACAGAGTTGAGGTTAAGGGAAGCAGCACCATTGTCTGACCATCTGCATAGTGGCAGTAGATAGGCAGGTGTGGCTGTGAGCACTGGGAAACTGCTGTAATTGTTACTGTGCGTATGTGTTTGCGTGGAAATGCTGAGTGCTTTCCTTGTCCTCATTTGTGTGGAAGCAAGAGGATAGAGGCTCTGGTCCTGTCACTGGGGCAGGACTTGAATTCCTTGTTCAATCTGGAGTATGAAAGTTGATTGTAAAAATCTCTCTTAAGGAGATAGGCTATTTTAAAAATCCTTTTTTCAGTGAAGCCATTGCCGTTACCAGTGCCAATAATTTTTCTCAGACAGAAGCTGCCTGGTAAGGAGGGTTGGCTGCACAGCCAGTTGGTAGCCACTTCTTTAAAGTAAACGAGGCTGGGTGGACCACAGCGTGAAAGTGCTCAGAGGCTCCTGGAGCGCACGGGTGTAAAGTTCAAGGTTTTACATCTCAGGCAAATCCATCCCTTGGGTAGTCTTAATGTCCAGGCTTCCATGGGGAGATTAATTCTGCTTTTATTCAACAAATGATTGTCCAGTGAGTAAGTTTTTTGTTGTTGTATACGGCTTATAGTTTACATTTGTGCTTAAAGTCGGGATTTGAATGAGAGAAGAAACCATTACTCACTGCCAGATTCATGCACAAAGGCTTCTGTGATTTTTCTTTTTACTTTGCTATCTTGATGGTGGTTGGCTTGCCCTTGAGACCTTGCATTGTGATCCCATTTTACGCCTCTCAGAGCATGTAACATTACCCTTTAATCACATTGCTTCAGTTTGCAATGGTGAATCCCTGCTTGGGAAGCAGTCTGTTCAGCTGACACTTGGGTTGACCACCTAGATAGGTTTTAGAATCCACATTTTTTTTTTTAGCACAGTGGCACTTAGTCCTGGATTCACTGCACAACTATTCACTGCAGACTTAATATGTCCAGTCCCCACATCAGACCAACCTCAACTGTCAGCTCTAAAACGTATTACTCTTTGAAAGCTCTGTAAGTGTTGCTAGTGTATGATAGGTAAGAACCCTGGTTCAGTCTGTTCAGAAAAGTACTTGAGCTGGCAGGCATACCTTTAATCCTAGCACTTGGGAGGCAGAGGCAAGTGGTTCTCTGTGAGTTCAAGGTCAGCCTGGTCTGCAGAATGAGTTCCAGGACAGGTTCCAAAACTACAGAGAAACCGTGTCTGGGGAGAGGGACATTTGAAAAGTTAAGAGGAAGCAGACGTTAGAGATGAACCTCTGCTCTCCTAGATTCAGTGCTAGGAGAGACTGTTTACTGGTTTCTGGTTTATTTTGCGAACAACGTTGGGGGCGTTAGCATTAGGAGGTGAGGCTAAGTGCTATTAAGTCATACCTCAGAGAATTATATTTATGTGACACTACCTAGGTATTCCTCTGTCCTCATTCTCTCTTTCAATATTCAATGACTTAAGTTTATTTTTCATTCGTGCAAAGTCTAAAGATATGGAAACTATGTGCCAGACTGATTATAGCACTTTTTTTTAAAAGATTTATTTATTATGTATGCAACATTCCTTCCCTGTATGCTTGCATGTCAGAAGAGGGCACCAGATCTCAATACAGATGGTTGTGAGCCACCATGTGGTTGCTGGGAGTTGAACTCATGACCTCTGGAAGAACAGCCAGTGCTCTTAACCTCTGAGCCATCTTTCCAGCCTCTTTCCTCATTCTCTTACTAAATGCATTAGATCAAAGACATGTTTTATTTCATTCTAGTGTTTGAGTGCCTACAATATGTATTCATCAGATAATACTGGAACAAATGAAAGAAACATTGGAGATCCAGAAATTTTCTGAAGTATTCACAGAGAATTGGAGTTGTCTTTCAGAAACTGAACTTCAAAATTCTAGCTTTCATTTCTTATGTCTGACTACCTGCATTTAGCATCATCTATTTAGATCCTTCTTAGCCTGTCTGAGACCCTCTGAATTGTTTTGGGGAAGGACTGGTGAGTTGGGGCAGACTCCTAAAGGCCTGTCTCATCTGACTTCACCCTGTTTTGTTTGTAGCCCAGTGCCTGTGAGCAGGTGTCGTGGTTTCCGGAATGTACCACCGAAATTCCTGACTCTCGGGAAATGAGTGACTGGATGGTTGTGGGAAAGGTAGGATTTCATGGGAATATATCCAGCCTTTTCTTTCCTTTGAACTTAGTGTGTGCTTATTGCAGTTTTAGAAAAATGTGGAAGCCATGTCACAGGAGATGTAGACTAAAACTTGGAACATAGAAAAAGCAGTCATTTCTACCCTCTTTGGGGCTGGCTGCCTTTGGAGTAGCCTGTTATGTGTCAGTGGATTGTCTGGCCAGTGCTGGGCTCCGTTCGGGTAGGTGAAAGGATACCACCGCTGTCTTCAGAGTGACAAGGGCATTGTCACAAAGGTGTTTGTTTACTCTTATTCTGGGACACTGAAAATGAAGTGATTGATTACCACCCCAGTGTGTTCTCTAGAAGTAAGGTGTCTTCAGGAGCTCCACAAAGTCAAAGCTGCCTTTATGACACCGAGGTCTTGTTCTTTTCACTCTGATTTTCCCCATATGTCTGTGGGTTTTTCTGAGGCCAGTATCTGCACAATGCCAAAGCGAGGCAGGAACCACATCCCCTTCTTACTAAGCCACACACTAGAGAAATTTCCAGAAGTGGAAACTACAACTACTTACTAAACTTTGTTATGAAAATAAGGCTATTTTAAATAAAACAATTTAGCATGTTATTCTTTTGAAGTAAGTAAAGAAATACTTAAGAATCTCAGTTTTCACTTCTTTTAATAAACTCAAACAATAACTCTTGGGGGTTTTGGGTTTTGTTGGTTTTTTTTTTTTTTTTTTTTTTTGAGTGTTAGGGATTGAGTTAAAACATGTAGACAAACACTGTTTACTGGATATATACCCTCAGCTCCCTCAGTGACTTTGAGAACTATAGAATTTGACACTAGGCAGCGAGATGGCTCATTGAGTAGAGGCATCTGTATGCAGGCCTGATGGGATCTAACACACGACTGCCTGCAGATAGCCAATTCCTGAGATTGTCTTCAGAACGCTACATGCATGCCATAGCATAGATGGGCCTGTATATACACAATACACACACATACACACCATGGGAAAAGCTGTTTTTGAGGTGGCAACACTTGGCTGGGCTGGACATGACATTCTACAAGGGCTAGCGCTAATTGGACCCTTGTTTTCTGTAAAGTTACCAAGTCAGTGTCCAGTATCAGGCATTTCTGCCCATCTCAGAGTGGAGGCTTCCTGAATGAAGGACAGGTTTGTCATATGGGGGAGTCCTGTCCTTCTGCTCTAGGGGCAGACAGCTTGTGTGTCTCCTTCCTGTGTGCTCTTTCCAGCCTCAGCGTTTGTGCGTGCTGTGACCATATGGTCTTCTACCCAGAGCTCCAGCACACTGCTTCATCTCACAGCCATCTGGAACACTGCCAGAGGGATTTGGAATTGTCTCTCTGTGCTCCTCAGGGATTGATGTTTCTTGGCAGAGACTTAAGCCCCTTCTTGCTCTGAGCACTGAGAACCCTAATCTCCCCACTCTCCCCACTCTCCCAGTAAATAGTCACACTTGGTCAATGTTTATGACTTTGTTCTCCCTGTAGAGAAAGATGGTTATTGAAGACGAAACAGAGTTCTGTGGGGAAGAGCTGCTTCACAGTGTGCTGAAATGTAAGGTAAGGCCGGGCTGGGACAGGTGAGGCCTGTGGGTAAGATGAATGGATGGGGCTTTGCTAGTTGTTGTTGGTGGGAGTGTGCCATTTAGGCTTTTCCTGGAGATGGGAAGTATATGTGATGCATATGTTCAGGATGGTATTTTCTGTTGTGTTGTCTACGTGGTCACCAAGGCACTCACTTAAATCAGTATTTGAACCTCATTTTTACAATATTCTGTGTGACCATGGGCTAGTGGCTTGGGTGCCTCTGAGTTTGCCTTCTGTAAAGTTGTAGAAGGTACTTCTCTGGGTGGTTGTGAGTGTTAATGAAATCAGAGTGTCGCAACACATGGCGGGCACGCTAGCTTCCCTTACACCTTCTGGCCTGACTGCAGACCAGGAAGCACACACCTGGGTTCTCTAAGGAGGATGTCGGCTTGAAAAGAATGATTGCTACTTCACAAAGCTCTTAGTTTTGGCAGACAGGGTTGGGAATATATCCATAAGGTGACTGTGTCTCAGGTGTAATGAGGGGAGAGTTAGAAGGAAGGCAGGATTCTCCCCATCCCCACCCCATACAGTGTGTGTGTGGTGGGGGTAGATATTCTTAGGAGACCCTGGTCTTGATTTGTTTTTGAGCTTATTTGTTTATTTTGTTTTTCGAGACAGGGATTCTCTGTGTATCCCTGGCTGTCCTGGAACTTACTCTGTAGACCTTAAATTCTGAGATCCGCCTGCCTCTGCCTCCCAAGTGCTGGGATTAAAGGTGTGTGTCACCACCACCCAGCTTGTTTTTAAATTTAGAGTCCCAATCAAGGGATCCTGAGTGTCAGAACTTAAATCTCTGGAAGGTTACAGTGATACGAGGAAACATTTGCTGTGAGAAACATTTTCTACTTTCTGTGTAGCAGAGGTGCTTTTAACCCCTTAGCCACAGCGAGGCACCTGATTCATTGGGGGTTTTACCACTTTACTGGCAAGGTAGTTGAGGGTCAGAGTAATTGAGCAACTTGTCAGGGTCATACAACTGGATAGTTCAGAGCTGAGATGCAGCAGGAACCCAGTTCCTCAGAGGACAGTGAGTCTTCAGACCTTGGTCCTGTCCAAGAGGGCCTGATGTGATGTTTGCTGTAGAGTCTCCTTCTCTTTTGGCAGAGTGTGTTTGACATCCTGGATGGGGAGGAGATGAGGCGAGCTCGTACCAGAGCCAATCCCTACGAGATGATCCGAGGAGTCTTCTTCCTTAACAGGTGTGCTGGACACCCTCCCTTCCTCTTGTACCTCTCCACCTTTCTCCTGAGCCTCAGCTTTCTGTACTCCTGGGACTGACCCGTGCTTTCCCATCTTGCTTTGTTACAGGGCAGCGATGAAGATGGCTAACATGGATTTTGTGTTTGATCGTATGTTCACAAATCCCCTGGACTCTCAAGGGGTGAGATTTTGTGGTGCTGAGTGGACTTAAGCTTCAGTAGCTCACAGATTGCCATTTGTTCAGTGCGAGTATGTTTGTGCTCTGTGGCAGTGATGTGTTTTGCTCTGCATTCCCCAGATGGAGTCCTTCAGTGCTTCCTGGTCCCAGGAGTGTCCCAGTATGCAGGCTCTAAAGATCTGTGATTTCAGCAGGGTCATTTTCTCTTTCTGTGTGGGATCATAATTATGAGACTTTGGCCTTTCTCTAGAAACGGTAGAGCAAAATGATTTTCTGCTCTGCTACATCTCATTTCTCTGAACATTGGCCCTCCATAATGATAGAGAAAGCATAAAAGGAAATTTCATTCTAGAATTCCCTTTGGGGTCAAAGCATTTTTACTCACTCCTAGAGGGTTGGTTTTCTTCACAGTGACAGGGCCAGGAGCCAGCTGTCCTCAGACCTGTTCGTACTTCACACACCCTCATTCTACTAGACCCCCACCCCATTACCCACTGGCTAGAGGAACTTATTTCTAAGGTCTTTGATGTTTCAGTTCCACCTGCCTAACTACTTGTTCCATGCTGGTAATGCTGACATGTAGACCCTCCAGCCTTCACTCATCTCTTCTCCCCAGACCCCTCCCCATGTTCCAGGGCCAGCCAGCAGCAAAAAAGGCTCTTGGAATTAGCATCTTGAGAAGATTAGGTTGATACAATGTTGATTTAATTTTCTGAGCTTCCAGTGATTTCCTCTAAAGGCAAAGGCGGTTTCTAGCAGAGGAGCTCTGTTAAACTGAGGGGAAGTCATAGTATCATCTGGGCTGTTGATTGTGTCTGCCCTCAGCAGCTGCTATCTGCTTATTGTCTTTTGCTGTCATGAGAATGAAGTGGGCACCAGAATTGTACCATTCAGATCGAGGGTGGATATTTGTTACATAGGGAAATGCAGTGTGTTTGGAAAGCTTCAGGGAGCTTCTTGACCTGAATTGATTGTTAGTGGCCAGGAAAAATGGCCCTGTCAGAGATGTGTCTTTGCACTCCACGATAAAAAGTAGTTTCTCTCTAGCCCTAGTACGTATTTCTTTTTATCTCCATTTTCCCTGAGGACCTGAGTGAAAGCCAAGCCTAGCAGGCCTGGTGTGTTTTCAGGGACCAGCTGCCCCCAGAGGTGGGAGTGGCTAGAAGCATAGGCATGCTGCAGTCTTAGAGATGTTTGGGTTAGGCCTGTGCCTCAGAAAAAAATGGAAGCTTGGGGTGGTGTGGAGAAGGACAGAAGAGGAATTCTGAGGTTTCATAATTGATCTCTGGTGCTACAGATTATGGGAGAAGGAAAAAAGGGACTAGGGGAAGAAAAAGAAACTGGGAACTAGATTTAGATCCTTGAGGTATTACATCATATGAGGGGGTTTTGTGCCTGAAGATGTTATTTAATTTAGGTAAGGAAAGCTTGTCTGAAAAGTGTGATAGAAGAAAAAGTCAATGTGGATATTTACCTTTTGGCCTTGATAATGGAAATGAGGCGGCATCAACATTGCCCAGTTTGTGTGCAGTAATGAACTTGAGAGAAAAATATCAAAAAACCAGGAGTTTTGACTCCAAGGAAGTTGATCTAGTTGAATATAATGCCATCTTGTATTTGTGATGACTATAGTTTTAGAAAGACCTTTGCCACAGGTTGCATTATTTTTTAATTCTACAGCAGCCTTAATACCTGCATTCATCCCAATTACAGTTGAGCAATTGAGCTTAATAGCTTCAGATGTGTGCTTGTCCTTGACTGCACAGTGAGGAAATCGCAGAGCTAAGAACCAGCTGTTCTTCTAGGAGCAGAATTCCGGACAGGGCTTATAAAGGCCCCTTGTTCTTATTTTGGGACAAGGTCTTGCTATGTAACCTGGACTAGCCTTGAACTCACTCCTGTATCAGCCCCCCCAAGTGCTGGATGGTATATGAGCACTACTGTGCTCCAGCAAGCCACTGATTTTGAAATCGCAAGATGAGATCATAGGTAGGAACCATATGGAGGCCAGATACTCTTGAGTCTTTGAGTTTCCTGCTTCCCTTTGGCTAGAGGGGCTGGAGCTTCAGGCTAAGGCCCCAGTGCTGAGAAACATTGTTTTCTTTTTTGTGCAGTGTTTACAGTGCTTAAACTTAAGACTGCCACATACCCACTGTGTTGACTGCATTATATTGGTAACTTTTATCTAACTCTAAACTTATTCCAAAGTAAAGATAACTGAAGGACAAAATGGGAGAAGCACCCAGGGAGAGAAGATCGAGGCTGTGGTGTAGGAGGGCAGGTCCTTGACGCTGGGAGGTGGGCAGTATTTTTCCTCAGGAGAACGGTCTAATGGTCAGGCTTCTGGACTCTGACCTAGCTTTGTTCCAACTGCTGTGGGCAGGTTGCTTTGTGTCTTGGTGTTTCTGTTGGAATGTTCTGCTTACTAGGACACAAAGGCAGAGTGTGGTGAGGAAACAACCTGGGACATGAAAATGCCACTATGATAGGCACAGAGATGCTTTCACTGGGAGTTTGAGTTGGCCTGGTTGTGAGAAAAGTGTTCAGGATATTTGGGGTGAGGGGGCTCCAGGGGATACTGGTGACTGAGGAAAAAAATACTGGGTGTGGAGGGCCTGGTGGGAGCTCTGGGTCATACTTGCCAATAGGCTGGGTTTTTTGCCTCCTCTTCCCTGAGTTCTCCTTTCTTTTCCTTACTGAGCCATCTGTTATCCCTGTGTCCTTGTCTTCCACTTCTCTTTCAGAAGCCACTGGTGAAGGACCGGGACATTGACCTTCTGTACTTTGCGGATGTCTGCGCAGGCCCAGGTGGCTTCTCAGAGTACGTGCTGTGGAGGAAGAAGTGGCATGCAAAAGGCTTTGGGATGACTCTGAAGGGCCCTAATGACTTCAAACTAGAGGACTTCTACTCAGCCTCCAGTGAGCTCTTCGAGCCGTACTATGGTAGGGACATTGACCAGAGCAGGAACTAGGAGAGTGGCTGCTGTGTGGGGATTTGAGGCCAAAGCTGTTGCTACCTGTGTTCTTTCTAGTCTATTAGCTGGGGTTCACTGTCGCTGGCATGAGGGTCTTGGAGCCCTTTGAAGTGTCTTTTTTTAAAAAATCAAACAAAACACAGGCCTGTATTCCTTTAGGCAAACTCCCATCAAAGCCATATTAATTCCTCCTGCAGGATTGTGGTTTTTGTGTGGTGATGGGGGATAATGAAACTGCCTGATTCCTAGATGAAAAGTAGCAAGGTTATTAACAAACACACATCAGCCCCTGTGGGTCGTGTGAACTACATTTGCTAGCAGACAGCTCAGTAGCTGTAGCAGTCTCCCTGCCCTGACAAGTAGACTAGGGTCTGTCAGCAGATCTAAACTCTTTACTGACAGTCCTTACTGGAGGTTGATGTTGAGTGTTTTTGTCTTGATTTTGTTTTCTGTTTTTGTTTGTGTTGTTGTTGTTGTTTGTTTTGGAAACAGGGTCTTCCTATATAGCCCTGGCTGGCCTGGAACTATGTAGATCAGGCTAGCGTCAACTCATAGAAATCTGCATGCTTCAGCTTCCCAAGTGCTAGGATTAAAGGTGTTTAACCACCATGCTCAGCTTGGACTTGTTGATGTTTAGAGAAGGGGTCTTACTTTGTGTTCCAGGCCAACCTAAAACTTCTGTGTATCCCAGATTAGCTTTAAATTTATGGGTCATCCTGCTTCAGCCTCCTGAATACCTGTAGGCATGAGCCTTTATGCCTGGCTAATACTGTTTTTTTAGCATAAATAAGGTCCTCTGCTTCAATTGATGTCTCTTGGCTGGTCAGTTCCCTTTTAACCCTGGCTTTTGAGAGCAGGGCTTCATTCTTGCCAGTCTGTGTCCATAGGCAGGATGGGTCCTGGGTCTTGGAGCTTACTTGGTATCTGTGCTCACTCTCTCTGAGGGCTCCTGGCTCAGCTCCCAGCAGCAGGCAGACTCACCAGGGTTCCTGTGTCCTGTTAGGTGAGGGCGGGGTTCTCTGAGAGCTCCAGACAGCAGGCAAACTGACAGGGTTCTTGTGTCCCATCAGGTGAGGGCGGGGTCGATGGGGATGGAGATATTACCCGTCCGGAAAACATCAATGCATTTCGGAATTTTGTCCTGGACAACACAGATCGCAAGGGTGTCCACTTTCTCATGGCAGATGGGGTAGGTGACTGTCCCTGTAAAGATGCTTTAAAGCTGTGTTGTGAATTTAGAGGGTTGTTTCTTGTTTGCTGTTCAGGGGTCGTGGTCTTGGGCATACTAAGTAAGTGTGGTGCTTCTGAGCCACCCCCCCCCCTTGAGAAATACTTTGGTTTTGTTCTTTAGCTGCCACCGTAAATGGTAACTCACTGTTCATATAGTAGAGATGCACATTTTTACTTATTTTATACATTTCCCTACAATTTTTGTAGAGATTATACTATCATAGACACGTTTGCTTGAACTTACTTTGCTGACGAAAAGGCCTTAGTTGCTAAGGAGCCTATGAGTCATGGACTCCAGTTGAAGTCAACGAGGCAAAAACTGAATGGGAGGCACACTGCCATTACTTGTCATCGTGGTGGTTGTTGTTGAGGTTGTCTACAGGTGGTCTCCTCTGAGCCTCTCATGCACTGACAGGTACTTAAACAGTAGCAACATCAGCACAGACTCCTTGGAGGCCCTTGACTGGCTGAAGTTAATTTTCAAGGGCCCACCTAAGCAGCGCAGAGAGAACCGGCCACCACTGTTCAGCAGAGGCTCTCACCCAGTATCTCATGCCACAGGTGACTCCTGATGTGAGCCATATGCTACAGGATCACATAGCTGGGGTTCAGAAGAGCCTTGTGAATTGTGTGTGGAAGGAAGGGAGAATGTCAGAGGGGCCTGAGGATGCCCTGGCTCCCTGAAGCCCAGTACACAGTAAGACAGCAGATGAAGAGAGTTGAGGCTGGCTAAGAGGAAGGGGCTGCTCCTATTGCGCAGATGTGTAGAGTTTGCCAGTTCTGCCTTTTCTTCCTTTCATGTAGTGGACAGCAAGCAGAGCTGTAAAGCTCACAGATTTTCTGCTTTGGTAGCAGGAGGGCTGGCCTGGCCTTTTGATTTATATCTATTACTTACTAATTTTAAATTTTTGTTGGATATGGTAATGTGTTACACAAAGATTTTTTTCATACAGTATATATTGTACATTGAACACTCCCCCCCCCATCTGTCTGTTTCCCTCTGTTATTTTTCAGTTTTCTTTTTTAGTCAGTATCTCAGATAGCTGAAGCTGGCCTCGACTTCTGATCCGCCTGCCTCTATCTCCCAAGTGCTGGAATTATAGGCATGTGCCACCATCCCTGACTTTGTTACAGAGCTAATTAAGAATTCAAAAACAAATATGCATTTTGAGAATCATCTTTAAGTCTGGGAGACAATGGCAAACATTACTTACTTTTATAGGCCTGCATCAGTGAGATCTGGCCTATGGAGGCAGCTTACTAGAAGCTAGTGCTCTCGCTGGCTCTCCTGTATAATTATAGCATGCAATGCAGTTTGTCCTGAGTGTACGGTTTAGAAGTGTTTGTCTAGTCACTCTCTGAATTGAAACTACCCATTAAAGCAGTCCTTCGCCCCCTCTCACCCCGCCCCATTGCCTGCCTCCTTTATGTGAGTGTAAGCATGGTTTGTGACTGGCCCTTCCCTGCTGATGGGAGATACTCTAGGAATCACAGCATTCTTGGAGCAAACCTTGGCCTGTGAGTGTGCCAGCTGGAGGGAACAGGCTCCACAGCTAAGGACAGAGTAGTGGGTATTGTAAGTAAATCCTTACTTTGTAATTCTCTTTGTCAGACCAGGGGCTTTCGGAGGTCAGTGTAGTGGCACAGCCCCATCAGAATATTCTCCTGACATTTACTCTCTGTCTTCTTAGGACTTAAATATTTGTTTTCTATCTCGTGGTTGACCAGCGATAAACCAGTACTTTGCGTCTCTTCTGCCTTACTTATCTCTGGGTTCCCATGTGAATTTCAAGGTTTTTTGGACCATTTCTTTGGAAAAGCAGACTTGGTCCTGTGGTTTAGGAGTGATAAACTGGGAAGGCAGCTCAAGTTCAGCAGTTAGGCCAGGGTCCTTTGTCTGTAACTGACCACATTACTTAGATAAAGAAATTGATATGCTGATCAGTCAAGATTGTGGCTGTCTGATGCCACCACGAGCTCCTGATGAGATGAGGTAGGGATGTGATTCTCAGTCCTTCCCATTTCTCTCTCCATCCATGTGCTCTCCTTCCAGGGTTTCTCTGTGGAGGGGCAGGAGAACCTGCAGGAGATCCTCAGCAAGCAGCTGCTGCTGTGTCAGTTCCTCATGGCGCTGTCTGTTGTCCGGACAGGTGACACCTCCTCAGTTCTCCCTCATTAAGGACTTACTGGGGCCCTTTTGACAAGAGCATGTATGGGAGTTGGTTAAGAAATTTTTTAAAAATGGACAAAGAAAAAGTAAAGAGAAAGAAACCCTTGTATTGGGTGGCGGGTGGCTGGTGGCTGGGTGAAGCATACAGGGAAGAAAAGGCAAGAGTCTCCAAAGTGCTCCCTACAGCTGATTATCTCATAAATTGCCTTGGATTTCTAATGGACCAGTCCCAGTCATCTTTATTGGCTAAGGTGACCCCCCTCCCGTCCTGGAATAGCCACTGATTGCCTGGGCATTTTCTTCTCACTCCAGGGGGGCACTTCATCTGCAAAACCTTTGACCTCTTCACACCCTTCAGTGTGGGGCTCATCTACCTGCTATACTGCTGCTTTGAACGTGTGTGTCTCTTCAAGCCCATCACCAGCCGGCCTGCCAACTCAGAACGGTAAGGTCTTCCTCTCTGTTAGCCAGCTAGTTGGTCAGAAGTCAGCAGTAAACCCTGTGCTTCTGTCTAGCATAGACTTTCAAACTGTTAGAAACCTTGACTTAGGAGATGTGATTCTCCAATTGGAGCCAGGGTCCTTGGTTTGAGTGGTCATCTTGAGGTTGCTCAGACTGCCACTTCTACAGCTATGTTTACAATACTTCTGTCTGGAATTCTCAGCTTGGCCCAGGAAGAGTGTGACCACTAATAGAGACATTCAGAAGGGATATAAGCTAGGAACAGGCAAGGGGGCGGCCATACAGAGGCACCACAAGTGCCCATATGTAAGGTAAGAGAAAACAAGCCAATCAGAATTGTCAGGTAGCTGTTATAGTACAGATTTCTTTTTGTTTTTGTTTTTGGAGACAGGGTTTCTCTGTAGCTTTGGAGGCTATCCTAGAACTAGCTCTTATAGACCAGGCTAACCTCAAACTTACAGAGATCCTCCTGCCTCTGCCTTCTGAGTGCTGGGATTAAAGGCCAACAGTGGAGATTTTGTGGAGAGTTTGATTCCTTACATTAAAAGCCTTCCCAAGTTACATCTTTTGGTGCAGGGCAGTTGGGAACACCCCCCATAGAGATAGAAACAGTTTCATGTATAAGAGAAGGATTTTTATATATTTTATTTCAACACACAGTTTTATAGTATAGCCCTGGCTAGCCCAGAAATTACTACATAGACCAGGCTGGCCTTGAACTCGAGATCTGACTGCCTATGCCTCCCAAGTAGGACTAAAGGTGAATGCCACCAATTCCTATTAAAGAGAAGGACTTGAGGTGCATTTTTAAAAGTATGGAATGTGTTGCCCATTGAGCTCGGGCTTACGGCTGAACAAAAGCTGTTTAGATTTGTGACTCTACTGGGTTGGAGTGGAGGAATGTGCGGGAGAAGGCTCTGAGCTCCTTGGAGTGACAGGATGTCTCCTGCAGGTACGTGGTGTGCAAAGGTCTGAAGGTGGGCATAGACGATGTGCGGGAGTACCTCTTCTCTGTGAATATTAAACTCAACCAGCTGCGAAACACTGAGTCTGATGTCAACCTGGTAGTTCCCTTGATGGTGATCAAAGGAGACCATGAATTCAATGACTACATGATACGGTCTAATGAGAGGTAAGCCTGCTGGAACTGTTGGGGCAGTAAGGAAGCCTAGAGTCATGTTTAATTGCTCTGCTGGTTCCAGGACATTCTAAGACTTTGGGCTACTTTTTGGTTACTGTTACTCAGGACATTAGCATGTCCAGTCCCACGCCTGGCAGGTAAGTCCCTGGCTCTGGTGGTGAGAAGAAAGCCTATGGCCTGTAGACAGTCACTATAGTCTGGAAAAGTTTGTGTTTGCTGTCTTGTGAAGACCCTTGACTGGAGGCAGAGATGAATGGGACGCAAGTGAAGAGCATGTTTGGTAAGAGCCCAGACCTTGTCAGTTCAGGGTTCTTCAGGTGGGAGACGGAAAGCTATTCCCCCTTTTTAACTGCCTCCCCTCAAACTGGAGTTACAAGCAGTTATGAGCTACTCCACATGGGTACTGGGAATTGAACCTGTTTCCTCTGTAAGAGCACTTTGCTTCTTCCACACCCCCCCCGCCCCCACCAAAGACAGGGTTTCTCTGTGTAGACCTGGCCTGGCTGTCCTAGAATTTACTCTGTAGACCAGGCTGGCCTCTAACTCAGAGATCGGCCTGCCTCCGCCTCCCCAGTGCTATGATGTACTCCATTACACCCAGCCACTGCACCACGCATTCTTAATTCTGAGCCATCTCAGAGCTCTGGTTACCTCTCCTTTTCAGACATTTTTTTTTTTAATTGAGCTCTAAATTTTTCTCTGCTCCCTTCCCTGCCTCTCCCCACACCCCTTCAACCCTCCCCCCAGGTCCCCATGCTCCCAATTTATTCAGGAGATCTTGTCTTTTTCTACTTTCCATGTAGATTAGATCTATGTAAGTCTTTCTTAGTGTTCTCGTTGCTGTCTAAATTCTCTGGGACTGTGGTTTACAGGCCGGTTTTCTTTGCTTTATGTTTAAAAACCACCTATGAGTGAGTACATGTGATAATTGTCTTTGTGTTCAGACATTTTTAAGCATTAGTTTAATATTGAATTAATAAGCTATCTGTGTATTTTGGACATAAATCCCTTACTAGGCTTGGATATGGAATACTGTCTCCTGCCCTGTGTTTTTTTCACTGTATTATGTCCTTTGCACAAAAGTTTTTAACATCAGTATGACCTGGTTGTTGAGGACTGGCCTCAACAAAAATACTTCTTACCAGGGTAGAGGCATGGAAATTTTAGAAATATAAGTAAAGAATATGAAGACACATAAAAAATAACAGGATGGTTCGAGGCCAGCCTGGTCTATAAGAGCTAGTTCCAGGACAGGCTCCAAAGCTACAGAGAAACCCTTTCTCAAAAAACCAAAAAAAAAAAAAGGATGACATAAACCACAGAAAGTGTTGGGAGGGCATTTCAGTGACTGAAATCCCCCCCCCACACACACTTATTTTTTTCTACAGCTTTTATACCCAACATAAATGGGGGGAAGGAGAGAAGGTAACAAAAAATGATACAAAGGAAACTCACAGTCAATTGCTTTATCACTCTGAGACATCAAATCATTAGCATTCTGTTTTCTAGGTCACTAAAGTGTTCTAGATCAGGTATGCTGAAGACCACTCTTCCCCAGGTGACCTCATAGTTACAAAAGAAGGAGCAGAAGCTTGTTTGCATATCCTGACCACTTGTCAGGATGGCATGGCCTATCTTAATTTCAGGAGAACCAAGCAATCACATCCTGAGTTGGGATGTGCAAGGTGGAACTGGGCCTGCAGTTCTTGACCTCCACACTGACTTACTCATTTCTTCTATTATTACTCTCTGTTGTGGGGCTTCTCCCTGTTATTTGTAAGATTTGCAAGTTTAGCCTCTGTGTTGAGGCATTTTATTTTACATTATTTTTGGATATGGTATTAACGGTCTCACTTCATTTTTTTCTAGATTTTTTCCAGACTGTCCTTTCTCTATTAAATGGTCTGGGCACACTTTCCAAAATCTTTTGCTATTTCATTAGCAATGCTAATAAGTAGTAGTAAATGAGCATTTACTTCTAGGGTTTCTGTCTTGTTCTAGTGACATGTCATCTGTGAAGTGAGGTAATTTTATTTCCTTTTCATGTTTGACATCTCAAATTTTAAAATTTTGAAGATGAAATCCATTTAGGCCTTTTCTTGTGAATGATTTGTTTTCTTTCCAGGAAGTCTTAGTTTGCATGTTTGGCTGGTTGGAACTTGCTATCCTCCTGCCTCAGTGATCCTCTGAGTTTTAGGATCAGTGTTCTTGTCACACTTCTGCATCCTTCCTGGAGAGCCCAGGTTCCTGTCTGCAGTCACTCCACTTCAGTCATTCTGTAGACCTGAGACAATCCCTTCAGCTTTTGTCTATTTAAAAATGCATTTCTGGGCTGGAGAGATGGCTCAGAGGTTAAGATCACTGATTACTCTTCCAAAGGTCCTGAGTTCAATTCCCAGCAACCACATGGTGGCTCACAACCATCTCAACGAGGTCTGATGCCCTCTTCTGGCCGGCAGGTGTACATGCAGGCAGAACACTGTACACATAATAAATAATAAAGAAAACATTTAAAATAAATAAAAATTGAATTTCTTAGTTGGGCATGGTGGTGCATACCTTTAATCCCACCATTCATTTGGCAGAGGCAAGGGATCACTGATTTCCAGGACAGGCCGAGCTACATAGTGAGGCTCTGTTTCAATAGAACAACCTATAACATAAACACCCAGAAAAAAAAGCATGCTTTTTTTTTTTTTTGAGAACATTTTAACAGGGAATGAAAATTTTTTTCTTTTACTACTTTAAAGATATTCTACATTTCTCACATCCCTTTCCTCTGATGGGAAGCTATTAAAAAAATATTTTCTTTCCAACTCTGTGTCTGTGTATGTGACTGATGTTTGCCTGCAGAGGCCAGAGGCATTGGATCTCCTGAGGCTGAAGTTCCAGGTGGTCGAGAGCCGTCTGAGGTGGGAGCTTCTAACCACTGAGCCGCCTCCAGCCCCGCTATTAGCTTTGTCATTATTGTCACATGCCTTTTCCTCTGGTTTTCAAGAGCCCAGGGGCTGACGTCAGGTGTCTACCTAGAGCTCACCAGCTCACCTAGTCTAGCTAGCCAGTTTGCTCCAAGGACCCTGTCTCTGCTTCCCCCATTGCTGGGACTACAGGTGAGCTGCCAGCCCTTGCCCAGCATTTATTCAGGTACTGGGCATCTGAACTCCACTGAGTCACCTCCCCAGCCCCTTTCAAAAACTTTGAAAGTTTTTGTTTGTTTCCTCTGGAAGTACAGCCGGTGAGTGAGTGCTCTTAACCTTTGAGTCATCTCTCCAGCCCCAATAGTTTGGGTTTTTTTTTGTTTGTTTTTTATTTTTTCGAGACAGGGTTTCTCTGTAGCTTTAGAGCCTGTCCTGAACTAGCTCTTGTAGACCAGGCTGGCCTCAAACTCAGAGATCCACCTGCCTCTGCCTCCCGAGTGCTGGGATTAAAGGCGTGCACCGCCACCACCACCCAGCTAGTTGTTTTTTTTTTTTTTTTTTTTTTTTTTTTTTTAATTTTATTAAGTGCCAGACACTGTGTGTACAAGGCTAAGGGACAGACAGTTGTTACTGTAGCAGGTTTGTCAGTGCTGTCTGCAGTTGAACTGGGTATGGACTTTGCTGTTGCTTAGAGTCAGTTCACCACTGTGTTTGAATTCTTTATGGCTGGGATGAAAACCTTTTCAGCACACTTGTGATGAGGGCTTGGCTCTGCTCTGCTGTCTTTGGGCCCCATGTAACTCACCAGTACCTTCCTCACATACAGACGGCTGCTGCTCCGACCACACTTCTATGCTGATAATGTGTCTCTTTTCTCTTAGCCACTGCAGCCTGCAGATCAAAGCTCTGGCCAAAATCCATGCCTTTGTACAAGACACGTGAGTGCCACCCATCCTCACCAGCCTCAGAGCGGCCCTTGCTTTGTTTTTTCCACCAACCCTATCTCTTTAGCAGTGTTAAAGCTACTCTTCAGGTTCATTTTGCCTTGTGGGATATCAGCATAGTGATGTCTTTGAGAGCAGAAGAGAAATCACATTGTGCTTGGTGGTGGAGGGAAGGGGTGTATAGGGAATGACAGCATCCAGGTGGTGGGAGGGGAAGTGATTTCAGTCCATAAATTCTGAACTGTCTTTGGAGGCCAGCCCGCATGTGTACTCAGATGTTCACTGTTGCAGTGTACCCCTAAGCAGCTGAGAAGGTCATATAGGGCTCCTTAGAGGTCTTAATCTTGTTCCGGTTTTGTTTCCCTAGCACCCTGAGTGAGCCTAGGCAGGCAGAGATCCGGAAAGAATGCCTCCGACTGTGGGAGGTAAGCAGCCCATTGTTACCCCAGGCCAGGAAGCTGTCGATGAAAACAGGATTGTCACCTTAACCTCCCCCCCCCACCTGAAAGGGAGCCCAGCTACTTGGCATATTACAAGTTACCTTCTTGACCCTCTGACAGCTTGGCCTGCAGCTGGGTCAAAAGAACACAGAGGTTTGGGGCAGCCTGCATTTTGCCCTGATGGCCCCATCTATATCTAACAGGTGTAGAGAAAAGGACTTTGGGTCTTGATAAGGAATGAACTTTGTACTTCCAGCTCCCTTGCCAGGCCTCTTTGCTTGTATGCCATTTATTCTTCAGCCTGAACCCATCTCCTCATACAGCATGTCAACAGGGCACTTAGAAACCAAAGCCAGGGCTGGAGATGGCCCAGAGATAAGAGCACTAGCTGCTCTCCCAGAGGACCCAAGTTAGATTTGCAATACCCACATGGTAGCTCACAACTGTCTTTAACTCCAGTTCAGGAGATCTGATGTCATCTTTTGGTCTCTGCAGGCACACATGTGGTAGACAGACATACAGGCAACACACCCACACACATTAAAAAAAATTATAAGCTCTTTGATCTCTCTCTCTTTTTAGATCCCAGACCGGGCTCGAGTTGCTCCTTCTTCTTCAGACCCAAAATTCAAGTTTTTTGAGCTAATCAAGGTAAATCTGACTTCTGTGGCATCATATTAGGGGCCTTTTTCTAGGGGTAGAAGGTGTCACTGAGGCAGCCCTGGCTTTCATTTAAGGATTGAGAAGGCATCAACCTGGGAACTAAAGGAGTGGACTAAGGTCTCCACTTAGAACCTTGCTATATATTATATAGGGTTTCCCAAGAACACTTCTGGCCAGTTTTGCTTTTTTTTTGTTGTTGTTGGTTTTTTAAGACAGGGTTTCTCTGTAGCTTTGGAGCCTGTCCTGGAACTAGCTCTTGTAGACCAGGCTGGCCTCAAACTCAGAGATCCACCTGTCTCTGCCTCCCAAGTGCTAGGATTAAAGGTGTGTGCCACCACCGCCCAGCTGAGTCTTGTCTTAAGATGGGTTTGGGCCAGCATTCTGCCACCCATAGGGTATGCTGGCCAAAAGGTTCTGAAAATTCAGAATCATAAGGGTTTGTTTGCATGGAAGAAATGGAATGATGGATGATCTTACGCAGGGGAACTGCAGAGGATCCACAGTGAGTTTGGTCCAGCTTCTCCATCCTGTTTTTAGTGAGCTAGTCTTAAGAATTCTGCCATCGACCTCCAGCTTTTCCCAGGGCATCATTTCAGTTGTGGTCATTGTGCTGGTTTTGTGAGGGTCACAGACTAAAGAATGAGGTTCAAGTTGTTTACATTTTTCTGAATGGCATAGAGAGATCATTTCTCTGCTCTCAGGCCAACTGTTGGGGAATCCTTGCTTTCGGTATCACTGGATGCATGGCTGCTCTATTCTGGTGATATTCCCCATAGCTCTGGTAAATCTATCCGTACTTGGGACTTGTTTTTTCCCTTTCCTAGTTTCTCCTAGGAAAACTGTAGGCAGATGGAAATAGATCCTATTTAATGATTTGTTAGGTGGAGGGCAGGGTGCAGGGAAGCCTGCTCCTGAGAGCAGATGCTTCCTGTCCCCTCATATCTGTCAGCCTGCCCCAGCATAGCAGTTTTTTCTCTGATCTGTGCCACAGGACACTGACATCAACATCTTCAGCTACAAGCCCACACTGCTCACTGCCAAAACCCTAGAGAAGATCCGTCCTGTGCTGGACTATCGCTGTATGGTGTCTGGCAGCGAGCAGAAATTTCTCCTGGGCCTGGGGGTAAGTCAGCTTCTGGCCTCCCATTGGCGTGGGGTGGTGGCAGTGTCCTCTGTCAGATGTGGACAGCTTCTGGCCACATTCTTGTGTATTCATTCTGTTGGCATCACAGAGGTCTTCTGTCGCTTTTCTTGAAATGCAGAGCCAGTAGCTCATCAGGCTGATCCTGGGTGGCCAACTGTCTCCAATCATACCCCCTGCCATTTCCTGTCTGGAAGACACCCTCTCCCTCCTCAAGGCCGTGGCAGCTAACAGAGGGAGGGCCTATGAACTTTTTATCTTGCATCCTCCCATGCAGTTGACTCTTCTCCAGTCACTTCTTTTGTGTCCTTTGTGTTCTTCTCCTTTTGCCTCCTCCTCTTTCTGTAATACCAACCTCCACGTATGCATCTCAAGGACCTCCACATGCACATCACACTGGATAAAGTCTTTTGTAGTTTCCTTCCAGCAAGATGGAGCCCATCTCTACTCTCCTGTGGAGGCTGAGGAGGAAGTGTCACAAACTCCATCCCTCCTAGACATTTTTTACGTCACTGGCCAGCCCTTGTCTCCTTGAGTGCCAAGTTAATGCTCTTTTGAGACTAGAACCTCCCATTTCTTAAGTCTGCATGCCTACTCTCTCCCTGCCTACAGAAGTCCCAGATCTACACGTGGGATGGCCGCCAGTCAGACCGATGGGTGAAGCTGGACCTGAAGACAGAGCTGCCCCGGGATACACTGCTCTGTGTGGAAATTGTGCATGAGCTGAAAGGGGAGGTCAGAAGGGTTTTTGTTCATAGATGGCCCTAATGCAGGGGAGTTGGGGGACTGTGGAGCCTGGCCTTTCACCTCAGTGTGGTTTCATGGTGTCATGAAATAATTTCCTCTAAAACAGTTGCCATGTACTATGGGAGATACTGGGAAGGGACAGACAGAAAGTCTTTATCCACAGTTCTGACATCCTGCCAGGTGTTGTTAGTAGCCAATTTAGTTTATAACTAGCAATCCCTTAGGAAGGAAGAGACCTGGCATATTCTGTGAGCTCTGCATTATTTCAGTATAGGGATGATGAACAGGCAACACAGTGGAAAGCCAGCTGACTAGAGTAACCATGGCCACAGCCTTACTAGGGCATGCCACAGTGGGCCAGAGGCTAGTACCTGCACAGTGGAGAGCATGCTTGTCCTTGTAGGGGAAGGCCCAACGGAAGATCAGTGCAATCCACATCCTCGATGTCCTGGTGCTGAATGGCAGCGACGTCAGAGAGCAGCACTTCAACCAGCGGTGTGCCTGGGCCCTGAGGGAGGGAGGAAGGGAGGGACGGACTTCCCATGTCCACCAAAGGCAGGAGGAAAGATGGGTCTACATTACACTTTGCTGAGGTGTGGGCTTTGGTTGCCCAATTCCAGCACATTTTATGCTAGTTGCTCAGATCAGTCATTTTTTGTGTAAAGACTGAATTAAGGTGGCTTTGTTTGAAGAGGGAGGGTTTCTTGTAAAAATCGTGGCCAGAACATGGGCAGTCTCAATTTTGTGCATCTGAGCTAGGGTGAAAGAGCAGACGTGCACAGTAATGGTTCTCAATGTCCTAACAGAGATGACTGAACACAGCAAAAGACACACTTTAGGAAAAGCAGCTCACAGGGGTCAGAATCCAGGGGACATGAATGCTGCCACTTGGAAGTTTTATATAGGTCCAGGCTCCCATTGATGCTGTGAAAATGCCTTGGGGCACGGGTGCTGCTGAGGTTCCCTGGCTTTCCTCTAAGGATTCTGTTTGGATTGTAGAATTCAGCTTGCTGAGAAATTTGTGAAAGCGGTCTCCAAGCCCAGTCGGCCTGACATGAATCCTATCAGGTGAGCATGCCCCCCCCTCCTCCCAGACCCCTCGGGTGGCTTTGTTGCTTATTTCTCCAATCCTCAGTGGGATGGGAGGGTTGTAGAAGGGGCTGGGACTAAACTGCCCTGTCAGTAGTTTGGGGATGCAGCTCCTTGTCCTGCCTGGCAGGATGGGTTAAGGTTTCCTAATTTGAGATGCACATGTGCCCTTTCGTGCTTGAGTATCCTTTACTGACTGCATGGCTCTGGGTAAGGAAATAAGTGAGGGAATGGGGATTCGATTATGAAAGGATGGTTAGGGGAGTGAAACTCAGTGCTTGAGGAGAGAGTGGAGCTTGTCAGCCGTAGGTAGGATAAAGTACCAGGCTCAGGGCAAGAGGAGTGAGGGGATAGAGAGTAGACTACCTTGTCCAGGTCAGAGGTCACTGAAGGGTGAGGTGCTTAGTGATACATTAGCAGTCATTGGAAATGTTCATCTAAGTAAACTTAGAAATAACTCCAGCACCGAGGATGCAAGACAGCTTCAGCATGAGTTCTGCTTGTGCTAATAGGACATCCTGCCTGCTAGTTAAAACAGGCAGCTTATCCAGGTGCAGTTCCCAAGGCAGGCTTGGGTTCCCTCCCTATATGTGGAGGGCTGGGCCTCAAACTAGAGCCTACACCCTCAAAATAACAGAAGTACCAAGACTACTTAGAATAACTCAGCTATAGGAAGACCTAAAGTCTATGTAGACAGACCCAGGCAAAAGCCTGGCCTTTGGATTTCTGACCTGTAGTGTCAGTGAAGGTTACTTGAGGAGAAGGGTAGTGTTAAAAAAATTTGCCTGCCATATCTTCCTTTGCCCTCTGTCTTCAGGACTCAATGCTGAATCCCAGCTGCTGGTACAGGCCCAAGGGGCTATGTGGCAGCTCGGAAGCCTAGGCAATCAGTAGGTAGCAGTGCCGCAGGCCCAGCAACCTCATTTTTGGGCTGCTGGTCTCAGAGAACCTGAGGATAAGGGCAGGTTTAGGGCCTCTGTCATGCTCTTCACAAACATCCCAGGAAACTGTCCTCACCTGCTCTACTCAACAGGGTGAAGGAGGTATATAGGCTGGAAGAGATGGAGAAGATTTTTGTCAGGTGAGTAACTCACCCAGTGTGGTTTAGATTGGTGGTGGTGGTGCATAGCTGAGTGGAGGAGATTGATTCTATTTTCAGGGTGACTTAGAGAGCTGGGTCCTGGCACTGCCTCACTCCCAACTTTCCCTGCCTTGCTGCAGTTGAGTCCCAGCTGTGAGCTAGTTCACCTGTCAGGAGGGGTACAGGGTGCTTTATGTCAGGCAGCAATACAGGCTCATTGATGCTGGAATAGGTTAGGACTATCCTTTCAAGAGGCAGAGAAGCAAGCTGTTTCAAACACTAAACCCTAGCTCACAGTGCTGAGAGTGAGCAGAGGACATAGATATATCTTACATACTTTCAGTGTGCCTTGCTCACCAGATGACTTCACTGTGAGCGAGCTCTGTGGTCATCTGAAGACCCAGTAGCACCCCTGGTTTCTGATTCCCCTTGTTGGTGCCACTGTGAGTGCAGAGCTGTGCCCTAAACTCAGAACTGCTGTGAACTCTGCCCTAGGTGGCTTGGAGCAGTATACATAAAGATCTGTGCTTTGGTTTCTTCTGCCAAACCAGGATAGGATACTGGAACTGGTGTTATTGTGAATTACCTAGAGACTAATGTTAGAATGCCCTACTCTGTTCACCATGCATGTGCTTCCTGAATGTCCACCTATTTGGGGAAACCAGGTTAGAAATGAAGCTTATCAAGGGTTCCGGTGGCACGCCAAAGCTCAGCTACACAGGACGGGACGACCGGCACTTTGTACCCACAGGCCTCTACATTGTCAGGACCATGAACGGTAGGTTCCCCTTCTCTAGCAAGGGTGACTGGCCCAGACTTCCTTGTTGAGGTGGACAGTTGGCAACTTCTGAGGTACCTCTTGGGAACACTAAGGCCTGTTCTGGTCTTTGGGTGGGGACTGGGAAAGAAGAAATTATAGATGCCCACTTGGTGTTCTCAGCAGGTAAGCACGGTATTTCCGCAGGCCTTAGAGAATAACCTGCCATCCTCCTGAGCCATTTGGGCTTGGCCATGGAGGCTGGAAGGGACAAGCAGGAGAATAGAAGACATCCTTATTGGTCAGACTCATCCCCATGGGTACTGTTCTGAGTGCCTGCCCTCTTCTCCCTCAGAGCCATGGACTATGGCATTCAGTAAGAGCTTCAAGAGGAAGTTCTTCTACAACAAGAAAACCCAGAGGTCTACCTTTCACCTCCCTGCAGATTCCATTGCTCCATTTCAGTAAGTAGTCTTCACTGACTTGAAACCCATCACTGCCATGCAGAAGCCGCCCCAAGTATAGGCCAGAGTTCACTGGCTAGGTGGCTGGGACCTGCAAGAGGGTTTGAGGAACATGTTGCAGGCTCCCCAGCCTTGCCCTTTATGACTCAAGGTCCCAGGTGTTTCTCCTCAGGACATAAGCTTTGGCTGTGGCCCGTGGGGCCTAAAATTAGCTACCAACACTTGTTTTGTAGCCAGCTAATACTGGTCTCTTAGTGAAGCAGGTGAGCTAGAACACCAGTAGAGTCCAGTTGGATGCAGGGTATAGCAGTAGAAGTTAGTTCTTGGAGGCATGGAAGGTGTTGGGGTCTCCTGGGTGGGTACCTTTTGGATGCCAGAGCCTCATTTAAAAGCGTCCATTCTTGAAGTCACAGTTGCCAGGGTGGTTTAGTCTGTTGGTCCTGTGCCACCAAGGTACAGCACTCTGACTGCCCCCTCCCCTTCCCAGTACCTGCTACTACAGCCGGCTCTTCTGGGAGTGGGGAGATGGCTTCCATATGCGTGACTCCCAGAAGCCCCAGGATCCAGACAAGCTGTCCAAGGAGGACGTCCTTTCTTTTATCCAGAGTCACAATCCTGGAGGATCTTAGGATCGCCACCTGATGAATGTGCTGTCATTCCCAAGGCAAGGCCCTGTGTCTGGCTCCTGCCTTGTGGAAAGGAACTGGGAATGTTCTCCCTGGTCATGAGGGAGATGGGCTCATCTCCATTCCCATAGCTCAGTCAGGGTCTTTAGAGGACACATGCTTGTGGAACTCTGCTGCCTGAGAACCAACACCACTAGGAGTCAGCCTGAGAACAGCGGCTTGGGGCAGGTTGTGCTTAGGACTTGCCAGAGTGGCAGGCCATTCCCTCTGGAATTTGTAGACTCTGTTTTCTGAGTTCCAATTTACACCCCTACCCCCAAGGCAGTCAGGCCTTGTTTTTCCCAACTTTTTACCAGGCCAGCCAAGCAAGGAGGCCCTCCAGCATGTGCTGGCCAGGAGCAGCTGTTGTATAAATCAGAGTTTTATTTCTTGTGGTCTTTTTTCCCACTCCCATCCTGGCAGGCCGGGAAGGCATGAGGGCCCAGCATTCTTGACACACCAGAGCCTTGGGTGTGACTGTGACTGCTGTAGGTGTTTTAAACACTGGGCAGCTTCGAAGACTTGCCCTTGTTGCCCCACTCCAGGGTAGGCGTAGCACCAGCCCTCAGGCAGTTCAGGCCACCTGAAGCTCTCAACAGAGCTTTGAGCTAGTGGTAGCTCTTATGCCCCCTCCTCTCTGTTAGGAAGCACACACAATGTGGTCACTCCATTTCTTCTCTTTAAGGAGGAAGGGCTGCAGGTTTGGGTTGGGGAGGGCACCTGTGGTTGTTTTTAATAGGAAGTACCTCTCAAGAGATGTCCCTAGGGCCCCATGCTAGCACCAGTCTGGTTTCCATGGAGATAGGGCACCAAGGCACCTGTGAGGTTGGAATTGACTCCACTATGGAGTCAATTCCCTTCCACCAGCCCCTACCCCAAAGCCAGCAGCAACAGTGCTAGGATGCCATATTTCCACCCAGTTCTGGGCCTATCAGTGTCTGGCAGAATCTTGGATCATTAAACTTATTTTTACTGCTTGTGTGGCTCTGGGCTATGACATTAAAAGGAAGGGAGGAGGGTTGTGGAACCCAAGCTTCCCAGGCTGCTGCCTGTAGACAGCTCCAGAGCAGAGACATCCAGGTGTAGTTCTATTTGAAGCTGGGATTGGGGAATGAATGAATCCACAGCCCCAGGAGGGTGGGGAGACACCTTTGCTCTTACATAAATCACACAGCGCACTCCATGGTGGCACTGTGATAATCCAGGATCAGTCTCTGTGACTAAAATAACAGAGGTGTCAGACCAATTAGTATCACTTAGACAAGGGACAGGAGAGAGAGGAAGGGTGTTTGGCTGACCCTGACCAGTCTCCCTCCACAAGAGGCCAGTGTTCTGTCCTGAGCCTCCGTCAACTCCAGGCGAGACCTCCTTCACCTGACCATCAGTCTTGAATGGGCTGCCTGCATCTGATCCCATCTTCATACTGCACAGCATTCCTTTATTCCTCTCCATGGGACCTTTTAAGGTGAGCAGAGCTGGGGTGACTTCCTTCTGATCAAGTCCACCTTATTTACTGGCTGTTGTCACTATAAGTCAGTCTGGTCACTACCATAGCTCTTGCTACCCGGGCACTCCTGGAGGCCTCCTTGACCCTGCCTGTCTCTAGAAAATGAGTTCATTCAGCGTGCTCCTGGGACCTCCACTTCAAGTCCAAGTCTCCTTTTCCCATGCATGCTGCATTTTCTTCAGTGGTGGTCACAGACCAGGGCACAGAGTTTAAAGAAACGGGTAGCACAATGCTACCTTCCCAGCTGCTCTTCTCCCCTCCCTTCTGCACAAGAACTTGGGAACATCCCTTTATCTTTGAGACAGAAGTGCCTCCCTTGGTGTTCCTCAGCTAGTCAGCCAGAGATATTTACTCACCAGACAGCAAACCGTGGGGCTCTTTATTGCCCCTCTACTGAGCTGGAGGACACGACAGTACCATGCCCTTCTGTTACAGCCACTGGGCAACCAGAGAGGGAAAGGCCCCCACCTCCGTCTTGTGCTTGAAAGGTTGATTGGTCCCTGGTAGGGAGTAGAAGGGAAACTGCATGGCTGAGGATGGCTGACTCACATAGTCCAGTGGGCATAAAGTAGGGCGAGGAGGATGAAGATGGCCACTGAGAGTAACATGTTCTTCCGATTTTCTTGGCGAAGCAGCTTTAGCTCTTTCTCTGGGAGGAAAAAGATGGGAACAAGAGAGAACACTAACGCCCACCTAATTGCTTCTCCCACTCAGAATGGACACTCTGATAAAGACAGAAATGTCTCCTTCCAGCTACTCATACCCAAAAACCTGGCCATGTATGTCCTTGGCGTGCCCACACGCTAGACTGAGACCTAGGAGTAGGCCTGACTTGCTCAACCTTTTCTCTGAGTGCAGTAGGGTAATGTGCAAGGCCATCAAAGGAGCTCATCCTTCAGGAGTCTCCAGCCAGCTGTTAATAGTTCACCCTGAGGCCAGCTGCAGCCTCCTTGGGCTCACACAGTTCCTGAATTCCTGCTGTCCGAAGGTACACTAGAAAGAGCCCCAATACTCTTGAGCTACATCATACCCAGTCATCACTTGTGCAATGGCAAAACTGATGTCCTGGCCATCCACCCCACCTATTCAATGGACTGGGAGAACGGCCAGATTGATCCTCTGAGTAGAGAAGGAATGGGACACAGCTGAAGGGTCTGCAGACCACAGTCCTAGCCTCAGGGATCTAATGCTCTGCTTCCAGCACCAGAAGGTGGCAGCATTGCTCTACCCACAGAAGCCCTTTCCTGCCCAATGTAGACAGTTCTGGTTGAGTAGGGCATGGGATGCAGAGTCCAGTGTCTGTAGATGAGAACCTTGCCTCTGGACGTGTACAGACACACCCCAGGGAATAGAGATCCCTTGCTACTGCTTTCTCCTTTAGGGGGAAAAAAACCTTTTTCTCCTAGGTGCCAGGGATCAGGCTGGATATAGGAGGGAACTTTCTTACCATACTTGGAGGCTTTGCTCATGAGGGTGGTTTTCTCCTTCTCCAGAGACCTCCTGTGGGGAAGGAGTTTGCAGGTCAGACCCTTTCTCTCCTGTCTCAACCAGAGGAGCAGTAGTTCTTGTCTGCTTGAATAAAGGGACCAAAAACTAGGACCTTAGAAGACAGGAGTTAAAGCTCAAAGTTAGGGACCATTTTGCCTTGGCTTACTTTATTTAGGGGACCAGGCCTGGGGGGGCATAACTGGACAGAGGCATTACCTGTCTTCAGGACTCAGTTCTGCCCTGTAGAGCCGGGAGGTCACAGCTTCCAGGTCCTTCCGACACTGAGACAGCTTCTCCTCTAGGCCATCAATCTGAAAGAGACGGAGGTGCAGAGCTCTAAGCTCTCCCAGCACTGGTGCCCTGGAGGGGCTCACCTCTAGGTCCACCCTACCTTTCCCACCCCATGTTTGTACTGGGCAGGACCCAGCTCTGCTGCTGACAGAGAGCTTCAAACTTTGAACTGCCTGGCTGAGTCCTGAGAAACAAGAAGTGGGTGAGCCAGGCACAGGGTGGGCATGAAGCAGCAGATTCCCCACCAGATCCCTGGCACCCAGCAGAACCTGCCCTGTGGTTGGTTCAAGAAGGAAATGAGCACTGCAGAGACAGCACAAGGTCCCAAGTCTCCATGTGGGAGGAGAGGGGTTAAATGTCGGGGGGTTAAAAAAAGTAGGGGCATTTTTCTCATGACCATGATTCATCCTAATAGTGCAGTCTGTGTTGTCACTATAGGCGTTTTTTCTGAGAATCAATAAAAAATTGCAACTTAAAACCACTCCTCTCTCTTTCTGATGTGGCTCTTAAGCAGAGACGTCACCTATCATCAAGGTCAGCGTAACTCAATGGCAAAGTAGCTAAGCTCTTAAAAAGAGGGCTGCCCGCCGTATCTTCTTCCATTTGCTCTGTCATTTCAGATATGTGATCTTAAAGAAAATACCTGAATTGTTGGAAAATGGTCTGTAAAATGCTGGGCCAGGCTGTCCAGACCTGGGTGTCAGTATTATGCATTTGGCACTGACCACCATAATTCTGCCTTGACTTGGTCTCCAGTTATCTAAGTAGCTATTTATCTGGGTCTAGACTGGCTGGCTAGTGCCTCACTTTAGGTCATGGGTGTGTTGAGGGCTCCTTGGAACCCTAAACAGTCCTTTTCCAGCTCTGACTTTACCCACCCTTACCACATCCCCAAGAGGGACAGCAAACAAGGCCAAATCAAAGGATGGCATTCCCTAGATGGAATAGTTTTCCTGAGGCGTTACAGGAACACCCTTCTGTCGTCTCAGTTCCATTCCTTACTGGAGCTACCCAAAAGAAACTTGCCTTCTAAGCAGGCTGGGCAGAGTCTGGGTGTCCCAGGCCACTAGCCTGGAGTCAGGTATCAGCAAAGTTGCACTTGAAGCCCCTGCCATCTCCCTGGACAACAGCCATCTCAGACATTCCTGGGTCAGCCACTTTGGTGGGTTCAGGTGAAAGGTATAACCTCTTTCCCGCAGCCCAGGAAGGAGGGCTCCACGTGAAGGAATAATCTGCAAAGCTGCAAGGTAATTGCATGGCACCAGCCTCTCAGCCAACAGACTAAGCAGTCCCCAGAGAAGCCAGAAGCCTTCCTGGAACTGTACTGTAGAGGGGAACACTGGAGATGAGGCCTGGGGACAGCAATCTGATGTGGGTACTTCTGGCCACCCTGCAGTGTGCCCAACACAGGTTACCCCTGAGACTGCCCTCATGTGGCACAGCAGTGATCAGTCAGAGGCTATGCTGAGACCTAAATCTTTTTTTTTTTTTTTTTTTTCTGGTTTTTCAAGACAGGTTTCTTTGTAGTTTTGGAACCTGTCCTGGAACTAGCTCTTGTAGACCAGGCTGGCCTCAAACTCACAGAGATCCGCCTGCCTCTGCCTCCCAAGTGCTGGGATTAAAGGTGCCCGGCTGAGACCTAAATCTTACTTATGCAGCTGGACCTCCTGCCCTGGCTGGAAGATACCTCTTTCACCTGGCAAAGTCAGACTCTTCTATACTGCCCCTCCTGTTCAAGCTTTTATGTTCCCAGGCTGGAACCCTGGCCAATTCTACTTGTGACTATGACCTGCCTGACCTCTAAGAATGTTCAAGTCTGCAGCTCCTTAGGCCACCTGCCTACTTTTTTGCCCACAAGGCCTGGTTTCCTGCAGTCTTCCTATTTTTGACTAGAGTGAGCAGCAGCTCGAGTATGGGTAGACTGAGGGGTTTGTACAACTGGTTTCTGAAACCCTTGGGTTCACTAAAACAAGAAAACAGCTGTGCTTGCACATAGCTGACATAGCTTGCCCCAGATGTCCAGTCCAGGTTCAGTTCTTTCTGCTGCTCTCTGGGCAGGACCCTGGTTTGCAGGCCATTCTGGGGAGCAATCAGGTTAAGGATTTCCATCCCTGAATGCCTCTGGAAGGTGACCAGGTGCCCAAACAAGTGGTAATTGCCCTAGAGCCAGGCCAGGCGCTCTTGCTGAGCAATGTCTTACAACCGAAGCTGTGGCCAAGTCATTGCCATCATGCTCTGGACAGGGCCCGAGGGGCTGGCAGTCGGGGGCCTTTATCTGAACAAGCCAAATTTATTTGCAGTTACACTGAATATCCCCACTTTCATTTGCCACTTTTTAATGAGGCTTAAATGGGCGAACACAAATCAAGGTTTCAGGGACTCAGTTCTAACCTCCCTTTATGAATATTTATGTCCTGCTGACAATTCTGATTCCCTTCTAAATAGCAAGTTCTCTTTACTACTGCCTGTGGACTGGGGTGGGGGAGGCTGAGCCTGAAGGAGGCTCTTCAGCAAGTCACAGATTCACCCTTTGGAAGGGACTAGACACCAGCAGCACTTGAAGCAGAGACCACTGTCAGAAACTGGAATAAGGGGGCAGAAACTCCAGGAATTTCTGTGGAGGAGGCAGGAAGGGATGGTCATATGCTTTTAGATGTGTCGTGGGGCTGCAGAACAGAGCTGTCCCAAGACAGGTCAAAAGACAAGACTTGAAAACAGGCCTTATAGGAAAACCCCAGCTGGAGTTTCCAGTCAGCTCTCATGCACATGGGTTATGAACATTACAGGCTACAGGTTCAAATCCAAGTCCTCTGTTCATTTTTTCCCTGCCTTCCAGCCAAAGAAAACAGGGCAGAAAGCCAGGCCCCAGAAGCTATAAGCTTTAGGGTCAGAATAAAGAACAAAATAGCTCGCTGGGTCAGTTGCCACTTGTGAATCAACAGCAGGCTCCTTAGACCTGCCTGTGCCTCAGGTGACATCTGAGATGTAACTGTGATGTGCTCAGAACAGCACTTCACATAGCGGATGTAGGAATGGCTGCTGTTAGAGAATGGTGCTCCCTGGGCTGCTGTGGCTGGAGTTAGCATGAGCAGTGGGGTCAAGAGTGGCGGGGAAGCCCTAGCCCTGCTATTGGCAGGCAGCAGTGGGAGAGCACACAAGGTCCTCCTCCATGGGTCAGCTCACCATTTTGCAATCTGTGTGGGATCAAAAGGCAGGGCCAGGTATGGGGGAACCCAAGGGTGAAACTTTGAGACCAACAGAGAGAGCCCTGAACAGAAAACCAGCAGAGGCCCAGAGAAGTAGTGGCAGTGGTCCTCTGGGGACCTGAGGTAGGGGAAGCCTGGCAATCAGATTTAGGTGTTTGAAGCACAGCTCTAGGGGGCCTGGCAGCTAGTAAGGCTGAGTAGGCTAATAAGACTGTGGCAGAAAGAGATTCAATCAAAGAGATGGGAACTACTGCAGTGGACAGGAAGGTTCCACTGTGGAAGGTCATGGAGTTACCAGAGCCTCTGCCTGGCAGAAGACTGGCCTGACACTAAAGGGGGCAGCATGGCCCAGGCAGAATGGGTGTGTCCTGGTAGAGTAACAAACATCCATGCACTGTGCTTATACCCAGGAACAAGGTGATACCAGGGGGAAGAGCCAATGGCTGAGCAGGCTCACTGTCTTCTTAGAGGAGCTGGCACCTTGCATTGAGAAGCAAGGTGCAGCAAAAGGAGTCGGTACTCAGAGAAGCCTGCACGTGAGGCCTGTATTGCAGTCTGGATAATAACAGGCCTTGGCTATGAGGAGGACTCAAGTCAGGTGGGTGGCTTAGAGTGTGCTAGGGAGGGCGGGAGAACAGCGGGGGGTGGCAGTCAGGGACTCAGTTCCCTCCCCAGCCCACTGCTGAGCACCTCTGTCTGCTCCTGGTGAGGGCTGTAGATCCCCAGCCCCAGGTCAGACTTGGATATAGCCTCACTCCCAGAGCTTTGGGCAAATGTCCCTGGGGTCCTATGCACCATAAAAACCACTGTGTTAAGAGAAACTGTAAAACTCCCCTGAAATCCCCAGGAGGCATCTTTTCAGAGGATGGTGCCTCCCGGAATCAAAGCCCTGAAGAGGCTCGCAGAGGCAAGGAACTTGTGCCACTTGCATAGACAGCTGCCCCTGCACAGGTCAGGTCAAGTCCCACAGGGTGCCAGCTCTAGGGCTGCTAAAGGAGCATGGGTAGCTTTTATTCCTCTGACAAGCGAAGTCAGCAGGCGCCACAGCTCTTGAGGGGAGTGAAGTAACTGAACACAGCACTCAGAGCACCGGGACAGCTGGGAGGCAGCTCCTGATCCACAGTCTCAGATACTGCAGCTGCCTTGAGGGCCAGGCTCTCTCCTGAGAAAGGACAGAGGACTCCTGGGGCTTGGTTTAAGGCCACGAGGCCCACTCTGTTCTCTAGGTTGGCAAGACATACCTGTGTCTCTCCCGTCTCTCCCCTGGGAGCTTCTGGCCATCAAGTCACAGGATGCTGGCCACAAAAGGGCTTGCGGGGTGGTGGTGGTGGTGGTGTCAAGCAGTGGTCATGGGGCATGCACTGCACCCGTCTGGCCAGGAGCTAACTGGGTACCAAAGACTTATAACAAAGAAGATGGTATCATGTGTCTGGATGAAGACACGAGTCAGGAGTGGCACTGGGAACCAAAAGCCCACAAAGTAGATGCAACAGCTGGGACACATTTGCAGCAATGCCCAGATGCCAGGCTCTGTTCTAGTCTCCACACAGAGGAGGAGGGCAGACAACCAGGGTCCACATTTTATAGGCAGACTTACAGGAAGGAAGTAGCTTTCCAGGTGTGTCCTAACCCTGTCACCCCACAGTCTTTCTTAGCCTACGAGGCAACTTCCACCCCTGTACCCTAGGATGGACAGCATATGCAGCTGCAGGCATCCAATCTGACTTTGCAAAGGGCTGTCACCACTGTGCAGAGAGCTAACTCTTGGCAGAGATGGTTAGCAACTTGGCAGAGGCTACATGGCTAGGAGGTGGCGGGACTGGGTCCTGGACCATGTGCTTTTCTCCAGCACCCTTCATGAAAATATCCACAATCAACAAGAACTACTGACATTCAGAAACAAAGTCAAGCACCACCCAGCTGAGCCTGTGGCAGTCTGTTGGTCTGGCTTCAACAGACCCTCTAATCTGAGTGACCTTGTGCCTGGCTCTGCTTGGTCTCTTCTCACACAACAGATGCACTGCCTGGAAGGGTCTGCCTGGAATCCGTGTGCTGGAGACACAGGCGCCAAGAGCCCAACGTCTGTCTTCATACTAAGCCGACTCCCCCTTCACAAACACCCCACACACACATTGCCACACTGTCAAAGTACCTTCCCAAATGCACACAAAATACATCCAGTTTGGAGAAGGAAGTGTGTGGGCTAGCTGTGCCTGGTAAACCCTCTTCCTCTCCCCTCCCCAAAGGGCATCAGCGCTTTCTCCTCTTCTAATTCACAGCCTGGGAAGCTGGTCCAGGAAATCCACTCATTTTCACACATCAGGAGCCCTGGGATGTTTACTGTAATGGGCAAAGGAGCTAGACCGCCTGCCCAGATGGTCCCTGGCAAGAGTGCTGGGACTTTCCATCTGGAGCCTCTAGGCCACACGGTCAAGTCATGGGGGGATCATGGACATCATCTCCCAAGTAACTAGCCTCAAACCTAAATGGGTAACCCCATTACACTGTTTAAGTGACATCTTTCTGTGGAGGCTCACAGGACTCTGTAGGTGCAGAAAAAGAAAACACCATGGTCCCCAAAACAATAGCCGGTGCAAAGTTTCTCTTCCAGGCAGAGCAGGTGAAGACAGCAAGCCTTCCAGTGTCTAGCAACAGCCAAGAAGACTACCCAGCTGAACATGAACCCCACCCCAGCTAGCGAGGAGGAGGTCTGCAGAAGCCCTGGAGAGCTGCCAAGGTCGGCACAGAGGAACTGTGCAGCTTTGGAAGTCACCTTGCAGGCCAGACCTTGCCCTAAGCCTCCAGCTGCCTCAGGACAAAATGCTGCCTGGGTTTGGTTTCTCTTCTTTCTCCTAGATCTGGTTTTTGATAAACTGGCAAGGCTTCTCCATCGCTGAGAGGCTCAAAGCACTTTTCGAGAGCTGGCGTCCGCCCCGTGCCTTATGAATTCATTAATTAAGACACTGGCAAACAGCCACTCCACACATGCTGACATCCAGCAGCGTTAGGTAATGAGGTTTTAGTCTCCTGACCCCCGTTAAGTAGAGCAGAGCCAGATGCAGGCTGCCGAAAGACTCACCTGCCCGATGGCGACCTGTCGCTTCCACCTGTGCAGGTGAGGCTCATTTAATGGTCAGCAGGCCCTGAACAGCCCACATCTGCCAGACTCTCCCAGCAAGGCAGCTCCATGTTAGTGCCCAACCTCAGCCCCAACCACACACCTACCTGGAATCAACAGTGCCTCCTGCCACTGAGGCCAATTGGGTAAGACTTCTTCCAGCCAAGACATTGCTCTAGCCCTGTTGCAGGAAAAGGGGCTTCCCCACAGCTTATGCAGAGCTCACTTGAGGACTCCTGGACTGATTAACAGTGGTCACAGTTCATGCTAGCCAAACCATTTCTTTCCCGAAGCCTCCACCTGTCCTGAGTTGCTGTCAGTCTGTCTGCTGAGAACCAGGGGATAGCAACTGCTTCCCACACTCTCAACCCTTGTGGAAGACACGATTAGCTGGCCAGTCCAGCAGTGACTCTCAGCCCTTCCCCTCAGCTTGCCTCCACTGCAGAAAAGTTGGCTGACAGCCAGGGTCACACAGAGGGCAGCTTTGGGTAATGAGACGTCCCAGATGTCATCTGGGAGACGACTGGAGCTGTGGCAGCTATCTTGTGACTATGGACCCAGTTAAGGCTATGCAGGAACACTAGCCCTGCTACTGAACAGAGCTGAGCTGCTGCATGGACACAGGAGCCACTCGGCTATCCTCTCCTACGGGGAGAATAACATTCCCATGCGTCTAAGTCACGGAGCCCGTTCAAAAACCTGTACACAAAAACTTTCCCAACGGACAGATTTGTGTACTAGGGACCAAACCTAACCAAGTTACCTCCTTCAGCAGGAGCTGGGCACCTTCCAACCATACAGACGGCCATAGTGCCATAAAAGGGTGGGGGCGGCTAAGACTCATGCTTAGTAAGGGCCCAAGGCTTACAGGCCAGCCACCAAAGAAATAAGTCCAGTTCCTGTCTCGGTTTAAACTGCACATGAACTACTATCAGCCCAAACTGCCCCTGTCCATTTGGGCAGCGATTTCTCATGGGATAGGGCTTTGCTCATTGCTCAGAACAAACTCAGAACCAACAGTCAGTTGTTTCCAGCTGACTCCCATGGGCCTCTGAAGGGGGCCTGGCTGCTAGGTGACCACCTGGTACAGTTGGCCCATGACCACCCTCAGGGCAAGGGCCACCTGCTTGGTAATTGTTTCATTAGGACAAGCAAGGGCTGTTTGCAGGTGCTGAGATCTCTCACTTGTGGGCTTTTATTGCACTCGTCAGATTAACAAACATTTTTGATTAAATCACCACTTCACTAGCTCTGAGCGAACGACTTTTAATAAGAGGACAATATCTACCGCCACTGAGCATCAGTGCACATTCAATACTCAGACCCGCTGGGGGCAACAGAGAAGGAAGCAGAGAAGCAGCCAGATGCCAGGCTGAGGCCCAGGGATACAGGTCTCAAATCCTCCAATACCCCAACAAAAAGTAACCGTAGGGACTAAGGCTGCAGATACCTACATGCTCATACAGTTTTATAATCTTATTTGCCAGTATTTTAAATCTCCATACAAACATCTATAAAAGTGCCGTTACTGAAGGGGTGGAATGGGCTAGGGGCATGGCTCGGGCTTGCCTACTGTGCTGGTCTCTCCTTAAATCACATCTGCTTCTTCAGTCCCAGCAGACCACAGAAAACAGCACACCACTGTCGGCCCTGATCGAGTCTTGTCTTGGCTCTGAGCCTGCACAAGCCAGGCCTCCATCATCTGCATTGCTCTTGGTGATTTTCCAAGCTCCCACAAGAGCTCATTACGCTTGGGTCACTAGTGCTGTTTCCAGCCCAAGGTTCCAAACACCCCCACAGTCCTCCCAGACAACATGCTCAGGACCACAGCAATACCCCAGGAACCTGACGCCGAGCTCCGTTCTGGTTTGCTTTTCTGTTGCTGTGATAAACGACACCACCAAAAGCAACTCGAGAAGGAAAGGGTTATTTTCAGCTTCCCAGTTTACAGCCCACCATGAAGGGAACTCAAGGCAGAGGCCGTGGAAGGGCTGCTCCCCATGGTTTGCTCTGCCTGCCCTCTTACACAACCCTGGACCACCTGCCCGGAGGCACCACTCAGCTGGGTGGGCTCTCCCACACCAAGGCATTCGTCAGGAAAATGCCCCGCAGACTCACCCATAGACCACTGTGATGAAGGCAATCTCTTGAAGTCCTTTCTTCCTAAATGACCCTAGTTTGTGTCAACTTGACAAGAAACTAACCAGTGCCACACCATGCATAATGCTGCAAAATGGGTAGATCTGTTCCCATATACAGCACTAAGAGAACCCATGTCATGTCGAACACTTAAAATTCTGTGCTGGAGGCTGAGGGTGTAGATCAACAGCAAACACTGGGCTCCAGCCCCACCATAGATAGATGGATGGGTGGATGGATGACAGATAGATAGACCCATCAACTGATGAGTCAGCTTGATGAAAGACAGGAGCTACGCTTCTACGTTACTGATGAGGAAACCGAAGCAGGAAGAGGGGGATGAACTCAGATCTGCGCAAGTTGGGCAGGGCAGGGGGGCTGGCTGTCCTCGGCCACCTTATGCCAGGCTTGCTCTGGGCACCTGACAGCAACACTGTGAGGGGAAGTGTGATCTGAGGGAGACCTGGTCCCTACCACATGCCAGCCCCTTCCCCCATGATTATCAGGCTTCAGCTGTTGTGCTGAGCATG